>NC_091408.1:3545600-3845700 GCF_032191515.1 Phaenicophaeus curvirostris
AAAGACACCATCTAGCCTTCCAATGCCATTATCCCCTTGCACAACACCACTTCCCTGGGTATAAACTGGAGAGGGGCAGATTTAGACTAGACATAAGGAGGAATTTCTTCACCATGAGAGTGGAGAGGCACTGGAACAGGTTGCCCAGAGCAGTGGTGGCTGCCCCATCCCTGGAGGGGTTCAAGGCCAGGTTGGATGGGGCTTTGAGCAGCTTGATCCAGTGGGAGGTGTCCCTGCCCATGGCAAGAGGGTTGGAACTTGATGATCTTTAAGGTCCCTCCCTACCCAAACTATTCTATGGTTCTATGATTCTTCTTGCCTGCCCTTCCAAGCAGCTCTCATCCCCAGCATCTGAAACAACACTGCAAACTTCTGATGCTATTTTCCTTACTTAAAACTTAAAATCTCAACAAAATGAAAGCCAAATGTGCCAGACACCCTACAAGCACGCAGCGGGTCACCCTTCTCACACTGAAAATCTAGAGTGTGAAAATAATAAGTGCACACCCACCATTAGAGACAACAAAATAGCATCTAAGTAGCTGGTTTTCACTTCTGGGTATCTTTTTCCTGCCAGCCTGCAAGGGCAGCAGCAGTGGCCTCTAGGCAGCAGGATGGAACTGAGATATCTCCGTACAGGCACACGGCTCCAAGTTTTAAGAGTATTAAGTAAGAGGAGAAGAGGCCGCTCGCTAACTCCTCGATTACAGCGAAGGAATTACAGCTGTAATTCCTCTTCACTCAAAGAGGAAATTGTCATCATAATTTCCTGCAGATGGGTTTCTTCCGAATTGCTGACACCAAGCAAAATGTGATCTCCAGCAGCGAGTTGACTCCTTCGTGGTGTTACTTGGTATTTTTTTAAGGGTCCTTTTACAAGCAAGTTCCCCAAGCCTTGACTTTGGGAAAGTAAAACTGTTTTCCGCTGCAGGCTCAGCCCCTCCAGTGGAGCCTAAGAACATGGATTTGCTTCGTCCCTCTGTGCTGTCTTAGAGACCCCTTCGAGTGCAGCAGGTACCCAGTGCTGAACGGCCGCCGCAGGTGGGAACACACAGAGGCAAAGCAGCTGAGGATACGCTGCTGTCTGAAAGCAAGAAAAGACCTTCAAAAATGTCACTGCCCCAAGGTAGCTAATGCTCATACGCTGCAGGAGGATTTTAGCTAGAGCAAGAGAAGAGAACAGAGGAGTCGAGGACAGAACCATCACAGAAGCTGCTGTCACACGGGGTCTTGCCTGACTGGGAACAGGGCTCTCTGTGCAGAATTTTTTTTTTTTTTTTTTGCATGTGATTTAAGCAAAGCTGCACAAAGTAAAGCTCTTAGTAGGGCTGCTGATCCCTCAGCAGTTCTGGAAGGACACGATGATCCGGTGGGTCTTTTCCAACCTGGTGATTCTGCGATTCTATGATTCTATGATTCTATGACACAGCCATTCAATAGCATAAAACCCAGGCTGGAGGCAGTCTTGTTCAGGGATGGGGCATGCCGTGCAATATCTCTGGAGGTTCACTGAGGTGCTGGGCTAAGCCAAGCTAATAAATTCCTACTGTGACCTTCCAGATCCCATTTTTCCCCCAGGGAAGTCTGTTGGCAGATGCAGATGCTGCGCTGGAAAGCCTCCGTGCCAGATCTAGCTGGAGAGCACCGGGAAGAAGGGTGGGAGTGGGGTTTGTTGCTGAGCTGTGCTCATCGCAGAGAAAGTCCCTTCTCTGTGCCCTCCAGCGGCTCCTTCTCACCTCTGGGCAGAGCTGGGTAGCACAGGAGAGTGCAGCAGGCACAGCCCGTGTTAGAAGAGCTATTTCCAATTAATCATTCCTGATTACCATCCCATTCAGTGCTCTTGATCAGGACTAAGAATACCTTATTAGTCAAACACACTCTGGAAGTGGCTTAAGGCTACTGAGGATTTGCCTATATAAGATCACTCAGGGAAACTCTTTTGAATTACCTTTTAAAGGCAATTAATTAAACTGCTGTACGGGTCTTCTGCACCACTACACACATTGTCTTCTTTCACTTTTCTTTCCCAAATCAAATGAAGGCTGCTTGATCTCTGGGTTGGGCACAGAAGGAAAAGATCATGGAGGTGATCATAACCCCAAGGAAAGCAAAAAAAATCGAAATAAATCTTCCTGGAGGAATTGCACCCCAGGTTCAGCTTGCGGTGGCGTTGATATGGACAGTCCCAAACCTTTCTGTCTCCCCGGTTTTGGCTTTATGGGAGAAGTTTGGGTGCAATCACAGCGCTGGGCAAGAAACTGAGTCAACCAACCGCCCTCCTCCTGGTTTGGTGATGTCGATGCCTAATTAAGTAGAGGATGGTATGAGACAGTAAAGTGCACAGGTAAATCATAGAATCATAGAATCACCAGGTTGGAAAAGACCCACCGGATCATCGAGTCCAACCATTCCCATCAATCACTAACCCATGTCCCTCAGCACCTCATCCACCCATCCCTTAAACCCCTCCAGGGAAGGGGACTCAACCACCTCCCTGGGCAGCCTCTGCCAGTGCCCAATGACCCTTTCAGGTAGTTGTAGAGAGCAATGAGGTCTCCCCTCAGCCTCCTCTTCTCCAGGCTAAACATCCCCAGCTCTCTCAGCTGCTCCTCTTGTTCTCCAGCCCCTTCACCAGCTTCGTTGCTCTTCTCTGGACTCGCTCCAGAGCCTCAACATCCTTCTTGTGTTGAGGGGCCCAGAACTGAACACAGGATTCGAGGAGCGGTCTCACCAGTGCCGAGTACAGAGGGAGAAGAACCTCCCTGGCCCTGCTGGCCACGCCGTGTCTGATCCAAGCCAAGATGCCATTGGCCTTCTTGGCCACCTGGGCCCCTGCTAGCTCATGTTCAGTCGCTGTCAACCAACACCCCCAGGTCCTTCTCCTCCAGGCAGCTTTCTAGACAGACTTCTCCTAGTCTGTAATGCAGGCAAACAAGATGGATCAGCAGGGTTTTCCTGCCTGGCCATCAATTCCAACTACAAGGCGAAGCAGAAAGTCATGGACGTGGCAGCGAGCGGGTCCATGGGGTAAGGCAGAGCAGGGCTCCTTCAGTACAAACCACCCTGGAGAAGAATTAGCCCTGGAAAGGCCCTCGCAGCCTTTTTAAGTGATTTAGGATGTGTTCCTATTAATTACCCTGTCTCGGCCCTGCCATTTTTCTGAGGCAGAATTTCAGATCAGCTTCTTGCCGAGAATAGCCGCTTTCCGAGGCTGCCGCCAGCACCGCAGCCCCTCTCTGGAGAAGGAACAGCTTGTTCTGAACAGACTGGTCCATTTGCCATTTCTACAAGCTGGCTGGATTTGCTGTTTATTGCCACTCACTCAGCAACTGATCTCTTGCAAGATCACAGCTATCTGTTGCCTCCCCTTCCAGCAGCCGTTGCTTCGTGCCCCCCGCTGCAGGTCCAAGGCTTTACAAAGGACATCAGATGATTTTTGTAATAGGCAGTTGTTACTCAAGAGTTGATTCAAATTGAAGCTTTAAAAAAGAAAATCCCAAGGGTCCGGGCTGCATATTTCTGTTAGTGTAAATCTGAAGCAGCTCCCAAGGAAATGCAGAGGTGACACTAATCAAAGTCAGGTTATAATGAGTCCTCCTGGGTGTTTTGCTCAGTGTGTTAGCACACGTTTCAGGGACTAGTTCAAAAGGAAGCTGCACAGCTCAGAGATGGGTTGGAAGAGAGAGACCATTTCTAACCCTGCTGCTGCTGGTCAGGCAAGCAGGAGTGTCCTTCTCCACTGGCCAGGAGCATCCTGCCCCACCAGCTGCAAGAAGTCTTTTCCTTTCCTTTTCCAGGCAGGTGGAGGCAGGCTGGCACAGCCAAGGAGCGCTGGGCTGGCCAGGGAAAAGGGATGCAGGGATGCAAGGATGCAGGGATGTAAGGATGCAGAGATGCAGCCATCCCCTGCCTGCTCACTGCTCAAAGGGAGGAGAGGAGCAGGAGGCGGCAGAGCTGCTCCAGTTGCTTGGCAACTCCCCTGCAAATCTCCGTCCTGTCAGAAAACATTTTTTCCATCTATTTGGATGGGTTTCACAGGCACAGGATCAGGCCTGGATGATCAGGTGGTTTTAAGGAATCACACAATGTTCCTGGTGGGGCTGTGCATCCACTTTGGCCAGGACCAGCCGCGCAGCCGAGCACGGGCTGTGAAACACGGCTCTGATGGGCATTGCATAGCGAGGAGGGCTGTAACGAGGCTTCCCGGGGCTCCTACATCCCCATTTTGGCTTCTTCTCGGGGACCACAATGCTCTAGATCATCCATGTCCTAGCAAAAGACAGGGAATGCAGGAGTCTCTCCCTCTCCTATCTGCAAGCAATCCCTGAGTGGGGCAGGAGCCGACCCAGTGGGGAAATGAGCAGCCAGTGTGATTGCAGACAAGCATTTCCCAGTCCCACTGACCAGGGCAGGCCCTCTGTTAACTGCCCCTTCCTCCCTCTGGGTTGAGAGAGAAGCTGAACTAAGCTGATCCTAGTTCAATCTTTGCATCCCTCCAACAGTGTGGAAGCAAGGCTGCAGCAGCACCATCCACCGCTCATCCCAGCCAGGTTTTCCTCTGACATCCCATGCTTCAGCTGTCCCTCAGTCTGTACCTGGCTACCTAGAGCCTCCAAACTGAGTGGTCAAACCTGATCTGAAAATCCATCTGGCTCCTCCGTGACTGCTCAGCATCTGAGGTCTCCACTCTGCATGCAGAGAGGAAGGAGAATGAAGATGGGCCAGGGCTGCTCCCAGCATTTCATGGAGAACGGGGACAGGAGGGAGAACCCTCTGAGTAAAGCACGACT
This sequence comes from Phaenicophaeus curvirostris, assembly GCF_032191515.1. Classification (NCBI taxonomy): domain Eukaryota; kingdom Metazoa; phylum Chordata; class Aves; order Cuculiformes; family Cuculidae; genus Phaenicophaeus; species Phaenicophaeus curvirostris. The sequence goes on from NC_091408.1 coordinate 3,550,391, forward strand.
CTGAGGGCCACACTGGCCTCGGTGGTGGAAATACAGTTGAAGAGAAAAAGGGCAGGAGCTGAGGGAGTGCAAACCAGCCCCAACTCATTGCCAAGCAGGCTGGATTCCAGCACGTAGATCATCTCCCTGTATTTCTACTTTGCTCCTCTGCCATTTACATTTCCCATGGGAGATGTTCCTGGCGTTGCCACCTGTGAGCGGCAGGAGCCGGTGACGGCAGCAGCAGGTCCTGCAGGAATCCAGCGCCAGGGATGAGCCATCCAAAACTCCCATTAACCCGCTCCACGCTTCAGCAGGAACCGATTTGTGTGGGAGCTGATCCTTCTGCTCGGAGCTAATGACGGGGGCTAGTTTCCTCGAGGAAAACACAAAGGTCTCAGCCTGAATAGGCTTTTCTCTTTCTTGATCAGGATTTTTTGGTTAGGAACAGTGGCTGGAATTTTCCTCTTGGCTACGCTGACACAACCCCTTCTCCTCCAGGGTGGGAGGGGAATTTGGCCCGCTGATCTTATATGCCAAGTTTAGATGGGGGTAATGATATACTGTTTGAGTTTCTATAGATTCTCAGGTCACTTTGCAAACATGAATTAATTTTGACAACGCAGCTGCGAGGAAATGGAGGTTTTATTGTTCCTGATTTAAAGAGAGGGAAACTGAGACCCAGGGAGTAAATGCTTTTCACAAGGTTGCAGAGAAAACAAGCGATGGAGGCTGGGAGCAAACCCAGGGTCCCGAAAGCCTTTCCGCTTCTCGCAGAGCTGCAGAGGGCTCCTTCCCACACAAACTCGTTCTGGAGCATCGTTTTACACCAGCCCAAAATGTAACTCTCTTTTATATTTAGCTCCTAGTTTCTGTAAAGGGACATTATATAACAGACCTCAAGTGTGGCATTTTATAATTTACCAGCTCAACTTGTGCTGCTTCTAGAAACCCGCCTGTGCTGTGTGTTCCCTGGCTCAGCACAGAGCCCTCTCCTATCTCCTTCCAAGCCCTCTCCTATCCCCTCTGAGCTGGTAAAATATCCCACCAGGCACTCATCTGTGGTTTTAAAACCCTGTGGTGCACCCTCTCCCCTGCCCCATGCCACCGCGCCATCTCTTATGCGATTAGCACCGTTGTCAGCTCCATTTTAATTGCTGAATATTTTGCTCCTGCGAGAAGAGGAAAGGAGGTAGCTGGATGTGCCGCTCTCAGTGGTGGGAAATCTTTTGGTTTGCAAACTGGTCCAAGGGGCTCTGCAATCCCAGGAGAGAGGTGGGGAAGGAGGGCACCTCGGCACATCTGCCCAGCTGGGCTCTGCAGGGAGTCCCATCCATCCCCCCCAGCAAAAACTGGTGTCCCCAAAGCTGAGGGTGAGTGAGGTGATGCAGACAGCAATCAGCATCTGTGGGGATGGCTCTGCTGCCATACAGTCCCTGTATCCTGGCTGCTCCTCCCAACCAAGCACGCCAAGGGGGCTGAAGATCCCCATGTAACGGAAACAGAGGCTTTACACCATGGGATGCACCTACAGGGAGAAGAAACCCATCCCCGAATTTCCAGAGGCCACACGGTAACTTTGATGCTCAGCGCTCCCGACAGCTTGTCTGGTCCTGTCCAGATCTTGCTGCTGCAGCCCAGCACAGGAGCCCAGCGCTCCGGGAAGGGCCTGCATTGCCACACACACTCGTCCCCACACGTGTCCTCCTCCTCTGAGTGACGGCAAGATAAGCACGGACCCACTGGAGCGGGAAGAGCACGTTGCCTAATGGTGAGAGCTCAGCCTGCTCCCTCTGCTTGCAGCAAACTGGTGCTGCTGGGCTTGGGAGAGAGATTTTTCCAGCAGCTCCTCTGCTCCTCTGGCCGTGAGCAGCCTACCCAGACACAGCTGGTCCTGCCGAGGGACCTCAACCTGCCCTGGCACCGAGCAGAGCAGGCTAATACCAGACCACAATCACCCTGCTCCCTTCTGGCACTGCAGCACAAACCCAGCACTCCAGCAGCCCACAGAACCCTGCCCCATCCTTGTGTTGAACCTTCTGGGTGCTCTGAGTGTCTATTGACTGAAGAAGAGTTTGGAAGTCCGAGGTGTAAGGAAACAGCAAGGTAGCAGCTTTTAGCATCCAGCCCTGACTGGTGCTGGCATCCAGCTGGGAGGCTGCGGAGATGCATTGCGGGTTAAGCACCATTGCAGGGCTGACACCTCCAAGGTGAGCTGATGCTGGCAGGACAAACACGACTGACAGCGTTTCTGGCTTAAAATCTTGCCTGCAGGCAGAGGCGAGAAGCCACATTAAGGAATATTTGCTCAAGAGGCGATGGAGGAAGGCACCCTGGCTCATGACCCAGAGCTGCAGCCCCCAGCCCCTCTGCTGGCATGAGCCTCCTGCTTCTGGAGCCTGGAAGCAGCCAGCAGGAGCCCTGGGAGAACAGACAGACGGACAGACTGTCTCTCTCTCTCTCTCTGCTTACCAAGCCAGGACAGCGGGGCTGATCCCTCACCTCTTTTGGCTGAGCCAAGCAATAATGTGGGGTGGCCTTAAATCTTGCTGCGTGCCTTTTCCAGTGTATTATTCCTACAACAATACGTAAACAAGAGCTGCCTGAAAGTTCCCCAATAAGCTCAGGCAGCTGGTGCTGATGAGCAGCAAGAGCTCATCCTGCTGCTCCCTTCCTTCTCCCTCCTAAATCTAAGCACTTAACTCCCAGATTATTGTAACCTTCAGCATCTGCAATAAACAACAGAAAGGACTTGGCGTGTGACTCAGAGAGGGACGAGGAAATGACCAGAAGCTTCAATTCCTGAGCTGAAAATACCGTTTTACTAAAAATGCATATCCAGCCCATTTCCGTGGATGAGGCTGTCTCCGCCCTGGGAGGTGAGTTTCAGTCACATCACTGAACATCATGGTCAAACAACTGAAACAGAAGAGCATTAATTAATCAAGCAGTTGACGGCACAGCATGTAAAGGCTGTGATTGGAAGAGCATGGAAGCCGTGAACAGAGGATTTAAAGCATCGCTTCGTGCTCGTGCCACAGCCCAGGGGAGCTGGGCACACCCTGCAGCCCAAAGGGCATTTCCAGAGCAGGATCAGTATGGACATATAGCATAATTTCTATAGTCATTAGAGCACAACAAAAAAACTAAACAGAAACGAGCTCATCAGCAGCTCCCAGCACGTGAGAATCGAGTGTGTGCTCACCATCCTGGCCAATTGCACCTCTGAGATTTCCAATCCCTCCTTGCATCCTGGTTTCAACCCCCAGGGAATTGAGCAGTGGTACCGCAGTTTCACCAAGTGACTCACACCTCTTCTCCTTCAGACTTTATTTCCTCACCGCTCCCTGCTTTCTCATGCAAATGTCATGTCTAGGCTGAGATGCTTCCACTCCTGGACAGTTTCTGGCATCACCTACTGCTGCTGGAAGGAGCCAGCCTGGATGAGATGGGGCTGGGTCGCTTCCCTAGTTGGGGCTGGGAAGAGACACTTGAAAATAAATAAAGGCATAGTAAAAATTAGTTCGATCTTGATTCGGAATAATTAAGTTAATTAAAATGTGTCTGCAGTCAAGCAATGTAACACCTGGTCACAGTGCGAGGGCTCACAAGGGAGGAGGGCGCTGAAGTCTGGAAAAGGTCACTTGAACACCAGGAAGAAAGAATCATAGAATCACCAGGTGGGAGAAGACCTCTGAGGTCATCGAGTCCAACCATACCTATCGACAGAGGCAACAGTGGCCGCTTGCCTTGTTTTAACCTGTTGCCCACACTTACACTGTTGTTAAAATAGAGAGAGAGAGCTGGTGTTAACCTGAAGTGGAAGAGAAGTGAAGACAAAGCAAAGAAAGGCTGGGAGAAGCAGCATGTGCTCTTCCATGATCATCCCCATGGGTCCTCTCTAGAGGCTACAGCTGCGAAGGCACCTCCTCAGCAGGGCAGGCTCTGCAGCAGCCAGAACATCGTCTCCCAGGGTCTCTGAGCTGCTCCAGGGCTCATTTTGCAGCTGGTTTTAGAGATCAGACCACAGTCTGCGTCCCCTCCCTGGACTTGTCCTGGGCAGCTGCCCCATATCGCCGGCCCTGGCACATGCCACGACTTTCCTTCCTCGCCTGGGCAAGGGCAGTGACCTTGCCGCTGCTAACGTCTCGTGTGTGCCAAATCGTAGCTATAAAAGGAAAAGTTCAGCTGAAAAATACAGCTCACCTTTTTATAGAAGAATATGGGATCTGTTACATTCCAGCTGAAACCCTTCCAAAAAGCCAGGTGGGACTTTTTCTATATATATCTAAATAAAACCATTTCTTTTATATATAAAAAAGAAAAAAAAAAAAAGAAAAAAAAAGAGCTCTGGCAAATATCCCACGCTGAGAAAGACATTTAATTGAAGCCACACAAAAGGCAGTCAGTCTCACCAGCAACTGCACTTCTATCGCCTCCAGAAAGCTTGACGCACGGATTCAAAATCAAGGATGAATGTCAGCTGTCAGGTCCCTAAGGCTCTCCGGTGACCTACATGCTACCAAGAAAAAAAAAAAATACCCAACACTTGTTTGAGGTTTTGTTGGGAGAAGTGGTAAAGTTAGGATGGCTCGGCAAAGTGGGGCCACCGAGCCAGGAGCTGGGGTGAAGCATCCCCCATGCAGAGCAAAACCCCTCTCTTGGGTTCTCGTGGCGTAAATCCATCGGTGTATGGGGTTACCCAGCAGCAGTTCTCAATGGTCCCTTCCTCACTCCATGTTAGACAAGTTCAACTCACAGCAAGCTTAGCACACACGGAACTCTTGGCAGAGAAGTCAAAAAGTATGGTAAGAGGAGTCAAAGTTAAACTCAAGGGCTGGAGGCCACCAAGAGGCAGTTGTATTGGAAAGAGAATCCCAACAGGAGGTACCCTGGAGAAGCTGCGATGATTCCAGTTATCATCAGGCAAAATCTTAGGGCATCCACAAAATTTCACAAACTACTTTCCTCCTAATACGCTGCCTCTTGGCCTCAAAATCTGCATTTCCTCCTCACGCGCAACAAGAGGGCACCTTTCCCTGTGGTAGGTTGACCACGCTGAATCTATGAGAGTGTTAGGAAAGATAGTGAGAAGGTTCGGTCTGATCCTTGCTGGGAATGTAGAGCCTCACATGGGTGTTTTTTCCCTGCTCCAGCTTTGATGTGGCGGCTACAGTCACCAGGTGCATCCTGGCTTGTGTCAGCTTGGCAACAATGGGCTGAGCTGGGATGGATCCCAGCAGCTGGCCGTGAGTCCTGCCTGATGTGTGTCCAGATGGAATTGTGGGTCCATCCATCTGCTGCAGCCGGATCTGACACAACAGCACTGAGCTCTTGAGCTGAAGGGGCTGGTACAGTCCTCTGCTTCCCAACACTTGTTCCCTTTTCGTATGTGCTGTGATCGTCCAAGGCGACACCCAATCAGGTTTTACTCTCTGCCCATCGTTTGCTGTTGTACTCCCCTCCCTTGCCTACAAAGCACATTATTTTCTGCAACCCCCTCTTTCTAATAAACCCAAACCCACCAAGCTGGGCGCCGAGCATCCCTGAAAGGGAACGGGAGGGTAGGATGGGAAATTGGGAACAAGACGTGATGATACATGTGAACCTCAAATGCATCCTTGAATAATCAAAGCTGTTCTGGCTGCAGGGTGAACACTTCCTCTAATCTTTTTCTCCCTTTTTAAATGGAAGAAACAGGCTGCCCATGCCCACAGCCAGTTGCTCTGAGGCAGAAGTTTAACACCACCCCCGTGTCCAGCTGGCTGACCTGGAGCTGATGCGATGCTGAAGTCTCACCCGATCCCAGTCTTACACTGGGCTGAAACTCACCCTGTGTGCAAACCCGCGCAGGCTGTTCTTACTGCAAACAAGGCATCTATTTTTTAAAAGGCAAAAAATCACGTGAAGTAAAACATGGAGGGAAAGAAGGGGAAAAATGAGCTCCCGGAGAGCAGAGACTGGAACAAAAGTGGCGAGTTTCCAGGGCTCTTTTTTTAATACAGACTGATGTTCATGCCTCTTCTGTCTCACCTGCCACCTGATAGTGTGCGTGTGTATGGAAGCATTTACGTAAAAGCCCAATTTATTGCCTAAACCCCACTATTATGTATGCTATCATTCGCAGCCCTTAGAGTTATCATAATATCAAAACAAAACACTCGTGATTTATCACCAAAGGCACCCGGCTGGAGACCAGCATGGGAGACAACCTGGTTCCTCTGCTTTGGGTCTGCCTGTGCTGCGACCCAGAGACAGGATTGCAGTTACCTGGGTCAGGTTTGCTTTAAACCAGCTCACACCAGCACCCAAAGCGCTGCGGGTGCCATGGGGAGCCCCGCACACCTTTCCATTGGGTGCTTTGAAAGCTCCAGAGATCTACAAGGTTTCTCTCTCCACTCCCGCGTTCTGTCCAAGGGACATAGAGAGACAATTCCAGGAGAGAGGGTTTCCTCAAGTTGCTTAGGGAGTCCTTGGGATGCAGGTGCAGATCTGTTGAGCTGAGAACACAGCTCAGTCTGACTCAGGCTGAGGATTTCAGAGGACTTAAATTAGTTTCATACCCACTCCCTCAAACGGATAATTACCATTAATTATACAAGCTTGAACTCTGGCCATGCTCTCTCGGGGACCTGGAAGATGCTGCTTTTGTAAGTGGCTGCGTGCCCAGGAGAACCAGCACAGGATCCCACCTGCTGTCACACGGCAGCGAAGGCAGGACTCACCAAGTGGCAAGGCTGGAGACCTCGTTCTCCACCTTGCACATGGTCCCAAGGGATGCTGACAGGACACGATGCCCCAGGGCAAAGCAACAGCTCATGCCTGAACTGTGCAAGCAAAACAGAAGGGAACCCAGGGATCAAAGGTGACTCCAGCCACGGATCCCCTCCAAATCCCTTTGTACTGCTTTTTGTGCAACATTATGTAAGAGAAGCCTGGCTCCTGAAAATCTGCCAGGCTTGCGAGCAGCAAGGAGGAGGTGAGAACAGAAACAAATAAATAAGCACACGTGGCAGCTACCTCCACAGTGGACCACGTTTCCAAATGCTGCGTGTAAGCAGAAACTCCAGGTGTCAGTGGGATTATTCTCGATTTTCAGGAGCATAAGGGAAAATAAAATATGGACCAGTAAAGCCACCACCCTCTGAGCACTTCTTACATGTCACAGGCCTGCGAGGGCTTTGGTGCACCAGCCTTTGGCAAGCCTGCAGGCACTGCAGGTGGGATTTTCCAAGTATTTCATCCGCATTTCAAAACCCCCAGTGGAATTAGGGATCCTCTGAGTGCGTAGAAGGTCTCTTTCTTGCTCCTGCATCTTGTGTTCAGCGATGTGTTTCCCACGGGGGTCCGCAGAGGCACAGCAGCTGTTTGACCAACAGTGTATCAACAGACTTTCATCTTATTTCCACTTTCCCACTCCTCTGGCAGCCCTCCTGGTCCTCCTTTTTCATTAGTTTTAATTAGAGCAGCAGCTCATCCATGAAGCAGAGTTATGCTGGGGTAAAATCAGAGAAAGCAAAGAAGCCAGACGCGTCCCAGGCTGCTAACGTCATTTCTGGCCAATGCAACGTGGAACATCCACAAAGTGCTTTCTTCAAGCCTTGTGAAGCTGAAGCTACACAAAAACGTCCCACTTAATCTTTCTCAGAAGCAGTTTTCTCTCCTCATCTTGCAAAGTCTATTCCACACCATGGGACAATTCACATCCCTCTATAACCACAACCAGGCAGGCCAAGGTGAGCTGTGCAGAGAGCCACTCTGCTCCTCGGTGCACAGCAAAGAGAAAAAGCAAATTATGCCTGCCCCACCATAAACCAGCTGAAGAAGGGTTGAAAAGCTCTTTGCTGGATATGTAGCACTGGCTGCTGCATACGTTTTTCCCATTCTCCCTCTACCAACAGCTCAGCTGAGCCCCGTGGAAACCCGCAAGATCTTTCTAGCTGGTTATGAAACTCAGGCTTTGGCAGAATGTAGAGATTCCTGACCAAAGAGGGAAGACGAGGGCTCTGCTCCTTGCCAAAACAGTGTCAACTGATCTGCTGCGGCTGTTCTCCACTTAAAGTAGGACAAAGCTTCCTTTAGCCCTGTTTCTCCTCTTTTTCTAAGTGATGGAGCAGACCTCTGCCATGCTTGCCCAGAGATGCTCAGCGGGGACAGGATACATCAATCAACCAGTTCTCCAAACGCCTCTCATGCCTGATCTAGCCTTAAAACTCAGATTCATATAAGAAACTCACCAAGAAGGTGGAATGTACTGTGTTTTCTTGATCCAAGTAGCTATAGCAGGAAAAATCCTATTGTGGTCACTGCTACATTAGAAAAAAAAGTGACTTAGGACATTTTTATATGAGAAGGATTTTATTGATGGTATTTTTGCCAATATGAACCTTCTAAAACTCACCAATAGAACATTTTTCCATTTGAAAAATACCTTTAATCAGAAACTCGTGAAGTACATCAGCTTTAACCAAAAAAATTGAAAAAAGAAATAGGAGGGGAGGAATGGCAAATCACATTTCTCCCATGTCAAAATAACCCATCTCAAGGGGTTTTGAGCAGAATCTTTTAACATTTTTTAATGAAAAATGTGATTTTAACAAATTTGAGATGGACTTGTCATCGTTGTTGACAGCTTCCGTTGGTGGGGGAACTAAGACAGAAACCAGCTGTCGAGGCGGTGAAATGTTTGGCTCAGTGGAAATTGAGGCCTGGGTCTGGTATGCAGGACACACCAGCGAGAAGAGGGAGTTGTGACGAAGTCTCCGGCAGGTATCCTGCTGGCTGGAGCTTCATTCGGCTTCTGCACATGGTTTGAGTCTTTAGTGAGCCCCAAGGCAAAACCAGAGGCTCCAGAGCTGAAGCCAGACTCGAGCTTCTCAACAGGTCCTGTATGGCATAGGTTTTTGCTGGAGAGAGACCATTGCACTGTATGTTTTGTAAATAAAATATGACCCTAAGAAAACACCTGCCTGTGCGTCATCAACTCCCTTCCAAACAGGACCCGGATCCCAACGTCTTTGGATGCACCTCTACCACGTTCCAGCTGTTCCTCTTTTGTCTGACAAATTGGCACCGTCTAACCCCAAAACCCTGCAGCATCTGACGTTTAAGGGTCAGCAAAATATTTCAGACTTCAGAAGCAAGAAGCATGTATAAAAGCTTTATCTTGACTGTACCACAAGGAAATCTGGATGTGAACAGTAGGAGCTATGAAAATATTTAAATCCTGGCTGTGTATTGAGCTCAGGAAAATAACATTTGACCCTCAAGTCACCAGTTCTTGTTTTGCAGTGTTTGAACAGTGCCTGTAGATCTTTGTTTGAAAAGTACACAAACACATTGAATTTCACGGACTTAGCAAATATGTAATCTAAGGCGAGAGGAAGTGTGGGTGACTCGCATTTCTTAGGATCCACCTACATACAGGGATAAAATAAGGAGTATTTCATTATTATCTGCAGAGCTATACATGCACATGCATGTGTATATATAGTGAATATACATATTACATTATACATACGGTATATGTGTGTGCAGATATTATGTGTGTATATATACAGTACAATAACAAAATGTCCCTTATTTTGCTCCTGTATGTAGGTGGGTATAATATATACAATATATATGTATTTTTCAGCACAGCCAGATTATGAGCAACCGTACGATAAGCAGAAGTGGCATTCACATGAGATAGCGAGGACAAATTAGCAGGGAAAGATATTTTACACGGAGGCTTCCAAGGAATGTTACAAAAGCAGTGATTTATTTGTGGTATTTCGGGGGGGGAAGGAGGAAAAGACACAAAGGTCTCAGAGCTGCAGGCACGATAAACCATAGATCATTGTGTATTTAGCAAACCAGGATGCAAACTGTAGACAAATAGAAAGAAGGCTGGGAATATATGAACCATAAGCTTCAAAATTATAGAATGCTTCAAGTCTGTGGGCAGAGTATAAGGACAAAGGGATTTCCCTGATTGTTCCCCCTCTAGAAATAAATCATTGTTGTGAGCAACATCGGAGAACAAAATAGTTTTGGGATATTTATAACACCTTGGCTGGGTTCCTTTTCTAATCAGAGAAGCTGGTGTGAGGCAAGGCTTGTTATTTCCAGCAGAGATAAGTTTGCTCATGAAAAAGATAAACTCGCGGTAGCATTTTAATATCTTGTGGCTCGTCACAGCACTCACTGTTGTTAAGTAAGGGTCCTTATTTTTTATGCAAATGCCAAAGAGCCTGTGCACAAATACAGCCCCAGCTGAACAGACACCGAGCACTGGCAGCTGCTGTTGAGACACAGAGCTGTAGCGAGGCATGCTGGTTATCAAGGTGATGATGAGACCTCGACAGATTCGCCTTTATCTGTCACTGCTTTCCTCTTGGCAACGCCTCTTTTAACAAGAACTGATGGTGCTTTGGACCTTGCCTGATGTGGTTCAGCAAGTGAGATGTACTCTTTGCCCCGACCTGTCTCTTTTGAAGCTCCCGATCTTTCCTTCCAGAAGTACAGTGAATTCCCAAGTCCATCTCCTGGGTTGCATTCTGGAAGGAGCTCAGCTCTCCCCCTCTGTCCTGTTTTCCAGAGCATTGGTAAGACTCAGAAGCCCACTAGAAGTATTCAGATTCTTGCAGGACTCATCCCTGGAGAGGAGGTAACAGCTGAAGTATGAGAGAAAATGAAGAGATTTCCAGCAAGGAAAACAAAGCCAGGAAGGTTCCTCTGAAAACACAGGACAAATTTCCCTTTTAAAATAATTCAGCTAAGTCCAAGAAAGCAACTTGCCCTGCAGAATTAAGAAGGATTTGAAAGAGAAAGAAAGCATTCGGTGCCAAAGAGCCGGGGGGGCCGCTCCCTGGGAAGGTGCAGCACAAAAATAGATGTAAATCTGTAAATGCTGTCACGTTGAAGTAAATCTGAAGTAACTCTATTGTCTCCAACGGGGTTACTTTGGGCTTACACCAGTGTGACTGAGATTAGCCTGTCGGCTTGGGCGTGCTCGTTTTGATAAGCGTTAGCTCAGGGAAGTCGAGTGTTTTGCAGTGGGCAAGCACCTGCGTTTCAGGGTATCCTCTGTCTGCATCCTCTTATCTCCTTCCTCCTGCCACATCTAAGGTGTGCTGAGGCTGCAAGTCCTTCGTTTTATCACCCTCACGAACCTGAACTCTGCTCTGGCCCTGCCATGGCAATAAGCTCTTATGAACATTGTATAATTGATGGTAGGATGAATCCAGCATGCATGGCCGGAGCAATTCACGTGAGGAAGCGAGGGGAGGAGGAAAGAGGTCGATGCAGCCATCCCTGCAAATGAATGCAGGAGTTAAATCAGAGATGCAAACTGAACAGTGGGGAAAGCCCATCCAGCCCATCTCCTTTGAGGGAGGGGATCTTCCCCCTCTGCTTTGCTCTCCTGAGACCCCACCTGGAGTCCTGTGTCCAGTTCTGGAATCCCCAACGTAAGAAGGAGATGGAGCTGTTGGAATGGGTCCAGAGGAGGCTACAAGGATGATGTGCTGGAGCACCTTTGCTATAAGGACAGGCTGAGAGAGTTGGGGTTGTTCAGCCTGGAGAAGAGAAGGCTCCAGGGAGACCTTAGAGCAGCTTCCAGTGCCTGGAGGGGGCTACAAGAAAGCTGGGGAGGGACTTTTACAAGGGCATGGAGTGATAGGACAAGGGGGAATGGCTTTAAATTGGAAGGCAGAAGATTTAGTTTAGATATCAAGAAGAAATTCTTCATGATGAGGGTGGTGAAGCAGTGGAACAGGTTGCCCAGAGCAGGGGTGGCTGCCCCATCCCTGGAGGGGTTCAAGGCCAGGCTGGATGGGGCTTTGGGCAGCCTGATCCAGTGGGAGGTGCCCAGGGTAGGGGCTGGGGGAAAATAGCAGCTGCAGGCGTGATTTTGGTGCCATTTGCCCTGTTTTAGGTCAGGGGCTGGGAAGCGGCCGTCACCCCTTACGCCTGCTGCCATCACAGGTCGGGGCAACACGGCCTCCAAGCAGGTGCCTTGAGGGAAGCACGACCCCAGGCACCACTAGCAGAAGCCAAACGGCCCGCTGGCCCACCTCACGGCCACCTTTCGACAGAAACAGGCCAGGCGCTGTCACAGCCCCGACACCGGGAGGCGGCAGCAACGCACTACTTCCCCTCCCGTCAGCGGAAGGATCTCGCAAGCGCGGTGCGACTAGAAGGCGTCTTCGCTCCCCGCCCTATAAAGGGTTTCCGGCGAGCCGCGTCGCGTTCGTAGTATCCGTGCGCCGGGCTCGCGCGCTGAGGGGGTGGCGGCCATTTTGTTCAGTGCGGGGTCTGAGCCGAGCTCGGCGGCCGCTGGGGGGGGCGGGGGGGACCGGAGAGCGGGGTGGAGGCGAGGAAAAGGGGGGAAAAAACACCGAGGCAGAAGGAAGAGAGAAGTCCAAGCAGCGAGCGGAGGGAGGGGAGCGCCGGGGAGGGGTCCGCCCGGCCGCTGAGAGGCGATGGCGGATATAGACAAGCTCAACATCGACAGCATCATCCAGCGGCTCCTGGAGGGTGAGGGGCGGCCGGGGCGGGGGGCGGGGAGCGGCGGCGGCCGGGCCGGTGCTGCCGTGGTTCCCCCTTCCCCGGAGCCGGGGGCACCAAAATGGAGCGGGGCCGAGGCTCTTTGTCTGCCCGGGGCTGCCCCCCAGCTCCAGCTTTCCCCTCATCCCTGTGTTCCTGAGCTCTCCCTGTCCCCCATCCCCGACTTTCCCCTCAGCCCCGTTGTTTCCGAGCTGTTCTTGCTCTCCCATCCCCTCCTTTCCCCTCATCCTTGTGTTCCCGAGCTGTTGTTCTCTCCGATCCCCGACTTTTCCCCTCAGCCCCGTTGTTCCCGAGCTGTTCCTGCTCCCCATCCCCTTTGTGCTCCCGGGGCAGTGCTGGGACTAGCCGGCGGCCCCCACCTCTCCTCCCCCCCACAGCTCCAAGGAGATGCTTAATTTCATCGTATTTTCATAGGAAAGTGCTTTAAGAAAACTCGAGTTTTTCTCTTGACTTCCACACGTGGGGTCTGTGCTCGGCTGGGCAGTCGTGGGGCTCTGGAAATCCCACTCAGCGTGTTTAAAGAGGCTGTTGAGGCAGCTTTTCAGAAAGTCGGGAGGAGGTCTGCATGAGTTTTCAGGATCTCGTGGTTTTAGCTTTGCTTAGCTGCTTGCGTTAATGCTGCCGTAGGACTACGGCTCTTAATTCGTAACATATGGTGGCTTTTTAGGTGCGAATAGAGGGTTGGGTTTTTGGTGCCTCAGACAGTCTGTGGAAGGGTTTATTGTCTGGGATTGTTAGAGCTTTGGATTGGAAAGAGTTGCACGAGAGTTTTGAAATCAAAGGAAGACCTAGAAGTTGCAGGGGCTGTCTCAGCATCATCCCTCGGTTGCGGGGATCAGCACTGGGCTGGATCTGTCGACTGATCTTTTATAAGGAAAAAGGCTGAGAAGGAGCTAGTGACAAATTTTCTTCCAGGCATCAAGAAAACTCATAGTTATTCAGAGAAGGAAGATAGCCTGATTCAGCCTCATTTCACTTGTCAGGGCATGCATCTCATGTGGACTTAGGCTTGAAGAGCTTGATCAGGGGTTTAACTTTTTTCCATTTGGCACAAAGTCATCAGAGATGCTGCTGAGACAAATGGTGAAGAAATGTCTCTCGGCCGTATTGCACCCTTTCCTTCTTGCAAGATTTTGCTTGTGTAATGACTTGGATGCTAAAAGGTCAGGCAGAGTAGTACTGCTCTAGAAATTATTTGGAACTAAAAATCCTATAGATGTATTATGGGATTATTGAACTAGAATAAGTAAAAGTAAATAGGGCTTTTCCTCTGATCCGTTTTGGGTTTTGCCTGTTACCAATTTAAACTGTCCTGGTTTCAATTATTTAAAGGCTTCCCTTCATAAATTTAGAGCAGGATTTTCCTGAAACTCTAGTACTGTGATTTATAGATGTCAGGTCCTGTATGTCGTATGTTTAGTGACCTATTAATGTGTGCTCAGTTTTACTGCAGGTATTTGTTAAAACTTGTACTTGATTTCCCTTACTGCAACTTGAGCAATTTTCTCTAAGTGTAAGTTCTTAATAACAAAAACATGGGACAAGATGATCCTAGAAGGAGATCTGGATTATTTTTAATGATTTCTTGTTTAGAGATGAAAATAGTAGCAAGATGTTCTGTGTCAATGTTATATTCTTACCCAGCTTATATCAGTATTACACTGATATAAGTGTATGAGATCAGAGTTTGTAAATCAGGCTTCAGAAGGTTTGCTGAACTGATCTTTTAAGAGCTGGTTCATAGACGTAAAGGTGTTACCTGGGGTTGCATCAGCTGTCAGAACTGAAATGAAATCTTTTGCTTTATTGACATTTCAGCCAGGATTTTTAATTCCTTGAAGTAATGATTGTCTTTCAGTATTTAAAACAACTAGCAGTGTTAGCTGCCTACTCTAGTGTTTATTTTGTTGCCTGTTAAATGTCTATTATGAATATCTTTGCCAGGCAGGGTAATGATTGACCTTTGTGGCAGTCTGTCATTTTTATACTTTTTTCCAGAAAGGCCAAAATTATTCTGTATTTTGGCAAACACTGCATTTTTGATAGTGTGAAATTGTGTGGATTACTGTGCAAGCACCATTCTCTTCAGTTGTTTAAAATTTACTTGACTCATCCTTCCCCTGAAATTAAAATCTGGCTAAATAGGTGACAGGACTGAATTTCCAAGGTGGATATCTGCATGGTATTAAATGGAGGTGTGGCGGGGGGAAATCTGAAGCATGTGTAAGGATCCTCATCAGGTTCAAATTTGAGCAAACAAGGAATTTTTTCAGTGCTGTTCTGGTAGAACAACAGCATAATGTTATTCGAAGTCTGTTGGGCCATTACCAGGACTCTGTATCAAGTGATTTCCTTTTCAGACAAGTTTACACACAGATTAAAATTGTACTTGAGCATAAAACCTCTGCAAAATCTGTTTTAATAATCAGCTCACAGACTTGCCCAGATCCTTGTGCAACTTTTAACTTCTAGAGCAATTTGGTATTTCACTACAGCTCTATATAAACTGTATAGCTGTATGTTTTTTATAAGGGTTAACCTTAGGCAATTCTGCTGGTAAAATGTAAAGGATCTGAATAAGGGGCATTATCCCTTCCTTGTTAAAGGCAGCAAACGCAAGTGTTCAGGAGATAATGATGGAGTATTTCAAATCAGTGAGAAAATAAAGTGTATATTTGTGTTTTATAATGTGCCTTAACATTGCAGTGTTGGAAGAGAGCTATGCCAGTAGTGAATCTAGTCTGACAGTTGAGGTAAAGTGGTTAAAAGGTGAATAATAGATTACTCTCTTTTGTTCTTAATATGGAGTATTAATTATGTATTTGGGGGTAGGGGGATACGTGCTTTCTATCCTGATTTCTCTGATCAACTGACATTATTTTCCCCAAAATAGTTGATATTGTTCCACTTACGTTAGGATTGTTGGCTGAAATTGTTAGTTTGTTCTTTGGAAGGCGTGGAGTTATGTATTTAGCTTGTTGTAAGGTAAATATTTGAAGAGTCTTTCTTGCTCCAAATTTTTATAGTCCAGAGCCATTTGGCATTAGAAATGTCACAAAAAAGCCCCATTTTTCAATAACATTGTTCTTAACCTTGAAAAACCATTCAGTGTAAACATTGAACAGGCTGATCTTTGTTGGCTGTAATTGAATTTGTTTCTTACCTTAACTGCTGAGGGTTGTGCTCTGCTAGGAACAATTTCATGAGTACAGGTTGTCTTATTTTGTCATTTTGAGTAACTGTACTGCCATCAATTTTCACAAGAATAAGGCTTCAGAAGTAGATGACAGTGTCCTACACTGAGTATTGAAATGTTTCCCAGGTGTCCTTGATAGTGGATAAAGGCTCAAATGCTTGTGGAACGAACAACCTTTACTGACTAGTAAGGGACAAATGAGAGCCAATTACCCTCATCCTAGAAGGAGGGTTGTAGGCAGTAAGTTTATGATTCTGAGCTTGCAGCTGTGCTTGTCTGCAAAGTCAAAACTGCCAGTAGACAAGAAGATGCTAGGAAAGCTCTCTGTAAGATGGAAAAGTCAGTGGCATCTGTATGGTCACAGAAAAAGTTCCAGGAAGTGGCAGAATTCCTGCTCAGCTCTGGACAAAGAATGAGCGACAAATTCTGAGATGTCCTGAGTGAGAGTCTGACTTCCGGCTTCCTTTCCACGTCCTATAACCTGCGCCCATTACCTGTTTCCTTCATCTGCTGTGTTGGCAGCATCTCACATATAAGTATGGTCTAGTGTGAATTTAAATAAGTTAGTTGAATTCTGTTTGCCCAGTTAGTGAAGTGGAGGAATTTGCCATCTCTGAGTATTTGTGCTCAGCATAAGTACCTGTTGCTAAGTAGGTCTCTTTCCAGTGTGGAAGTGTGTTACGAGATGAGAATTTTGCAGTCATGCAGAATCTTCTGTTTGATAATGCTGCTTGAACTTTTGTCATAGTAAAAAGTAAACTGTAACTTTACTTCTTAG
Source organism: Phaenicophaeus curvirostris (assembly GCF_032191515.1). Lineage (NCBI taxonomy): Eukaryota > Metazoa > Chordata > Aves > Cuculiformes > Cuculidae > Phaenicophaeus > Phaenicophaeus curvirostris. The sequence goes on from NC_091408.1 coordinate 3,566,896, forward strand.
AGGCTTGGGTGCTGAGGAGTTGCTTTTCAGTTTCAATTTTGAATTTGAAATGATCTGATCAAAGTTGGTAGTGCCTGCAGTGAAGTAAAACCTTTTTTATATCAACCACTTTCAAGTTATTTATGCCCTTTGTGCCTGTGGTGCGAAACTGTCATTGGGATCTGCTAAAAACAAGATTAAAAACAACCTGCATTATTTTTGGAAATGTCTCTAGGATTACAGACTTTTTAATGTGAAATATGGTGAAACTGAGAGATTTGTTTGATAAGCCAAGAAATGAACAGACCTGTTGATAGACTACATGTATGGAAAATGCTTTCAAGAATATACAAGATCTCAATTCTAGCACTTCAGTTGACAGCATTTCAGCTGCTTCTTTTAAGGTAATAGAGAAGGAAATCATCACTGAAATTTCTAATATTTTTTTTTTTAGTATTCTGCTATTTTTTAATACTGTCCTAAGTATCCATCCCTTTCATATTAACCTTGAATGAGGTAATATACTCAGTTTTATAATACCGTTTTCCTTCATTAAAGGGTTGTGTGGCACCACAGTGAACACTGGAGGAAGCTAGTGATGGGATGTGTACAAGTCTGTTGTACTATGTGCATGTGGTCTTCAGAGTGTTGTACGTCCCACAGTTCTTCCCCCATTTATCCTTCACAAAGAAATGTATACAAGTTATCCTGGATTTCAGGTGGCTCTTTTACTCCAGCAGCTGCAGGTGTGCTTTGTACTAGCTCAGCTTGCTTGCACCGAAATGACAGGGGTGCTGTTAAGTTCTTGTTCTACTTCCCTTTCCTTCCTTTTCCCCCTCTGCTGGGCGGCTGTCATACTGCACTCACCTCTTCTTTGTAATGTGCCTTCATTTTAGAACTGGTTCTCGTGGTTGCTTTCCAGCAGTTTTCCTCATCTTGGGAAGCAACACCGATTTTCATAGTTTGCACCTACGTTCCAGACAGTACCTCTGCAGAGATCAGCCAGGCTCCGGGTGGGGATCTTTTCTGTAGTCTTTTCCATCCAGTGGAGAGGATTTTTTTTCCCCAAATTTCCCATACTTTTACAGTGGAGGTGATTTTACTTGTTTGAAGACTGCCCAGACTGAGCATTGAAATTAGAGCTCTCAAAAAAGTATTTTTAAGAATAAGAGAATCTGTGCCTGAAAGGTTGGGGTTGTGTTACTGTCTGGAAATAGTGCAGCAGTATGTTGAGACAACTCATACATAAGATATTTTAAATGGGCTGACCTTTTTCCTCAGCTGATTAATCTCTGGCTTGTTCCCCTGTCAGTTCCAGACTGTCGTTTCTGAGTGAGGTTATTTTTTATGCATTGAAAGAACAAATGTGCATGTACAGTACTATTGAGCTGCTCTTTTGACTTTATGACCAAGCTGCCAATTACTATCATGCTGTCTGATCTCTGCAGGCTGCCTTCTTTTGGGCCAAAGCAGGGAAAAAAACCCTGCAATTGCAATGTTTTTCATAGTATATTATTTTTGCCTTTCTTAGCGGGACTAAGTAACTTGGAGACTTAATCAGAGGAACCTTTTAAGAAGTTGTTCAGACTGAACATTTCCTTGCCAGCTCTTTCATTGTGGATGAGAAAATCCTTGCACTAAAAATATATATTTCTCAAGCCAACATGCATTCCTGCATATTTGATTCTTCTGTGGCCAGAAATAATTTTTGCTGTTCTTCAGGATATATAGGTCAATGTTAGAAGAAACTGAATACTCTTTTTTCTTCCATGCCAATTCCTTTTTAGACAAAAGTGGTCAAAATGTCACTGGCAGGCAGCACGCTACAGAACTGAATCAAATTGTCCTCTTTGTCTTTAATCCTCCTGGTATCTGTGCTTGTGAATTTGTAAACTGCCACAAAGCTGCATTTTGTCTTGTTAACGCTTTCTGCAAGCAGATGACTAAGACTGTATGAAGATTATACTGATTCAATGAAAATGTACTGGGGAGACATAGGCAACTATCTGAAACATTCAGTTTTCATATTTTCATTTCATCTTCAGCAAAAATGAATGCATATTTTTTATTCATGAACTTCAATGACTCAGTGCATTACGTAGTCTGTATACTTTTGATACTTTTTGAGTTATGGATGTGAGATATACAGGGTTTGGTTTTCAGCAATTTATGAAAAGACCAAATGATGGAAAGTTAGATTTTTGGCTTCTCAAAAAAGAAATACAAGTATATTTTATTATCTCAAGAACAATAGTGAATTGTAAAATTTGAGTAAGGGAAAAATTAACATTTATAATTCAGCCAGCTGATCACTTTATTCTGTGAATTTCTGTTCTTTATTGCTTCTGGATATTTGGCATTTTGACTAACTTGCTCATTGCTAAGGAGCGTTTGGAAAATTACTGTATGGATGAAAAGATTATCGTGCAGATGAAAAGCCTCATGCATGATAAACTGCTGTGACAAAGACTTAACTTTCGTTTATATGCTTCATTACTTCAAAAATTTTAATGGAAGACATGAAATTTAATGGCAATTCCAGTGTTGATGTATAATATCAGTGCTGAGTGATAATACATAGGCAGTGAATAATAAAGGAGTATGTATTGCTTGGAAGATAATGTTATCAAAGCCATGACTTTTGACCTACAATTAATTTAAGATCACTGTCTGTATACATTGTAGTTTGAACTAGAGTTTAATTTTGAAGCTTGGTTGAGGAAAGGTTGTGTATTCAAGGTTATTGTCAATGATTCTCCAGGGCAGCCTGTGCCAGTGTGGCCAAGGCCTCTGTGATGCAGGTCAGTATGTAGGGTAGGATTGTTCTGGTAGTAAAGCTGTAATTGCTGGTAGAAATTAAGTCCAGCAGCGCATGATATTATGGATGGTTATTACATAATTATTGTTATTTTAGTCTAGAGTGTGTGCTGGCTGAACCGTGTTTTCTACTCCGGATTAGAGACTTGCACAAAAGTGAGAGTTTTTTGTGATAAAGAGAAATTGTAATTCCTTTGGAACAGAACTGGTTTTGTTCTTGCACTTCCTCAAATATACCCTCCGGCCCTGGTGTTTCCCATTGCAGTTCTCACTTCTTGACTTCATACAGCGCAAGGCCCACAGTGACAGTACAGAGATCCAAGTCATCTGTAGCTTCCAGATATCTCGCTGTTGAAGTTAAACGGGATCAAGGGAATCAGACTGAAATGGTATCTAAAAAGTTATTTAGGAAGTTAATATTGCATCGGGTCCTGTATTTGAAAGGGATTGGGGCTTGTTGCTTGGTTTTTTTGCAACTAAAGACCTAGCTTTTTTTGGGTAAGAGCATTGATTCTTTAGTCTCAATGCTGTAGGAGTTGTACACAGTAAGGTGCTTAACTAGGTAACTTTACTGGTGTAGTTATTTAGTCTTATCCTAACACTCATAAGTGCTGTTGCATGCAGTTTAGCCGTAGTTGCGGCGTTGCTACCATGGAATTGTCCTTTATATTTCAGACAGAAAATGGGGAATGGAAGTGATAGGTAAATGGAGGGAAAGCCGTGCTTGTGGCTGTAAAACTTGTTCAGGGCAGACTGTGCCCCATGCTTGCTAATGACAGTGTTGAGTCGGGCAGTATGGTATTTATTGGTACTGTAATCCTATTTGTTTTGACAGTGTCTGGCGCAAGGTTATAGGGTAGTTCAGGGCAGCTCGCATACTTTGAGCTATGCTGTTGATGATTAAATGAGAGACTTCCTTGTCTCAAGTTCAGACAGCTTTCCAGAGAACAAGTGTATAACTGCTTCGTTTTTAAAATGTGTGTCACATTGGCCATGACAGGTTTTATAACTAAATAGAACTATACTGATGCTATTTAAAATGTGACATTTAACGGGGGAAGTGTTGAGCCATGAATTGTGTTAGAGGAAAGTAACATACAACTGAAACAGAACACATTGCCCTTTCTCTGGTAGCACAGCAGTGCAGTTTCAGCTCAGCGGACTGATTAGTACCCTGTTATCTCATTACAATGACATTTAGACAGGCTTTTAAAATAACACCAAGGATATTGTTATTTTGGTAACTGACTTCTGTCTCCTTCTGACAGTGCGTGGATCAAAACCAGGTAAAAACGTCCAGCTTCAAGAGAACGAAATCAGAGGACTGTGCTTGAAATCCAGAGAAATCTTCCTCAGTCAGCCTATTCTACTAGAACTTGAAGCTCCACTGAAAATATGTGGTGAGTCCTGTGCAGAGTATGAGGGAAAATAAAACCCTGCTGGATGCTTTGGGCAGAGGAGTGGGAAGGAGGTACAAGCACAGGAATTGGAGTGGGGACCAGAACTAAAAACCATTTCAGTTTCATCAGGTCTTTTATGTGTGCTTTACTGTCTTGTGGAAGGGATTCATGTGAAGTTTTAGAAAGGAGATCTTTGTACCAATGAAATAGCGTTTGGCCCAGTCATGACCAAGCAAGAGGAAGCAAAGGAGAACTGCAGTAGCTTATTGTAGCTGCTCTTCAGACTTGATCAGTAGTTTGACAATATTTTACAATCCTGCTGGAAACTTAGATTTCTGTACAGTTTTGTAATTACTTCCTAGTTTGGTTTCACCATATTTGTACACAGTGGTGCTCGTATTGCATAAACATACATGTCTACTTATGCTAAAAGAATGAAGAATGTTACAATAAAAGCCTAAATAAATGCACTTTAAAGAGCTTCCAGCAGATAGTATTTTATCCTACTCTTGACACTGAAGATTTCCTTCAAATTAAAGTAACTTGTTCAATATTTATAATATTGGTAGTGTAAAGCCATTGTTTAGTGTTCTGCTTGTCAGAAACAAAACCATGATTTAAACTAAAGGCAGAAATAGCTATTTCATTTTTGATATGATGTTGCTGCTAGAATTTGAATTACAGAGTGTTTTTGGAAAATGCTAGAGATGGTATAAAGGGAAGCAAATTCCTCAAGTGGTTAGCTTTCCATCAGTGTTTTCAATGTTGCATAGAAATACCAGGAATGAGGTGAAGGTTTCTAATCTCACAGCCATTTAACTGGATGTCAGATCTTCCTTTTTAACACACAGTTGGTTTCTGGGAATCTTGATTTTTGTTTTACATGTGTGAATATATTTAAGTAGCTACATGCTTCACCGTAGTTGAATTAATCATTGCATTACACTCATATCGAACTAAAGAACATGATTTTATATGCATCAGGGTAAGCTGTAATTTTTCAGGATGTTGTAGACGATATCTAACCGCAAGCTTTCTCCTTCTGAAGCATCATTCATCTATTCTTTCTCTAGAACCATTCAAAAATGTAGCAGAGGGTCACTTATGTGTTGTTTCTTATACTCTTCACAGGTGACATCCATGGACAGTACTATGACTTGCTTCGACTCTTTGAATATGGAGGTTTTCCACCAGAAAGCAACTACCTGTTCCTCGGTGATTACGTTGACAGAGGAAAACAATCTTTAGAAACAATTTGTCTTCTATTGGCCTACAAAATTAAATACCCAGAGAATTTTTTCCTCCTCAGAGGGAACCATGAATGTGCCAGCATCAACAGAATTTATGGGTTTTATGATGAATGTAAGTAATGCAGATGTGCATTTTGGCTTAGGAAAGCAGTGTGGGAGGTGCCAGTGTTGCAGGGTTAGATGATTCTTCACCAATTTCCAGCTCCCTTTTAGCATGGCAGGGGCAAGTGGGGGCGGGAAGGGGGGAAAGCCTTGGTCCCTTTTAGGAAGGGAAATGTCCTTTCCCTGTTGGAGTCTGATCCTCAAAGTACAGAGCATCATTAAAGTGGTTTATCTTATTTATTGGCCACTAAGTTAACTGCCAGATCTTACTGGTACATAGTGAAAGTTCTTGAGATAAGGTTGTCTAATGAGAGAATTTTTTGATGTGCTTTACAAAAGTTTGCTTCTTCCATCTGAGGAATGATGTTGCGTACTTGTGCTACAACTTAACTTGGGGAATGGGCTGGTCTTCACTACGGTTATGTTACAGTGCTTGCAATCTACTTCATATTAAGATCTATAACTTTATAAATCAAAAAAAGGCTCTGCTCTTTTCTGGATGCAGTCTTGCTGTACTGTGTGCTGTTACTGTGGCCAAATGAGCTCTCCTTTTGATCAAATGCAGTGTTGCTGCACAGTTCATGTATCAGCTCTGTTGCTGCAGAGTGCATTCAAGTCTGTTGTAGTGGAAACTATACATAGGCCTTGCCTTAACGTAACAAGTAATTCTGCTGTGAAGTAGAAGTGTATGTTCATCTTTCAAAGCATGTGACTTCCATCAGTGCAGATAATGCAGAGGAAATTAATCTGTTAAATGTGCATTGAAGGATTCTCACAGCTCATGCTGTGGGACATACTTGGCCTGCAGCTTACAAACTGTACCGTGTCTTGTTCTTCTTTAGTGAGGAAACAAAGATGTGTGGTATTTCAGAGTTGCCTCCTCGCAGATTAATCACAGGCTTAGTCATATATCCCAAATGTTCAGGGTTCATATCTGCTGGGAGAGTCCATTTCACAGTACAATTTTAGCAGTTTCATGTTTCGGTCATGGCTCTTCACCTTTAGAGACTTGATGTGGTAAAGCAGTAGCAGAGGTTTAAGGAAAACCTGCTTTCCAAGAATTGCTGTCTTCCTCTGAAGAAAATGTCAAGATTTTCTGTAATTAATCATTTTCTCCAAGGGATAGTTTTCCAAAGCGAGGATCTGGCTGCCAACAGTGGAATATCATTCTGTTGAACAGTCCTGTGCTATCCTCAGAGCTGCTTCAGAATGCTCCTCTACACAGAGACCTTTGCAGCTTCCTTACAAGCAAGGAATTTTGTCAGTGAGTGCCAGGGAAGATAAACTGTATTATAGGCTTTAATGCTGACTTTTGTATTTGCAAGTCTTCGAATACCTAAGGCAGCCCTGTTAGGTTGGTTGTAGTTGGGTTAGAAAAGCATGTTGACTGTTTTTCTCTGATATGTCTTCTAGGTAAGAGAAGATACAATATTAAGCTGTGGAAAACTTTCACAGACTGCTTTAACTGTTTGCCAATTGCAGCTATTGTGGATGAGAAAATATTCTGCTGTCATGGGGGTAAGTAACAGTTCCTTAACTGGTATTTGAAAAACTAATACTCTAATCAGTCATGGGAATTTCACGTTTACATTGCTGAAGCTTCAAAACCTTTTTCTCTGCCATAGTTCATGTGGGGGGTAGGGTTGAGCTTGATTTGTATTAGTTTGAATCATTGGTCTGGTAGTTTTGTAAAAAAAAAAGTGAAAAAATTGAGGTCTATTTGATGTTGTATTTCATCTTGCTAGGCCTGATTGTTACTAGACATCACAGGGTATGTTTATTTTATTAATGCCTCTCTTACTGAACAGCTCTTATAACAGACACTTGCAAAATATTACAGTGAGATTATTGTCATCATGTAAAATGTGAAAATGGCTTTGCTTATCTTGCTTCTCGTAGATCTTCTAGAAAGTGACTTGTCTTTGGCTTCAAAAGCTGTGAAACAAACACTGATTAAAAAGAAGTCAGTTAACATTGCCATTGAACTACACAAACTGCAATGGTGAATCAGTTTGAATACAAGTTACTTTTGTCAGTCTTGCAGAGTAAGGTTGGACTAAAATGTGAACTGCATGTGTGTTAACTCTGAACAGGCTTGTCACCAGACCTGCAGTCCATGGAGCAGATAAGACGAATTATGCGCCCCACGGATGTACCAGATCAGGGTCTGCTTTGTGATCTTCTGTGGTCTGACCCTGACAAGGATGTCTTAGGATGGGGTGAAAATGACAGAGGAGTGTCCTTCACGTTTGGCGCTGAAGTGGTTGCTAAGTTTCTCCATAAACATGATTTGGATCTCATATGTCGAGCTCATCAGGTATTTTAGTTTTGTACATTAAACCATAGGGTAATTTAGGTTCTGGGGGACCTAATTGTGGTCATCTGGTCCAACCCTACACACGTGTACTCAGCATGAGACAAAACAGTGGGAGCTTGAGTTGCTGAGGATCCTTTCCAGGTATGTTTTAAGCATCTGCAAGGATTGGCATTCCACTATCTTTAAACAACTTGTCCCAGTATTTAATAACCCCTGTAATGAACATTTTCTGAGTACATCTAAACTGCAGCTCTGATTCCTGAAAAGATTTTCTGGAACCTAACAGAGTTTTCTCATTGCTAATGGACTTTCTTGCTGAAGTGGGTGCTGTGTTGGTCTTCTGGTTTGGTATATAAGCTTGGAATTCGTTCTCCTTAGATGTAGCCAGTTTTTCAGCTGCTGGCTCTATTAAAGCTGCTTTGCGCTGTGGCAGGAAGAGTTTGTCTAGTCTAATATTTCTGCTTTTCTTTTTAAAGGTTGTTGAAGATGGATATGAGTTTTTTGCAAAAAGACAATTGGTAACTCTCTTTTCTGCCCCAAATTACTGTGGAGAATTTGATAATGCGGGTGCCATGATGAGTGTGGATGAAACTCTAATGTGCTCTTTTCAGGTACGGTATTTGAAGATTTTACCTCCTAGTTACTCTAGTCACACTTCAACTTTGCTGTATTTTGAATTTATATTTTACTGCTATGAAACCATAATATTTTTGTCAAATAGATATTTGCAAATATCTCGTGTAAACAGGGCTGTGTTTGCACTTGTGTCTTCAAAAATGTGATAAGCCCTTGCCCTGGAATTAAATCATCCAAGCAAAGCTATCAGCTGTTTGTCTGCTTCCCAAGGCGTGGGCTCCGATCAGCTGCTCTAAGCTCTGTCATAGCTCTGAGTGGGAAACATTTCTTTCTTGGCATGTTTGACTTGTCCAGCTGACCTGTATAATGCCTTCACTAGTGAATTAATTGTTTGATTGTAAGAAGCTAAAACTTGCTAAATGGCTGAACTATCCTTTCAGATTTTGAAACCTGCAGAGAAAAAGAAGCCCAATTCCAGCAGACCCGTAACGCCTCCCCGGGGTATGATCACAAAACAGGCAAAGAAATAGTCACTTTGGCACTGCCTTGTTGGGACTTGTACTATAGAATATAAACTCCATTTTTAAAACTGTAATGTGTACTGTTCAGCTTGCTCAAATTAGATAATGTGTTTGTGGTTTTCCTTTTGATTTGAATGGCATTTGCTGGTTGTAACAGCAAATGAAAGACTTTTCTGCCCCCCAGGAAAAGAGTTTTAAACTTTCCTTTTGTTGGTGTTACAGCTGTACACTCCGCAGCATCTTATCCCGTCACTATGGGTACATAATGTACAACTGACTTCCTGAATCTGTACAATGAGTAGTGTAAATGCTTGTTTTCTTTAGGATCTAAAGAGGGCACTTGTGTGCTGTGAGAGTAGAAATTCATTGCTGTCAGAAATTACATACTGTTTATACAAACCACTGTGAACTTTTTTACGTTAAAATTTGTTTTAAAGGGATTGCATTTTGTGTCATGTACACATTAGTTTTATTGCTGTCAACATTAGAAATGACCTTCAACCTTGCCAGTGTCACTGGTATGATGTATATTTCATTCCAACACACATCCCTGTGGATACTTCCAATGACAATTAAAGCCATTGTTTTAAGTGTTTGTGTCTCTTTCCTGAAGCCAAAGTTCGCTTAGAAAACTGTTTGTACATGACCCCCCACACTCAGTTGGCAGGGCTTTCCATTCATGCCTTCCTCTCGAAGACAAAAGGAAATCCTCCTTGAAATAGCAAGTAGAAATGCTGTGCTGTTTATTCTGTTCATGGTAAAAGTAATCACATTTTTGTACAGTTTCCGTATATTTGATCCAATGGACCTTTTTACAGTGGCCCCAGGCCTGCAACAGCCAGTGTCAGAGAGCTGGAAGTTACAGAAATGGTTCTAGGTCTGCCTGAATGGGCTTTTGTGTTTTAGCCGAAGGACTTTGTTTTACAAAGAAACCTAGAAAATAGCTTGATAAACTGCTGATCAACACCTCTGGTTGGTTTATATAAACCTCACAGAATCTTGTTTTTTAAAAACTGTTAATCTTTTTTGAACAGATAACAGTGTACAATACCATGTAGTGAAAATCACTTATTAAATGAAGAAATTGTTAAATCTTCTCAGTGTCAGTTTATCACAACGTATACACTACTGCTATCAGGACCTGACTTAGATAAATAAATTGTTCTGGAAACCCACACATTCTTGCTTTGGATTTGTCTAACCTGAACACTGAAGGTTTGTTTTTGAACAGGAGTGTCGGATTTAGATCTGGTTCTGGAGCTTTAATGTGTATATTGTCCTTAAATATGCCCCAGAAGGGGGAGGGTGCAGGCATGCAGCTCCATATTGCTGTGGATCTGCAGAACTGTCTTGCAGGGAAATGGGAACACTGCAGCTTGGCTGCTGCAGGTGCTGGTATCTGAACTTCTGTTTTTCCCAGCCCTGTGCGCAGGGTGGCTGTGACTGACGTTTCCCAGGCTGGGTCACAGCAGCGGTTGCCAGAGGGACACGTGTGTGGGAGGATGTGCACATCTGGGCTCGTGTTTATCAGTCTGCGCTGTGAGTGGGGTTTGCCTGGAATGCAAGTACTGCCTTGTGAGCTTGAGAAGGCCACGGCTGAGGACGGGACCATTTTTCTCTGTTTCTTGATGAAAGAACTGTTAATTCCTGCTAAGAAAAGGAAGTTCAGTGAACTCCAACGCTGCAGTCTGTTCTGTTAGCAGGGCTTGGTGTAGCTCAGGTGGAATCAAAGGGGCTGGGTTGGTGTGATGGCAGCTCTGGACAGGCTGCTCTCTTGCTGTTGACAGGGATGCACCATTGGTCTGCATTCCTTCATCTGCCACCTCCTCTCTTGTGCTGCAGAAGTCAAAGGAGGTGGTTTCTTCAACCTGTTCTAAATTGTCTGTAGGGTTAAACTTCTGGTGCTTAGTGGAGGTTATAGGGGAGTTTGTCACTGAAATGCTTAGCCCGGATAAGCCACCAGCTCTGTTCTGGGCTCCTGCTTAGCAGATGAGTTTCCCTGTGCATCTGGGGTCAGCTGAGCATTTTGGGTTTTTTTATGAGGATGCATCTTCTAGGCAGCCCCTGGCCATTGATTTTGCTTTTAATGTATTTCTCTGCCAAATCAGAGTACCTTTTTCCTACTCTTGACTTTTATCTCCCCTATAAAGCTGATTAATCACACCATGTCTTGATAACTTCTGATGAGCTCATGAGATCAGGTGTCGGAGATTGCTTGCTAAAGGCTTTTGCACAAACTTACCCTTTAAATCACATTTGTGGTTTTCTTTATAGCTCTGTAATTTTTCTGCCTCCTTGTAGAAGTGCCACCTGTGTGTCACCAGCGAATCGTGGAGCACATGGAACCTGGGTTTATTTGACTTGTACCTGCACAGGAATGCATTAACCAGTCTCTGCAGCCACTAGGCTTGCCAGCTGCTCTGCATGTCACCACATCACACCTTTTTCCTCTGTAACTTGTGTTTTTCTGTCCTCAGTTGCAGTCTTGGTGACACATATGCCTATTCTGGGCTGTGTTTTCTGCTTGGCTGCATTCCCCTGGTGTGGTTCATGTACCTCAGACTCCCCAGCTGCTTGGGGTGAAGGGAGGCCCACGGTGCTGCTGTGGAGTGGAAAGGTTCCTGCTCCACCATAGAGGCAGGAAGGGAAGGAGACCTGCTGGTCTTGCCTTGGGTGGTGATCGGGAGTTTGGAGGTGCATTTTATGCCCCTTTGGGGTTAGGGTTTTTGGCCAGCGGAGGGAGAGAAGGAGCAGCAGCTGCTGATTTCCTATTCTTTTTCCATTGTACTTGTAGGAACACCTAGTTTATGAACGGAATGGACAGAACAGTGTGTCAGCCCCTGAGGCCCCTGACCCTGCCAGGGCAAGCTGTAGTGAGGAGCGTGCCAGACCCTGCTGAAGATCTCCACAGAAGGTAGCATGGTAGTTGTGACAGACCTGAGCTCTTTTCAGTCCTCTTGTGCCTTTTGCAGTGCACCCAAGTCTGATGTACACGTATGACTGGAGAGGATTGCTCAGATGTGAGGCCCTACCTATTGATTCTAGATAGTGGAAAGTTTCTCTTTAGTTTCTCTGGAACGAAACGAGTTCTTTGCCACCCAGCTGTCGGAAGGCTGTTGTTCAGCACAGGTCATCTGCTTGTTCTGGTGCCGCAGTGGCTTTCACTCCTGAGCCACTGGGTGAAGCTGCAAGTCTTAAAAACCAAGCCACCCCCCTGACTTTGCAGAGTACAAGCTGGTTCCTAGGGGTGCTCAAGTCTCCATGGGAGGACACGGGAGTTCTGGGCGCACAGGTCCCTGATGCATATGATGCACTTAAGGTCCAAGCTTAACCTCTAAGCGATATTAATTGTTGAGCGAGAGCTGGATCTACACAAGAACACTTGGGGGGTGCAGCAGCATCAGGCTCCTGTGCAGCGCATTGGGAACCCCACAGCCAGAGTGTTGGAGGGGGTGAGGGGCCAATGCGGGGCGCTCAGGGTGGGCCGAGCATCATAGGCCTCTAAGGAGCCACGTAAAGCAATTCTTATTCAAAGTCGTGGCTTGCAAAGTAGGACACAGTGTGCCCTCTCTTCATGAATTTGGGGCGGCTGTTGAGTTCCTGAGGTCAAGCACTTAGGAAACAGTTGGGTTTTCTACCCTTCTGTTGAAAAGAGGCTTAAGCCTCAGGGGCTTCAGTGTTAGAAAACATCTTTTTGGTCTCTTGTTTTCACAGGCATTTGGTTTTAAGTTAAAAAAGCTCATTTTCGTTGTAAGATGCAATCCAATCCATTCTTCTACTGGCCATCTTCTGCCCCTGCTCCCCTTGACGTCAGGCGTCTGGCACTGACACCCAGCAGCACCGGTCCCTCGTACACACGGGATTTAAGCCGTGGGGATGGCCAGTGGCCTCGGGCCGTCCCTGGGGTGGTGGCACCGGGCTGGGGGCTGCATCCTGGTGCTGCGGGGAGTCTGTGAGCTTCACCTGACCCCAGCATCCCAGAGCAGAGAGCTCAGACCGCGATGAACACTCGGCTTGTGGAAAAGGATGCCGGTCCTGTAAAAAGACGTGTAGAGACCAGTTTAACCCAGTGGGAGGCTGGGAAGAGGTTTCAGGTGAGGCTGGGGGGCCAGGCAGCCCTCCTGGAGCTGCGTTTGGTTACAGAAACAGTTCAAAAGACGGAGAGGAGCTTGAAATACCAAGAGGCCTCCTGATGAAGCTTGAGCTTGGAAGGAAGGGAGGTCAATCCAGGCCTAATTTCCAGGGTTTCCGCTTTTGGAATCCTGTCGATCCCTGGGCCCCGCGCACTCCTATCCCAGGAGAGGCTCCCGGGTCCGTTTCACGCCGATCCTGGACGCCAGCTCGGTTTGTTGGGGCGGGGACACGGAGTAAAAACAGGGCTTTTAAAATAAAAAAAAAAAATAAAAGTTTCAAACCCCCAAGTTCCAACTCCGCCCGGCGTGTCCGGGGGCAGCAGCTCTGCTCGGGGAGGAACCGCAGGGAGGGCGGCGGGTGGGGAGAAAAGCCCGAAAGGGCCGGGCTGGAGCGGGGTCGGGACTCGCGGGGGCGGGACCGGGGCTGGGCTGGGCCGGGGGCGGCCCCGGGGAGGCGCGGGCGGCGGCGGAGCGGCCGGGACGCCGACGGTACCGGGGGTGGGAGCCTCGGGCTGGGGGGGGCGGGCGGGGAGCCGGGGGCCGGGGGCTGCTGCTGGGCACGGGGGCATCGCCGGTCCCCGTTAGGGAACGGCATTTGGGTTCGGGTCGGACAGCAGGAAAAATTTCTTCCCCAAAAGGGCTCTCGGGGAGGTGGTGGAGTCCCATCCCTACAGGGGTTTAAAAGATGGGCAGATGGGGGGCTCAAGTCTTACGAGGAGCGGCTGAGCGAGCTGGGGGTGTTCAGCCTGGAGAAGAGGAGGCTGAGGGGAGACCTCATTGCTCTCTCCAACTACCTGAAAGGAGGTTGTGGAGAGGAGGGAGCTGGGCTCTTCTCCCAAGTGACAGGGGACAGGACGAGAGGGAATGGCCTCAAGCTCCGCCAGGGGAGGGTCAGGCTGGACATCAGGGAAAAATATTTCACGGAAAGGGTCATTGGTCCCTGTCCGAGGCTGCCCAGGGAGGGGGTTGAGTCGTCTTCCCTAGAAATGTTTAAGGGACGGGCGGACGAGGCGCTGAGGGACATGGGTTAGTGATTGATGGGAATGGTTGGACTCGATTCAGTGGGTCCTTTCCAACCTGGTGATTCTATGATTCAAGGATATGATTTAGTAGTGAACAGGTACGGTTGGAGACAATGATCTCACCGGTCTTTTCCAACCAAGCGATTCTATGATCCCTGCAGCAGGTGACAAGAGGTGCCCTCCTACAGGCAGCACTGCTGGGAGCGAATCCCACCAGGGCCCCTGGGCCATCTGCCTGCTGGGAGAGCATCCTGGGGCACAGGCAGAGCCACCGGCCAAGAGCGGTTGGTGCTGAGCTCCCAGTCAGCTTTGGCAAAGGAGAGAGCACAGAGAGTCCCTCTGGGGATGGGGACGTGGTTGTCTCCTGGCAACAGAGCAGTTTGGGACAGGGTTTGTGGCCCTGCAGTCTCGCTGGGTTGTCCGAAGAGGAAGGGTGAGCTGGTGGGGCTATGACAGCGGAACAGGAGAGTGGGAATGGATGGAGCCTCTCCAGCAGCTGCTCTCAGCACCGAGCTGCGAGAGGGATTGTCTGTGGATTTGGGGTTGGTCCTGCCCCTCGCTGGGTGCCCACAGGAACCCGCCTGAGCTGGGATGCCCGAAGGCAAGGTCGGCTCTGGAGGAGATGGGGGAGGACAGCATCGCCCATAGGCCAGGCTGCAATGTGAGGGTCACCTGCATATTTTGCCTGCAAAGGCTGAAATAACAGAAATCCCTGCTATTAATTGTGGCTGTGGTGGTGTGGCTCGAGGGTGAGGATGCCCCAGTCAGCGTGGGGGCAGCTGGGATGCAACCATGGCTACCTGAAGGGATGAGGGCAGCTCTGGGAGCAGAGCAGAGGGTTTGTCTTGGATCTGCTGCTCACAGCAGCCTCCCCCGGAACGGAGGGGATGGGAGAGCAAACGGAGGAGAGGAAATCCCCTGCTTCAGCTTCTGGCTGATAACCTCCATCGATCAGTCTAATAGAAGCAACGGCTCTTTCCAACGAGGAACTGGCAGCTGCCTCCTTTTGCACCATGAGATGCTAGATAAGGGCTGGTGGTTTTTCCTTCTGTAACTGATGCTTTGTTTGGAGATGTTTGGAAATGGCTCATAAGGAAGTTCCTTGGTGTAGAGCAGAACGATGGGGTGCAAACGGCACTGGCGAAGGCGGCGGGGGCTCAGTCTTGTGCCGTGGGAGGTAATGCAAAACAAGCAGCACCACCGTTAAGCAATTTCCTGTCAGCAGGTTCTGTGCACGCCACCCGGGCGGCAGCGTCTGTACAAAATGTCACACTCTTGTCACACTCACTGTGGTGAAACGAGGGAGATTCAGCATCCTCAGTTGGTCCTGAGTGGGGAGGTGACGCTCTGCTCTTGTCCTACAGATACTGACAGGGTGATGCCAGCGTGATCCAGAGCCATGTCCAGGTACCTGAAGCACTTCACGGTGGTGGGGGACGACCCGGTACAGTGGAGCAACGACTATCAGAAATGGGAGGAGGAGGAGGAGGCTGGGGAGAATGGGGAGAAGCAGCCGGATTCAGAAATCAAGCTGGAGCCCACCAGGAGCCGCATCTCCTTCCAGGACATGATGAAAAGGCTCTTCAGCTCCCACAGGTTTCAGGTGAGGCAGAGCAAACCCAGGCCAAAAGGGAGATGAGGGCAAGACTCGGCCAAAGGTCCCTAAGACGGCAGAACTGATGTGAGGTAGAGCTCAAGGTGGGCTGGAAGCAGCACTGAGCTTGTGAGCACTTGTGGCACTGGTGAGACCGGCTGCTGCCTCCGAGCTGAGCCATCCTGTCGGAAACAAACTGCTCTGCAGCAGGTGCAGGTGTTTCCTGAGTGGCAACAAACCTCGGTGCATGCTCGTCATGGCGTGGGTGAGGGCACGTGCTCTCTCCCCTGGCTCGAGCTCCCTGAGAACCCATGCGAAGCGGTGAGAAACACCGGGTTTGGTGGGGAACCAGGTGGTTTTGGATGGGTGAGACTTCGCAGGAATAGCCCACTGACCGGGGCTGCTGGGTGGGAGCCGCTCTGTGAAACACAACCAGCCAAACTAGGGATGCAGGGTGTTGGGGCATGTTTAGCTGAAGGCTGCATCAGCTCCTCTTGCCAATCTGTCCATGCTGGGAGAGGATTCACATCGTTTTTTCTCCTCCGACAGATCCTGGTTGTCTGCTTGGTCATCCTGGATGCTTTGCTGGTCCTTGGGGAATTGCTTATGGACTTGAAGGTCATCCATCCAGACAAATATAATATAACCCCAAAGGTAAAAATGCTTGGAAATGTCAATGTGAACCACCGTTTCCCTCTTTGGTGTTCAAAGCTCACTAGATAGGATGACTGGGCTGGCAGCGCCTGGACCTTCAGCCTTGCTGAGCCAGTAGCTGCAGGGGTAAGGATGAAGGTCTTGCAGGATTTGTGTGACAGCCCTGCAGGGTGAGGGGCCGATCCGGCTCGGCTCACGCCAGTCTGTGCAGCAGCTTTGCGCTTTCTTGGGCTGCGGCAGAGCTGAATCACTCTCGCCCCCTCCTCCCAGTCATCTTCACACCTCGTGGTCTGGCTTACCCAAAGCTGCTGGCTGCCCAGTGCTCGCTCTGGTTGTCCTTTAGACCACAAGAAAAGTCCCCAGCCCTCCTCCTTATAGCATTAGATGTGCCCTTGAGTGGTGGAGCTTTTCCAGCCCGCCCCACTCGTGTGCACACAGGAGGGATTCCTGGCCGTAAACTTGTGCTGTCTTTTCCCAGGTTTTCCACTACCTCTCCCTTTCCATTTTAACCATCTTCCTGGTTGAAGTGGGGTTTAAAGTCTTCGTCTACCGCCGTGAGTTCTTCCACCACAAGTTTGAAGTGCTGGACGGGATCGTCGTCGTGGTGTCGTTCATCCTTGATGTCGTCCTCATCTTCCGGGAGCGCGAGTTTGAAGCTGTCGGGCTGCTGATCCTCCTGCGGCTGTGGCGTGTGGCCAGGATTATCAACGGTAGGTGTGCACGGCCGGTCGGGAGCGTTGCCTTCTCTGTGGGCTGCATTTGGTGACCTTCCTCAAATGATCTGGGCTTGTGTCTTTGTTCCCTTTTCTAAGCCACTTGTGAGACCCCAAGGTCTTGCTCTCCCAGTGAACTCAAGAGTTTCATTGCTGGAGCGTGGTCTTAATTAGGTTGTAATCTCTTTGGAGCAGCAATAACCTGTTGCTTGTGTTGTTGTGATGACTTGGTGATGGGGGCATGGCAGCTGGCCCGGGCTAGTGGAGGTGCTCAGCTCTAGCATGGCAGCATCAGGCACGTTCCTCTAAAGACAACCCAATCTCTTCTTGCATCCCTCCCTCCTGGGAGGTGGCTCATGTTTTTAAGCGTGCACGGTAGAATCCTTCTGGCAACACTTTAAGAGAGGAGCAGGGTAAAACCCTGCCCTCCTGAATCTGTAGTGGAGTGGGTTTTAGTGTTCTCACATTCTGCTGCGACTCTGTAATCCCCTCCAGGGATGCTGCAGGGAATGTCCTGATCTCACTCTGGATCTTTCTTGCTTGGATTCAAAGGGCTCATTGTAAAAGGAATATAAAATGTCCCCCACATCAGACTTTCCTAACTCTGCTATTTTAATTGTAAATTGTCACAAATAGATGCAAATTCAGGCACCTTTGGCTGTAGCTGGAAACATATCCTTCCATCTCTGGGAAAGGATTTGGGGATTAAATAATGTGGCAATGCGATTATCCCTAATTCCTGCATGAAACCTCAGCCCAAGTGCTGCCCTGTGCCTACAAGTGCCCTTTTGGTGAGCACTCGGCACTTGATGGAGTTGGGAGTCTGTTAGTTGGAAGAAAAGGAAAGGGTGGCTGGGGCCAACTCCACCACCTGCAGCTCCCGCTGCCATTTTGATGGGGAAAACGTGCCTGATGGCACCACTGGCCAAGAAAAAGGAAGATGTGAGAGCAGCTTGTGGCTCTTTTCAGTTCAGAGCGCAAGTCAGAGAGAAACTGGATTTGTGTGAGGCTGCGTGGGCCACAGGAACCACGGTGTCTCTTGATATGCTGTTTTACAGCAGAAAAAGTATTGCATTTACAAATAAATCTCCGCATCTTTGGGTGCTTCTGCTTTTCCCCCCAAGCTTCTCACCTTGCCTGCTCACTTGGAGCAGTAAAGGGGACAAAGCACCCAAGCTTCAGGGGCTGCCAGCCTGGGCACGGTTGGCTGCCTGCAGTCACTCTTGATTGATGAGGGGCAGGTACGGGGCAGGTATTTGATGTTATCAGTGCAAATAAGCAGCATCGCTGCTTTGTCTTCAGAGCAGTGACCCCCGAGCCTGCTGCCTGCAGCGCTAGAAACTCAGCACGCATGAGTGCCTGCCTCCCTGTTCTGTCAACAGCCAGAGGAGAGCTCTGTCGGGTAGGAAGAACGCGATGTTCTTGATGCTCTTACCAAGCTACTTTTTTTTTCACCCTCAGAAAAGGGTAGGAAGAAAATGCCTTTGCTGTGGGGGCTGAGTTCACATGGAATAACCTAACAATGTTTCAGTAGATCAGTGACACCTCTGCTGTCATGAGAAAGCGTGTGCCCTTACTGCAGCCACGAAAGGTGAAGCCAAAGCCTTAAGAAGCTGATGATGCCCCATTACACCAGGCAGGAGCAATCGGCCCCAGGGTGGACACGAGCCTCGTGCCCCAGGCCGTGCTGTGCGCTGCTCTTAGAGCAAGGCTCCCAACTCATGATACCAGCTAAAACACAGCCCCTTGTGACAACAAAGCTGCCAGTTACATCCCCCCCAGGCTCTGCCAAGGGAGCAAATTCAAATTCAGGATTTGAATGACAGTTTGACTGATTAATTCAGCTCGGAGGCCAGACTGCCTCTTCCCAGCAGAGTATTGGTATCAGAATCCCTGGGGTGGCTAATTTAAAACCCTTCTCATTAAGAAAAGCACTTGGGGAGGGTGGTTTGAAGATGACAGAACCAGAGCTGGAGAGGAACACGTTTAACTCCTTGAGTACAGACCCTGGGTACTGTGAACCTCCTGCTAGCGGCTGTTTTACATTGTAAAATGAATCCGCTGTGAATTGTTTCACAGGAATCATTTTGTCAGTAAAGACCCGCTCTGAACAACAAGTGTCCAAGCTAAAGCAAGCAAACCTGAAACTTGCAACAAAGGTTGAACAACTGGAACACAGCTGTGTAGAGAAGGTAAGAAAACAATTTAAATGAGGTTTACCCACTGGCTGCTCCCTAGAACGAGCTAGCCTGGGATGCTTTTGCAAGGTTGCCACCGTCAGCTTGGTTTCCCCATCAAAAAGCTGTGGGGTAAGCTGGGCCAAAGAGCTACTGCTGTTGCAAAGAAGCAATGGCTTCCTCTGTCCTACTTACTTCAGCCAGGTTGCCCTGTTTTACTTCAGTGAGATCTTTGAATAGTTTCCTGGCTTCCCACAGATCTTCCCACTACTGAAATATGGGATCATTAGGTTGGAAAAGACCTTTGAGATCACCGACTCCAGCTGTATCTGTCCAGTACTAAATCATATCCCCAGGCACCTCATCTACCCACCTTTTAAAATATCTCCAGGAATGGTGACTCAAGCCCCTTCCCAGGCAGCTTCTGCCAGTGCTTGAGAACCCTTCCTGTGAAGAAATTTTTCCTGTTGTCCAATCCAAACTTCCCCTGACCCTTCTTAAGGCCACTCCCTCTTGTCCTGTCACCTATCACTTGGAGAAGAGACCAACACCCACCTCCCTACAACCTCTTTTAGGTAGCTGTAGAGAGCAATAAAGTCTCCCCTCAGCCGCCTCTTCTCCAGGCTAAAAGAGCTGCATTAATGATTTGACTTTTGTCTCCAACAGGAGCAAGAAATTGAGAGGCTTAACAAGATATTAAAACAGCATGGCCTCATCAGCGAGCAAAAATAGGAGGCTGGTTTTCCGAGGTGGGGAAGTCTGCCCTGGAGAATTCAGTGTTGAAACCTACCAGTGTGACCTGAAAGGTTTTCCCGTCTCTTTGCTTTCTCTTGTATAATGTTGGCTATAAACACATTCTGTTCGACCACACTTTGATTTGATCTTGGGATTGCGAAAATGGTTTTGTTGGAAAATTAATCAGGTGTACTCCCTGTAAACAGTGATTTCATAAGGCCTTTCTTGTACAGTTGTACAGTCAAAACTATAATTTAATAAAAGACTCATCTTTCCAAGCTCTACATCCAAGAAAGCACCACTGATTTTAAATAATTACATTTTTCTGTGAGAACATACTCTTTTTTGCAGCATCTTGTAGATACTTGCAGTACAAATAAGAATCCAAACTGAAAAGGTCATTTCCTCTCTAAAGGCCGACCGTTCGTCATTAATACATCTCCTCTTTGCCAGCCATTCTTTTCGTATTGTTGGTAGTTTCCTCATTTCTGTTGCTGCTTGTGCCACTTTGTTATTTACATAACATTCATTTTAAAAATACCAACGTACCCTCCTTTAGTTGACGATCAAATCAGCAAACGTGTCATCTTAGGTCAAACAATGCCTTGCTCTCAGCAGCAGATCTCAGTTCACAGACTGCGTTCTCTCATCTCTTCTTCCATTTTAAGTGTTCGTTTGTAGCTCGCTGGGCTACAAAGTTCTGTCTGCTTCCACAGCTCATAAATCAACACATTAAAAGAATTAGAATATGTAAGAACAGATGTAGGTGAGAGGACTGCTGGGAACAGTTAGGCTCCAGAAAAGCCATTAGAAAGCATAGTCTAAAGGACCAGGCTGGTGTTTGAACACAACGTGAACTTTTTCAGGTACTGGAAGGTCCCTGTGGTGAGACTATTTTATAGTTGAAGAGTAAGATTCAATAAGTGGGAATTTTGAAAGGTGTTGACTGGAGCAGGCGTCTCCAGTTGATTTCAGCCACAGTCAGCTGGAAGGGTCATTGAGCTTTGCTGAAAGCACAACTTAACTTTTTGAGTTTTTAAAGAAAAGTAATTAATAAGTGGTTTGGGAAAAAAGAGCTGGAAATATGTGGTTTATTCATCTGTGAAAATAGACAAAGCAGAGGCCTTTTCTAGTAGCACATGATTACTTTAATTAACAATTCAGCTCTGCTGTTCACAGAATAATGAAGCCTGCTTTCCTTTGGAGCCGCACTGTGTCCCTGTGCCCTTCTCTTCCCCTCCAGCCTCGACACTGCTCGGCCAGCAGCTTGGAGCAGCACCGGAAGGCTGGAAGGCTCTACACGTGCTGACTGGCGAGCTGGAGCCACCATCGAGTTCATAATGCAATCTTTTCTCCTCTCAGCAGAGGTATAATTAGGAACTTTACAATTAATGTGGGGATTTTTTCTGCCCTAAAGCTTCTAAGAACTCTCACAAGGGCTCACCCTCTCTCTCTTGGCCCATTTTAACCCAGTGTGTCTGCAGTTTAGAAGAAAGTGATGGTCCATCACAGTAACTGGATAAACGTTGCTTCTTTAGGAAATGGGTTAACAAGCAGAAAAAAAAACCACCCAGAAATATGGCTTTTTTTTTGATGCATACTTACCTTAGACGAATGGAAAGAAAAAATCAAAGGGTAACTTGGCATTAATGGTGGGCCAAGCTTTATAGCCTGGCTCTGCAGGTGAAGAAACATCAGTGAAAACAACCGAACTTGTTACAGGAATAGTCCTTTCCCTTCCTGAGGGAAGCTGCAATGAAAATACAAATGATCATTAGCTTCAGTCTTCTCTTTGTACAATTGCTTTGAATCGACTGGGTTATATTTTCAGCTGTTATTTGCAGAAAGGTTTTTTCATCTACAGTTCCATGTTTATTTTCATGAATGATGTATAGATTTTTATTGAAGTGTGTTTTGGCAAGCAGCCCACAGTTGTGTTTGAGTTGGAACAGAAACAGTTGAGTGTAATACATTCTAATATGAAGTGCTACCTTTAGATAAAGGGATTAACTGGGTCACTGTCACACAGCTGATACCCAAACAAAACAAGCCATTCTTTTTATCTTAAATCTTGTAATTTAATTACATACCTGCTTCAATGTGGTGGTAGCAATTGTTGCTGTCACGTTCACTATTCTGGCTTGTGGATTGACTAGGGATCCATATTTAGTCCACTTCACTTCTATTTCAAGTGATATTGGTATTTGGCACGAGCTCTGCAAAGTGTTACAAATTCTGTCACTGTCTGACTTGCACAGAAGCAACCACGTTAATTATTCCTCTCATAAACTGGCAGGATGCCTCTAGATAGCTCGCTCCGGGAGGTTAGCAGAGCAGCCGCGCCCCGGTGCCCTGGACTGATGCCTGCACAGGCAGCACAGGTGCTCCCAGCTTTGGCTCAGGGCTGTCTCTGCAGGTTCTCCACAGGTGACAAACCCACGCTGCAGCTGCGCTTCAGGCAGGCCTCTTCTGCCTGGGGAGGGCTCTTGGTGCTGAGCTGGCTCTTTTTAGTAGGAAGATTTATTTCAGTAATAATGCTGAGACAGTAGAAAATGCTTAACTCTGCCAGGGCAGAATCTTGAAGCCTACAATCTTCAGTATTTTTAGGTGTTTCTTCTTGGACTGTCAAGTTTCTGGTTACAGAAATCATTCCCTGTTTGGTTGCAAAACCTACATACGAGCTTCCGTTGAGGAGGTGCTGTGACTGAGCACATGCCAGGCAGCACTGCCTACCACCAACAGCAGGGACTGTGCTGCGTCAGGAGGAAAAGGACTAGTCCAGCAGATGTTAAGGAAAAAAAAAGTGTTGTCTAGCTCACTGAAGCATACAGTTTCTGTGCTTTAAAACATTCTTGCAATCTTACTCTAACCTGGTATAAGAGCACCACATAGAAACACTGATTCTGTTACTTTTGACCTCTCAAGTTGTGTGTTTTATCCCATCTAAACAGCGCGAGACTAAATTATGGATAGAACTTGGTTGTTTTGTACCTAACGTGTTGCTCTGATCCGTAACTGAGATGCCGGGATACCAGCATAATTGAAAGTAAACTCTGTCCTTACAGCAAGAGTGAAACCCTTTGTTTTTCAATATTCCAGGAGGACTTTCCTCCAGATTGTTTCTGCAGTTTTTTTCCTCGTAGGTCTAAGAAGCCTCGGCTGATGCTGCAACACAGGTAGAGATATTGGGAGAGGGGACAGTGAGAGTGAAGGATGTGGTGGTAGTGGTGTAACTTTCACCTGTTCTGAGGTGTAGAGGTGAATTATCGGCACCCAGTCGAGCACATCCTGGGCTTGAGAATTTCCAAACGAGGCCACATATTCAGGAAAATTTTGTCCCTTCAGTAAATCTAGGAGGGTCTGAGTCAAAGGCTGGCATTGCACAGCTGCTGTAATTCTTCCAGAAAAAAACCAAATCAAAACAAAAAAAGCCATGAGTTAAAGCAAAATCCATGGTTGTGACACAGTAATAATTTCTCCTTGCTCTCATGCGCTGTTCCAAGCCTTCTGGCTACAGTTGCTAATGTACACAATCTTTTCTAGAGAAAGACCGTCCTTAATTAAATGACATTTTTTATAATTAAATACTCCCACAGCAGTATAATTGTCCCAGGACCTGAACAGATCCTAATGGACAGGGTTGCGGAGGGTTAAAAGCACTAAATAAAAAAAAAAATAAATGTCTTCTTACCGTAATGTACAGCCTGATATCATGTTATAACCAAACAACACTGGCGTTCTGGCTCCCTGTGCTGCCATACAGTCCTGACTGGATGTACTTTGCAGAATGGTGAGCTGATTGTATTTGTTAGTGTTCTGAATGATGCCAGATGTAATACAGAGTTAAAGGGAAATTAAATACTTGATGTATATCTTGGAAAAGAATCCTTAATCATATCCTTAAAATATATCTGAAAATGCTGTAATCGCTGAAGACTCCTCTTACACTGTGAAGATGCACCAGAGTGTACAATGAAGGTCTAAATCTGTCTCACCGAAAAGTCCCAGGAGATTGCAGTCAGGACTGAGTCACTCGCTACTTCTAAAACATAGCCAAGAAAGCACCCTTTTACTTTTGTTAAAGAACAGATATATTTTACAGATGTTCATGCTAGAAACATCTAGCATATTCCCATTTGGGAAGATGGACCAGAACAAGTGCTGCAAACAAAATATCAGCAGGGAAAGGATATCCTTGTGGCCGGAAGCCTGCTCTTACAGGCAGCCCAACAACATAACCAGGATTACCACTGAGAGGAACTGGCTGTGTGTTTACCTGCAATACAAATGTACAGTATTAGATCTTATCCCGTACTGGAATGGGTGGAAAACACAGCAATATTTCACTTATTTTAGAATTATTAACTGCCTTGAACAATAACAGCAGTAAGACTGCTCTGTAAGATTACAACAGCTCTCTAACACTGGGGGCAGGCTTTGCTTTCACTGGATACAAGATGCCTCTTCTGATTGTAAAATACAGACTTTGGGGACCTTTTACTGCCCAGTTCTGAAATGCTGCTTCATTTGTGTATCCAGGGCAAGTTACATTTTACCTTGCTGCTAACAACTGTGCTAGTTCAAGTTTAATAAGTTTTGTAATTAAATGTCTTTCAAGAAGTCATCTGTAACATCTCTTAGCAGTTACCTGAGTAAAGCTGATTTCAAAGCTCTGCTGTATCAAAAGTGCTTCTCTGTTAATTGCCCCCAGGACAAAAGAAGCAGCTGCTTCTATTATTTCTCCTGCATCTGTGTATGTAATGTGATAACTCACCTGAAAATTAAACATTTTAGATATTAATTAGAACAAATATGTTAGAGTATGAAATGGGGGGGGGGAAGGAATTTAAAACTAGGTATTTTTTTCTTTCTTCCTTGTTTAATAAACTCCCAACTCTATGGCATATATACTATATCCTCAGTTGTAGCAAGGACAGGCCTAGAAAACAGGAGGCACTGTGCTGCTTAGTAGGGGGCCAGTTATTTTACAAGGACCGTGCATTAAAAACACAAAGACTTGTCTCTACACCCCAGGCAGCATATGCTTTTATAAGCACTGATACTTACAGACTGATTAGACACTTTCCCTCCAGATGCTGATCTAGTTTTCTGCTACAAATTAAGACACATGGGCTGGAAATACTGCCTATTTATCCTAGTTAGTCACTCGTTTCCTGTCTGCACAGGGAGAGAGTTTCAAGAAGAGCAAGAAAAAAGCTGTGGTCTGTTCTGACAAAACCATGACATTCAGAAAGCAGCCATGTCAGCAGATTTATGTATAAAGAAGACGATTGTTACCAAACCAAGGCACTGATTAGCAATCGTTAGAAACGGATCCAAGGTTGGAGCCTTTAAAAAACTGACTTCTTGATAAACCTCTTCTAAGCATAAGCCCAATGTTCATCTGTTTAAGAGGAAAAGATGAGATGATCTGCACTGTGTATTCCTCTGTCTCTGCCACCACCGTGCCTGAAGTCATCTTCGCCCAAGCATAATACAGATTCTAAGCTCATTATTGTCTGTTATGTCATATACCCACAGTGGTTATAGAAAAGGATTTCATCCCATTTCTATTATGTTGTATATAGTTATTATTTTGTTGCAAAACATTCTTTTTATCCCGAAGTCAGTCCTTCTCCTGTCACACTTGCTTTGGACATGTCACAATATATGGAAACCGTGCAAGGCCTTTTTCTCATGCCTTTGTAATCTGTGAATCAGAAGTTATTTGATGTGTACATGCTTTCCATCAAACATGAAGAGGAAAAGAACTGTCATACCTACCCCAAGAACTATATTTATGCATAGTTCATCCAAAATCACAGGGAGCCTGAGGACTTCACTACCATTAAGTAAAGTCCGCGTTCCATTCTGAGACTGGGCAACTACAGACTGGACAGTAATATTAACCTGAAAAACAAATTCACGTCATTTCTGACCATTGTGTATAATTATTTTTGGCTTTTTCTATATTATTATATCTGTGACCCTTCTGGGTTCTGTTCCACAGACGCAGCAGTCAATAAGCCTCTGAACTGCTACGTTACATTTATTGCAGGAGTTCAATATAAAGATTCTATTTTTTAATTAACTAGAGAGAGTTTTATATGAGGAGAATGCATCAGTCTTACATATCTGCAGGTAGCAGTTGCTAAGTATCACCACTGATAGCAAACAATAGAATTGTTTTAATTTAAAGATTAAGGATAAAGTCTCTGTGCTGATGAAGTCAGTGTAAAACTCTCATTGACTACAATTAAATAAGAATTTTGCCCCCAGCTGTTCCAGCTCCAAAGGATACTTACCATCTGACTTGATCTGGGCACCTAGAGGAGAATAAAAAACCAGATTCAAAAAACAGAAAAGGTGTGACCGGTTGTAAGTTGCAGTTAAGTAAAGCAGTTAAAGCCTAACTGCTGTGTCTATTTAACCCTATCATTACAATAACTTTTGCATCGTGGAGTGATTGGATATCCACTGCAGTATCCAGGCAGTGTGAAAATAATGTCTGTTCTTTGTGGCTAGCAGGCAAAATCTTACCATCCAATCCTCTTCTTCCCCTGACAGCAACCAGAAAATGTCTTAAGTTACTTCCATCAATTTTCCATCAGGCCTAGCTTTGACTACATTCCCAATACACACACGATACATTCAATAAATAGTACGAGCTCAGCACGACGGGGTTTTCTGAAGGAACTGCTGTACAGATCCTCTCACCTAGGGCTCTCAGCAAGCCTCCCTGGGTTGATGTGCTTTGCCATTTCTTCTAGCGGCAGCTCCACCTGCTGGCACTGGCAGAGCTCCCTGCCCTGCCCTGTAACCATCCTCTCCCCAAAACAGTCACTTTTCTGTGGTCACATCCCACCTTCAGCTCCCTTTGGGAAGGGGAACTTCCTACAGACCGTCTCTACCAGCCTAAAACTGCTACCACTGCAGTAAGTGTTAGCTCAGTAACACAAGCTTGCCTCTTCAAGACCATTATTTTTGTTGGCTAAGCAGAGAACAGTAAATGTTTCTGTTACAGATGCCTGAAACAAAAGCATTTCCAAAAGCTTTCTGTATAGAAGTCTGTTACATAGTGAGAGGTTTTTTTTCCCAGCCCACAACTTAAAAACCCAAATTAAACACCACATCCTTTAGTAAATAGAAGGAACTTATTTCTGGAAACACCAAAAGACGTGTAATATCAACAGTCACCTATACAACTGTTTGAAATCATACTTACTGCTAAAATGCTGGAGTTGACATAAAAAAGCATGCTGACTGCTTCAATGTTGCCACATTTTTCCATGCTTACCAACCGGGTGCATTTTGTAGCCTGGTTCACTAAAAACCCTGGAAAAAAAATTACGAAGTATTACTGAACAAAATTAAAGAGTAATTATGAAAAGCAGAAGTAAAACCCAATATAAGAACCTCAAGTACAAGCAAAAGTGAAAATAAACAATTTCTATTTCAGATAAGGTTTTATGTCAGCTATAAAGAATGACACTGACTTAGATTCTCCAGAAATGCTGAGACCAAATATTACTTCTTAACAATAGAAGCTTAATAAAAGCTAGAAGATTTATGACTTCGTTTGTAGGATCTCATAAGATTTCTTTTTTCTTTCACAAGAGACTTCGGTTTTCCAAAGGTCATCATGATTGTTATGATACCGTATTTAATAACAACAGGAGGGTTTGGAAAGTGCAGGTGTGTGGGTTTGGCTGCGGTTCTTGCTTCTTTTTTTTTTTTTTCTCTCCCCTCCCCCTCTGCACATTTTCAGGGAACTGTGTGAAAGGTTAAAATACAGAGCTCAAGCCTGCAAGTCTGACTTGAGTTGCATTCAGGCTATGAAAGGAACCTCATTATACCAGAGGGACATCTTACAAAGGATGCCCAGTTAAGTCTTGCTTTGTTTAACACCCTTGTCCCTCATGGTGTCACCCTTGTGCTATTTTATTGAAGTAATTATACCAAATAGGATGTTTTACTGTTGGATAAACAACCCGTTACCAAGACTCAATGTCTAAAAAAAAAACAGAGAAACAGAAGCTATTTGAAAAATATTTGTTAAGGGATCTTTATCTGAATTTACATTTGTGTGCGTGCCAATGCACTGACTGATAAAGCTCAAGCCAGTGCAGAACACTCTAAAGCAAATAAACAGGAATTCAAATGCATTTTCCAACCTGCAGGATTCGCATCAGAGCACCAAGAGGAGACGACAGGGCTAGGTAGTCTTAGAAATGCATCCGCTGTCTGTACAGGCACACCATACTGCCAAATAAAACAACACGTTCAAGTATACAGATGTGTTTCAGCCCATGGAAAGTTTTAGAGCATTTATATTGACAATAAACCTGAATAAAAGAAGTATTTATTTCCACTGTATCTGTCAATACCATATACTACTTTGTGCATCAGTTCTTAAGCCGCTGCTAACAGCTTTATGTTTACAATAGCGAAATTGCCATTTGTTTTTCACAGATCTTAAAAGATCTAGTTCACTTTTCCAGTAAGCTAACACAAAATTCTACACTTGTCATTTTTACATTTCTATGTTTAAAGACCAAAATAAAGTTTGTCTTTTCCAGGAGAACTGTAATTTTTTTTAAAAAAAAGAGATGCAAACGAAGCTTAAAAGGTCTTTTATGGCACAATCTAATACCAGTTGAATTGGATGATTATTTACCTCATATCCATAAGTTTCATTTGCATCAGAAGGATTTGTGTCCGTATTCCAGTTGTCAGGCTCAGCACTGAAAGCAGCACTCCCAAACTGTTTGAGCAATTGATCAAAATTGTCAGACGTAGGCATTTCAGGGGAACTGAAGGAGAGTGCTTGTTTATCTGTCAAAACATTTTAAAGAAGGAGATCACTTTTAGGATATAAGATACAGAAACAGTATTTAGTAACAAATTTTCCTTCTGGCGTTGTTAAAAACAGTGACAGAAAAGTACCAATGCAGCTTTTCAATAAGAAAAGCTTTCTCTTTTCTTTAAGAGAAAACCCAGGTGATATTTTAATTCATCATTTCACCCAAATCCATCAAACTTTAGGAAAGAGGTGTCCCTTTCTTTCAAAATCGTAATTTCTAACACATCAGATGTTTCAAACAAAGACATGCCAATTGGCATCTACAGTTTCCATGCTAAGTATTCAGATGACTACTGAACAGTCATAATTAAATTAAGAGAACACAGCACTGGTTGCTTCTTGGTTCCCTGCGAGTCACTTCAAGCTGGCCATAAAGGTTTTGTAACACTGGTGCCTGTTACACAGGGACAATAACTGATTGGGGAGGAGTCAGTTTCCTATGAGACAACTTCAAACAGGACTTACTGGCGTTGATAAACTATTTTACAAAACAAACAAACAAATTTGCAACAGAGAAGACTAAGAATTAGAGTATGTTTTAAGTCCTTAGTTCCACAAGCGAAAGGATTACAACACAAGGACTGTGAGCATACAAAATAACCGGTTTTCTGACAGGTTTAGTTTGTTTTTGGTACCTAAAGAGCTTATAGAAACAACAGCACAATGCTCAATATCGGCAAGAAATCTACTTACAATTTGTAGAATGAATGCAGAAAATACTGGGATTGACTTGGTCAATTAATTCAAATATCCTTTCTGGTGGATTTGCATCAACATCAAGTGAATACACAGCAGCTTTCTGACTACAGAGTTGGCTGTCACCTCTGCAAACAGTAACAATAAAATAAATAATCCACTAGAAGGTAGTATTGATGATATTTGTACGTTATTTTCGTGTACTGAAGCATTCAAAAAGCACAAAAGAGATTATTCTTTTTAACACCATTTGTACAGCAATTACACTTCCTATGTTTATATTGTTTTATATTGTGTGCTTGCTAATAAATAACAGAGAAGTCTTCAATATGTTTTACGTAGCGGGGAAACCATGTGAGCAGCAACATGAAGAAAGGCAAGAGACAAATCAGGGGGGAGGCAAGAGCCTGATAGGAATAATATTGGAGCTAAAAAGATGGGTTAGTTGGGATCCAGATGGTGTGAGACATCACAAACACAGGGCTGTACACAGCTCAGTAGCACTTTGATTTACACAGCACAAGTGGGAAGTGTGACCTTTAGGGTAAGGCGATGGCATGTAGACCAGAAAAAAAGGTCAGTTTTCTGAATATTAGAATAATATTCATTTGGGCAAGGAGCAGAAAAAAGTCTTACATCAGATGCATGTAAAGAAATGGAACCAGATTCATAATACCTGAAGCCTTTGAAAACCCCATGGATTTTCATACAATGTTCATACAAAATGAACATTTTACACAAAATAATTTGGGGAAAGAAACACAACCTCGTTTTATGCAATTCTAGTTGAAGAAGACAGAAAAGTCTCCTGAGACCATTAAACTGTCACTCAGGAAGGCGTTGATGAGACCTTTCTGATACATCTATAAATGGGCAGCAGTAGTCATTGTGTGCGAGAACAATAAGAAACCGCAGTCTGGGATGACTGCTAAGTCAAATTTCAAAGCACTGAGAATAAACCCCAGTGTTCAGATTGGCATAATTAATGCAAAAGGTGGGCTGAAGAGCTGTACTCGGTGTTCTGAGAAGCCACCAAGAGATTTTTTTACATTATGATTTTGAAGTAAGCTTTCTTAACTCCTTTTTAAGAAGATTAAATAGGGTGAAGGTGTTTTCAGATAAACTGTAAATAGCAACGACACAACTATCAGCGTTATTTATTGATATAAAGTTATGTTTTACTGTTTGTGAAGTGACAGACTGGAGGTGAGGCAGCAGAAGGGGATGCTGACTTGTAAGACTAGGATCAGAACAATGATCGCACTACTTCAGTAAGCCCTGAATTGATCAAGTTTCTAGTTGATATCACAAAACATAATGAAAGAGGTTACTGATAAGTACCTGAGGAACCACAGAGGTGGCCAGATGGTCCCATGGTATCAGCTTTCTGTACTCCCAGACACTGCATTATATTGACATAAGGCTAAGGATGCATTATTCTTCCCCAAACAGAAGGCACCACTTCCCATAGACACGAGCACAATGGAACAGGAGAAAAGCAAGGAGCCCAAGTTTAGAAAAGAGGAAATAAGCAAATGAGAAACTGGAACGGGAGGAGAATGTTCTGTTCTACTTGGTTGGGGCCAAAAGTTTCCAGGCCTAGTGCAGGAAGGACTGGTGAAAGGGGAGGCGGGAGCAACAGTGGCAGGGGGAGAGGTGAAAGAAATTGGTAAGAGGCAAGGATAGAGCCCGTACGAATGCAGGCAGCAAATAAAACAAGATGTTGTATATCATACAGCTGTTTATCCACTTACGTGACAATAGGAACTGAGCACGTAGTAAAGAGACTGAAATCTGCTGCAGTGCAATCAGGGTCACAGCAGCAGTTGGTATCACACTCCGCCACCAGCAGATCACAAACACACAGCCTGGCAACTGGAGGAGAATTAAATTAGAATTAGGACTGTAACTTTACACATTACAACATGTTCCCCAGCACTTGCATTTTTCACCCTGCCTTGTTTTTGACAATGGTCAAAAGTCTATATCCAAACTGATGTGCTTATTTTAAGGAATTTTTAAAAGCTGCTTAGCAAATCTATTTGGAACACAGCAACAAAATCAAGGGAGTACTAAAATCTGATGGCACGTTCACTGCAAAATCAAAAAAGCAACTTAAAAGGAATTTTGAAGGTATGAAATGTACTCAGCCCTGCAGAGGAAACAAAGAGATATAAATAAGGTGTAGGGATCTGCTTGTTTCAGCTTACTGGGAAACATTTTGATAGAGCAGTGAGATGTTTACAAGTATTGAATGTGTCCCAGGGTCCAGCAATAGATTTTCCTGATGTGCCAACATAACCATAGTTGACTACTTTGAAGTTGTTTCTGCCTTTAGATACTGTAAAATATTGCAATAATATAGAATGTAACTGCTAGCAATGCTGTAAACTGCTTTGATAAAATACATTTGGGAACTTCTTAAAACATTCTTAGGTTTTCTTGAGTACAAATTCAAAGAAGAAATATTACTTTACTGTACTGTTTTGGAGAGTTGCTGTTCTACAATTAAATCAGACTTAGGAATAGCACAGAATGAAGAAAATTAAGACCAGCACTCTGTAGGCAAGACATTCAAAGAGCCATCATTTTCATAACCATTTATTTCAACTTGACTACTGCTCATTTCTCTACACCCTCCAGGATGTTCTCTGACAACCTGAACAGTATCCAGGCTTTTCCTGGAATTCCTGTAGTTCTGACTGTTCTGGTAGCTGAGTTTAGCACCAGAATCCTTAGCTCACCTCGTAAACAAGACAAGTTTAAACATGGACGATGAGATTGTGCAGTTACACCTCTGGGATCAGGGATTTGAGTCTCTTTTTTCACTAAGGAGGCACGCATTGAGACAACATAGTCATAGAATCACTAGGTTGGAAAAGATCTCTTAGATTAAGTCCAACCATTCCTATCTGCCACTAAACCACGTCCCGGAGCAAACATGTTTAATTTGGCAGGCAGCATAGGGAAGCTGAGCTGATGGCAACAACACTGGGAAATCAGATGTCAAATAGAAGACAGCGGAAAACACCTTCCACTAGCTCAATAACAACAGTTTGTGAGCTACAGGGCGACGGCACCAGCGTTCACAGAGCTGAACTGGGAGTCTTAGGGCAAACTGTGTGTGCAGCCCGCGTGGTACAGAGTAAGAGGAGATGCCCAGGGGTGAGCCTGGGTCTCCCCTGCGAGGCCAGGCCCTGGCTGGGCTCGGGGCTGGGTGGCAGGGAGCCTGCCCGCCGCCTGCACCAGCTCCCAGGGCCGAGCCTGCCCTTCTGCTCCGGCTCCGAGCCTCGGGGGGCAGCTCGGCGCGCTGAATCCCCGCGGGGCAGCCGCAGCGCAGGCCCGGGCGCTGCAATGAGAGCCGGAGGGAGGAGCTAAGGGGCCATCGGCCCGGGCGAGGCCGCGAGCAGGGCCCTCCCGCGGCCCGGGATGAGCCGCAGGGCACCCACCGTCCGTGACCGGGGCCGGCCCGCTACGGGGCCGCGCCCGGGTCTCCGGTAGCGCTGCGGGCTCCTCGCTGGGCTCCTCGCTCGGCTCCTCTGCCTGGAGCGGCGGCAGGAGGAGCAGGAGAAGAACCCCGAGCCTCAGCGCCGCCGTCATGGCGGCCGCCCCTAGCAACGGCTCCGTTACCAGGGAGCGCGGAGCATCATGGGAAGAGCGAGTCCTCCCGCCCCGAGGCATCACGGGAAGCAGGAGGAGCGCGGCCGCGGGGCATCACGGGAAGGGGCTGCGCGCCCCGGGCGCCATGGCGGGCGGCGAGGCAGCTGAGGCCTGGGGTCGGGGTCTGGGCCCGGGATCCCCGTTGCTGTCTTCCACTGCCTCCCCCGAGCGCAGAGAGGCTCGCGAGGAGGCGACCCGCTAGCCTTGGAGTGGACGCGGCCTCTGCTGGCCTCACTGCTGCCGTCGTGGTGGTCCAAGCGCCCGCTGTGGCCTCCCGGCCCTGTGAGCATCAGCCCGGTGACCTGATGGCAGAGGCCCCGCCAAGGGAACAGGAAAAGGTTTAGGTGTCAAGACCTACCTATAAGCCATTTATGTGTTTTGTGCTGTTGGAAGGCCACATGCAACAAGACAAATGTAAGGAGTGGCCCCTTTGAGGTATCAGATCCTGTGTTTAGCATATTTTTTGACGTTTGTTTTTAGTAATTTGCTTTTCTTAATCTACAAAAGCAGTGTGACCAGAAGGGCCAGAGAGGGAATTCTACCCCTCTGCTCTGCTCTGCTGAGACTCCACCCGGAGCCCTGTAGCCAGTTCTGTCCCTCCACAAGAGGGATATGGAGCTGTTGGAACAGGACACCGGAGATTATCCGAGGGCTGGAGCACCTCCTATATGAGGACAGGCTGAGAGAGTAGGGATTTTTTTAGCCTGGAGGGAAGAAGGCTCTGGGGAGACCTTAGAGCAGCTTCCAGGACTGAAAGGGGCTCCAGGAAAGCTGGGGAGGGGCTTTTGATCAGGGAGTGCAGGGACAGAATGAGGGGGAATGGTTTTAAAAGAGGAGAGATTGAGATGAGATCTTAGGGAGAAATGTTTTGTTGTGAGGGTGGGGAGGCCCTGGTCCCGGTTGTCCAGAGAAGTAGTGGCTGCCCCATCCCTGGAGGTATTCAAGGCGGGTGTGCCTATTCATTAGTTAATCTTGTTAATAATCTTGCAATATATACAAGTATTTTGATACTAATCTTGAAAAACTGAGCTAGAGAGTGACTGAGCAATCAAGATTCCTTAAGTTTATCTCGCAAATGTGAACATCCAGGCTTCAGTTCCAACCAAGAGATTACTTTTAAAGTTAAACTTGCTGAAGTTTGTCTTCCACATTATCTGATTGAAAGCCACTTTATATCACTTGTTTCTGCGTCAGACTGACAAGCACATTGTTACACGGTGTTTCTTCTTTTTACGAGCATGCTTATTCCTGTGTTCTTGAAGGGAAGCCAACAAAAGCTTTAAGACCAGAAGAGGGCACATTCTCTTATATTTCAAATCCTTGATGGCTCCCTCTGCCACTTCCAACATCTGAACTGCACAACTTCACGCCAGCATGCAAATTCAGTAAATGGGAGACGTTCTAGCTGCTTCTATTAACTGAAATAATTCCACAGTGTTCACAGGATCTTTGTCACTTCTTCGTGCTCTTCTCTATTGCACAAGAGCCAATTATTCACAAAGGTGTTGATGAGTTATGCAAGACAGACTATTGTCTGCCTCCCACAGCACAAGGCTACCAAGGTCATTTGATAATCTCAAAGAGCTGGCAACTTCAGATGGATTTGAAATAGCTCCGTATCATGTCGCAAAGTTCTTGAGTCATCCTTCCCTTTGGAAAGACTTCATTTTTCTAAGGACATGGTGACATGATGATGAGAATCCAGAGGACTCCACCATACCTGATCAGACACCTCTCTGAGTGAAGCTGCCTTAATCCCTTGAACTTGTTTAACTAGTCTGCTCCCTTCTAACATGTATGGTCAATTATCAAGGATGAAGCTATTTCCCCCACTGAGAAGCCCTGCAAGTTTTGAAACTTGGAATTTAGTTTACAGGCTTGGGAGGGAGAGTGGTGTTTGGTTAATCGTTCATTATCACCGTCCTATTCTGTATCACTTGTTCAACTGCAGTATCATGAGATGAGATAATTAATATCAAAGCATCCCTACTTGTTAGTTTGCACATTTCTGATGGATTTGAAATCAGTGGAAAGGGCTGTTGACAATGCACAAGGGAAAATATTGTTTAATATGTTCTTTTCTTTGCATCCAGAAGTACTTTGCAAAGCTGATGGTGCACAGGGGACCTAGATGAAAAGCAAGCCTTGCTGAAATCTGCAAGCTATTCCCAAGCACAGATTGCACCCGGAATGCATGTGGGCTGGAGCTGGATGACTAAAGAGGTATTATTTCTTACTGTATCTACCATTGAAATAGAGTAGAATTGAGGAACTGTTCAGTAGCAAAGTATAATGTAATTATCCTGGTTTTCTTATGACCCTTTATTTTCCCCAGCAGTAGGTTCGGGCTCTACTCAGACCAACAGTTCACCTAAAACTATCCCCAATACTGGCTGCAAAAGAAGAATAGGATGACCACAGCTGTTGTGTCCCTTCAGTCTCCCCTTTATTAATGCTTAAGGGACTCAGTCAGAAGGATGAAGGAGTGACAAGTCAACAGCTTTGATGTCTCTCCAGCAATTTGTGCACATTGAGCACAGTAAGTAAAGTCC
Organism: Phaenicophaeus curvirostris; assembly: GCF_032191515.1. Lineage (NCBI taxonomy): Eukaryota > Metazoa > Chordata > Aves > Cuculiformes > Cuculidae > Phaenicophaeus > Phaenicophaeus curvirostris. The sequence goes on from NC_091408.1 coordinate 3,602,657, forward strand.
CTGCAAAAATGTAGATAAATCCTCACCTTTGTCATATTGAGGAGAAAGTCAAGACAAAAGACAAGTATAAGAAAAAACATTTTGAAAAATGCCACCACCACAAGCAACACCCTTGTGTTAGATTTCTGAAGCAGGTTTCCAAGAGCAAACTCCACAGTGTGTAGGAAAAGATCAGGACATAAAAAAATAATGCATCTTCTCCACCACGAAGATCTGAATTTATCCTATCAACACAAGATTAATTAATAATTAAAAAGGGCACTGTGATCCTCGTATGGGAGGCCCTACAAAATGGAAATTCAAGCAGTTTAAGATGCAGTAGATTGCTGTCGATTAAAAAAACATGTTAAGGGATTTACTGTATTACTATTTTAATTATCTTTTAAGCAGCAAGACTTTGATGTGCGTTTAAGCTTTGTAGTGTGGCATTTGCAATCCAAACATTGCAGGATTAAGTCCCATCAAATAGAGTAAAACCAGGGAAAGTAACTGATTATAAATACAAATAAAACTAAGACAGATGTCTTTTATAAAACACTAAGACTAAGCAAAAAGCACTACTCGTGTTTCAGTTTCTCTCATCCATTTAACTGAATTTTAATAATTCAGATAAATTTAAATTTTTAACTATATCACTTTCACTACAGCCCTTCCCTTTTAAAATGACTTGAGTTTAAATAATTCAATTACTTTTACACATGCAAAATTACTGCTGTTCCTCAGAAAGAGACATGAGTTTTCAGACTTCTGCACCAATATCTGTCCTGAACAGAGCTATGAATATACAAATCTAATTGAATAAACTGGTAGAGTCAACATGCTTCTCCGCAGCAGGTCAATGACAGGAATCCTGCCCATGGACACATATCCTTTTGATTAAACAGTTTAATTTTATTTTTGGACATTTAAACTACCTGATAGTATATTTAGCTCAATAACCACGGTCTTCATACATTATGATGGACAAGGTGTCGAAGCTCTTTGCTCAACGTGTGCTGCTCTTTCTGAACACACCATATACAAGCCTTTTAACTGACTCGGTGGGTAGTGTTAGGAAGGTTTTAGTAGTGAAAAAAGCTCAACAGAGTTACTACCATGAAAGAGCTTCTCTAGGAAGTGGTGTAAGTCCTGGAATTCCTAAGAGGAAAGAGTTTTGTATGATTTAAATATCTATTTTCAGCTTGAAACCATTCTAAAGAATTTAACCACTGACCAAAAGCCAGAGTCGCCATTAAACTACAATATTTTATAGAGAAACCAAATGACTTGGCTGAGGTTCTAGAGGAATCGAGGGGGAAACCGATGCACAAAATAAATCAGTTCTCTAGGATTTCAGACAGGTAGGGTTTGGGAGGTCCTAGTTTCCTGTCTTGAGGTGGTGGTCTTCCAACTCTTTATCTTCTCTTGACTCTCCCGCATGGAGAAGTACGGTAGCATTGTCCTTTTCACAATAGTTTTCCATCTGATGCTAACTGCTGTCAGAACTGCTTTTCTTTTCAAGGCCAACATTGGTTTTGCTCTATGACAGATCACTTTAAAAACTCAGGTGGACAGGCATTTTTTGTAAGAGTCAAACCAAAGTCAAATAAAGCTGAAATGAAGTGTTCTGCTCTAGCACAACATCAGCCCTTAAATAGTGAGAAGCCTGTGCTGTCTCTGTACAGCAGGTGGCATTACAGGTAGTATTTATCATGCTCCAATCCAAGGCTAAGATAGGAGGGAGGGAGGATTGACGTCAGCTACAAGTGAATCAGTCTTATTACAGGCCAAAAACCTGCTTGTGCCTTCAACAGTTTGATTACATCGCACAGCACTTCTGCTTAGCGCTCCCCGTTGCATTTATTAGTCGGTCTGAGCACGCCTAGCAGGAAGAGTTCATTTTGTTTTGCAGCTTAAATGAACTGGTGTAAATGGATCTTGGACTTTGAGGTGGGAATATTCCACCCAGCTGCGGTAACCAGGGGGATGCCCTTTGTCCCAGTTTTTTTTGCCAAATTTGTGCATTGGAGAATTTTAAACAAATAACAGTCAGGGTACAACAATAATACTGAGCAAGACAGCAGGGCACGTACCCGACAAGATTTGTGGGGAGACGTACCAATACTGAACAGTGGGGAAAAACAGTTCTGTCCTAGTTCATTAAAACTGGTTGTTCTGTGGTCTCCCAAGAGCCGAATGATCCTCTGAATGAATAGCAGTTTTTCATCTGGGTACAGCGTCATCCTGCAGGAGTGAAGGAGTTCAGCAAAAGTTACTAATTATCATGTAAATGATGTAGTCCTCCCCGGCTGCCTGGGCACACCTGGGCAGGTGACCAGGGGCAGAGGGATGAACTGCTCCCAGCATGACTTGGCTTGGGAGCCCTTTCCAAAACACGGACTCACGCTCCGCCAAGTGCATTTGACAGCGTTGCGCTCGTACGGAGTTGCTCAATCCATGAGCTGTGGCCGATTGGCAAAGCGGCGTGGAGAGCTCTGGGAAACATGTTGTGATGGGGCTTGGAGGACTCGGGTTCAGTGGGAAATGTGATGGTGGTTGAGAAGATCACTGTAAGGCAGATCAGTTTGCACTAACTAGAGCTGCCGCAGGGCACCCTGGCACTCTAGGCAGTGTGGATATCTCCTATGTTAAAGGAATAGGGACTAGGCCAAGCAGCACTTAACCTAGAAGGGACTTGGATGAGAAGGAGGAAGAATGAGAAGGAGAGGAGGGAAGGCATGAGTCTGTGGGGGAAATTCTGAAAATATGTGCTTCCCTTTCCTGCTAGAGATACGGGACGGGGTGAGGCAGCAGCGCTTGCTGCTGAGAAGAGCTACCTTGCAAGAACTGTTTGTCATCTCGTTCACACGCCCCGACGGGCCTGGGCAGCAGCACACCACCATCTCCAGCATGCTGGCAGTTTCCTAATCCGGTGAGGCAGTGCCTGGGCTGCTCTTTGTGTGCCCTGTGCTTTCCTTCTCCCCATTGTAACAGGCAAATTTATTTTTTTAATAAGTTTGGAAACCATTTTAGCTTTAGGCAGAAAACTTTCATGCATCGCTTAAGCCTTTAGCAGTTTAACAGGGAGGAGTATCATCTCCGTCAAGGTACCCAGTGAGTGAAATGCCTGCATTCTCTTAATGCTATTATAATGACGTGTTTCAGTAATGTTCCCTGTGGGCTGGGTCCGTGGAGCATGCTGCACAGCTTCTCCTTTCGCTGGAGTCAGCTTAGGGTTCAGGTTTATTTATTTGCTTCTTCTCACATTCGCAGCAGCAGCGTTTTTACACGTGTGTAGGTGGAGGCATTAAACAAATCCATCCACGCTGTGCAGAGCTACTTGCTGGGAGCCTCCAAAGCACAAGGTGTTCCAGGCCAGGTTGGATGGGGCTTTGAGCAACCTGATCCCGTGGGAGGGGTCCCTGCCTATGCCAGGGGGGCTAGAACGAGATGGGCTTTAAGATCCCTTCCAACCTGAACCATTCTATGATCCTATGGTTTTGCACACCCGCAAGCAGCACGGAAAACTGAGCTGCGAAAGACAAGGAGTTGGTTCTTTAAAGCATCCATGCCTTCAAGTCGTTCATGCCTTTGAAGTTGTCCTGGGGGACACGTTAAAGCCGGCTCGCTGCCTTTGTTTGTATCCCTCGCTCCCCTGCAATTACAGTAATTTGAGTGTTTTTTCCGTGGTGACCGCACGCCGTGCCCTGCTTTTGTTTGGCATTTCACATCCCTTCCCCAAAACGGATTAACGCTTCACGGATTTCCACAGAAACCACACAAACATCACGCGCCGCGGTGAGCTGGCTGCACCCAGCTGGGGAAAACAGGAGGAGTTGTTCTTTAAAAACACATTTTTGCCTGCTGTGACTCACGGGACCGTCCCCAGCGGCCGCAGAGCCAAACGGCCACCGGGGCCCTTCGAGTTATGCGGAACACGCGAGACACGCGGCTCCGTATGGGCGTGGAGGGCTGTGAAAGCCTAATTGCAGTAATTACAGGCGGGAACGCTCTCCCGGCTCTCCCGTTCGGGATCCGCGCCGCGCCCCCCGCTATTGTCCCGCCATATGCAAATGAGCCGCGCGGGAGGAGCCAATGGGAGCCGCCCCTCGGCTATTGTCCCGCCATATGCTAATGAGCCGCGCGGGAGGAGCCAATGGGAGCCGCCCCTCGGCTATTGTCCCGCCGTATGCAAATGAAGGCGCGCAGACAGCCAATGGGAGCCACCCCGCTGTTATTATCTCATGATATGCAAATGAGGCGCGCGGGGAGCCAATGGGAGCCGCCCCTCGGCTATTGTCCCGCTGTATGCAAATGAGGCGCGCAGACAGCCAATGGGAGCCGCCCCGCGGTTTGCAAGGCGCGTTGCGGAGCCAATGGGAGCCGTCCTTACCCCGCGATATGCAAATGAGGCGCGGAGGTGGGGGGGGAAGCGGCCGGCGGGGTTCCGCGCATGCGCGGCGCGCGCCTGACCCGGCGGCGCCGCGTCGCGGGGGCCCTGAGCACGCGCGGGGAAGATGGCGGCGGCGGCGGCGGGCGGCGCGGCGCGGGGGCGGCGGCTCCGGCGGCTCTGACCGCAGCGCAGCGGGCTAAGGGGGCGCGCCCGGTTCCCCCCCTCGGGGCTCGGGCAGGGCCCTTCTCCCTCGACCCTCCTCTCTCAGCCCCGCGGCCGGGGGGCGCGGCGCGAGGGAGCCAGGCTGGCGCGGTGCGGCGGGCGCTGGCAGGCGGCGAGGCGGCTGCGGCGGTGGCTGCCCGCGGTGCTGGCGCTGGGCTGCTCCCACGCCATGTTCTCGGTGCTCTCGTACGGCCGGCTGGTGGCCAGGGCGGTGCTGGGCGGCCTCTCCCAGACGGATTCCCGCGACTACAGCCTGGTGACGGCCAGCTGCGGCTTCGGCAAGGATTTCCGCAAGGGCATCCTCAAGAAAGGCATGTGCTACGGGGATGACGCCTGCTTCGTGGCCCGGCACCGGACGGCAGACGTGCTGGGTGAGTGCTGGCCTCCTTCTTGCCCTTCCCTTTTCCCCCTCCCTCTCTCTCCGTTCCCCTTTTCGTCCCCCCTTTTCTCTCTCTCCCCTCCGTCCCCCCCTTTCTCTCTCTCTTGCCTCCATCCCCTCCTTTCTCTCTCTGTTGCCTCCATCCCCCTCTTTTTTCTCCTTCCCCTCGTCCTCCCCCTTCTCTCTCTCTATCCCCTCTCCATCCCCCCCTTTTTCTCTCCATCTCCCCCTTTCTCTCTCTCTTGCCTCCATCCCCCCCTTTTCTCTCCCTCCCCTCTCCGTGCCCCCCCTTTCTCTCTCTCTATCCCCTCTCCGTGCCCCCCCTTTCTCTCTCTCTATCCCCTCTCCATCCCCCCCTTTCTCTCTCTCTATCCCCTCTCCATCCCCCCCTTTCTCTCTCTCTATCCCCTCTCCATCCCCCCCTTTTTATCTCCATCCCCCCTTTTCTCTCTCTCCCCTCCGACCTCCCCTTTTCTCTCTGTCCCTCCTTTTCTTTCTCTCCCCTCTGTCCCCCCTGCCTCCCCCTTCTTTACTGACAAAGGAGCTGGTTTCAGTACAAAAAGTTGTTACTATTACAAAAGGAATATTTTTTATTTAAGCTAAAGTAGAGTTAAGTTTCATCCAAGTGCTGTGTTCTTTGAAAGTCAGACAGAATGTCCCTCTGAGAACATGTTTTCTTTTAGCCATTTTTTCCCCCTGGACACTGTTCATTCCTCTAAGACGATAACACCTTGTGTTCAGTATGATCTGTTCCGAGCAGAAGTGTCTTCTGGAATCACCTCTATTTGGAGTTTTCTTCCTATCTCAGGCAGAGCTGGAGCAAGCTCCAAATTAGCAGGAGTTATGATTGCTGCAAAGTTTCATAACTTGAAATTTAGACCTTGGAAACTAATAGAATGTGTGTGAGATTCTGGGTAAATTTATACACGTGCATGTGAGTGGGAAATAGATTCTGTCCCCAGCTCACGACAGATGGAATGGCTCCCTCGTGGTGCCCAGGCCTGGTAAAGGGTGCTTGCTTTCTAAAACTCCAAAATGAGCCTTAGAGAGTTTTATTTACTGGCATTTTGGTATCAGTTTCACCTGCAAACGTCACCCTCCGTTCTCATTTTTCGCTTTCCCAGAGAAGCTTTGCAGCCCTCCGCGCTCGCCCTGCCTGTGGGATGGGGCGCTGGGTGTTGAGGTTCCCCCATGGATGCCCCCGAGGCCCGACAGCTCCCAAAGTGTGTTTTTCCTTCGGGTTTCCCTTTCTGTGAGCCCTTAAATCCCCACCTGCACGCCTTGCGTTTCCACAGAGAGGATCATGGAAGCAGATACTTCCTCGTTTTAGCGCCTGCCGTGTCCTTGGCCGGGGAGAGGCAAAGTGACATTGAGACGGGCTTCAAATGTCAAACTTCAGCTTCGCTGTTTGTCCTGTCCTGATTGCGCTCCCGGGCTTGGATTCACATCTCAAATGAATCTTAAGGGTTCAGATCTTAAAAGTAGTGAATAATTATAGATAATCAGTGGAACCTTCAATTTGTGAGCAGCTTTGCTTTTGGCAGCGCTTGACCTTTCTCCTCTCTTGTCAAGGTTGAATTTGGCTGACACTCTGCAAAAGTTTGTTTCCGAGCAAGTAAATTTTCCTAGAACTTTAAAAAAAACCCACAAACCACCTTCCTTCCCCCACCTCTGTTTGGAGGGGGATTTTTTTCTTTAACACTGGTGGGATTGCACTGCAGGGTCTCATGATGTGACGGTGCTTGGTGAATCTTCACAATTTGGTGCTGTCATTGTCCTTGGTTGACGTTTAATTATAGCTGAGACCTTTTTTCCTCTAACTTGGTGCTACGTTACAGCATTGCTGATCCTTCTCAAGGGAGCTCTTACTCCAAGGGTGATGCTGCAGCTTTCAATCGGTGAAAACAGGTCAAAGCATTTTAGGTAATCTGCAACTTTTCTGTTGAGCCTGTTCCAGAGAAACTTTGTTGTTAGAATTAGCTGTTGGACAACTTTGCTTTAACATGTGACCCAGACTGGCTGCCTTTAAAGTTCACACCAGGCCAGCACTGATAAATAGCTGAGCGATCGGTATTTGCCCCTAAGAGAAACGCGGTCTACTTATAGGTGGATTCTTTGCACGAGGAAGCCGTTAGATTTAGACCCATTTAATGATGTTTAGGGTTTTTTTGCCATATTTGGTAATTACCATATGTGGGCCTATAGCTTGTCTTGTTTTCCTGCTGGAATCAACAGAGAATTGCATGTCTAAGTTGGTCTTCGCATTAATTTTCATGGCAACTTGAAAACAAACAGAGTTGTAGCTCCACTTAAGGATCAAACAGCAAAGAAAGCTTCGGACTGGGATGTCTTAAAGTACCCAGAAGAAAATAATTTAAATAGAAAAGCTATTGTGGGTTTTTCCCTCCCAGTAAAGCTATTTCATGTTAGGTTTTTATTGCTTTTCTAATATATGAAGCAAAAAAAAAAAAAAGAGATCGCTGTACATTCTGCAAACAGTAACACTCTGAGTGTTGATGTAGTTTAACTTGATGTTTAGTTCTGAAGTTTACAGGCATAGTAGTTTTTTCCTTGTTCCTGCTGTTACGATTGTCTCTTTGCTCTCCTTTTCTCAGCCGGTTCTTCTACGCTGCTGCAAAAAATTTCAGCACCAGTGTTTTCCTGCCCTCAGTTCCTCTCAGTCATCAGAAATCTGACACTCTGTACCTATTTTTTAAATACCCTCATAAATTGTGTGCGAAATCAACATCTGCTGAGCTCTGCACCCCAACAAAACTGCCCGAGCTGAACTGTTGCTTTTTAAGCTTCATTTTTCAGTTTTAGTTTAATAGGAGTTGAAGTTGTTTTAGCCGTGGACACACACTAAGAGGGCTCTTAGGGAATAGTGAATTTCAAGCACATCACTTGGAGTTAGTCTGCCCTAGTAGTCATCAGCGACAAAGCCAGATAATCAATTTAAAGTCCCTTCATGCCAGTCTTATCTAGAACCAATATATGGGAAGCGAGCGTGTATGGGGCTGGGTGTGGTGTAAGAGTGAAAGAGCTACTCCCAGCGGTTTGGCACGAGCGCTTGGGGATTCATTTTCTTAAGTCAAACAAAAGTTGAGGAGGCAGTGTGTTTATAGCTGGTAGAACAATGCTAAAAACTTCTTTTGTTGTATGTATGCTGTGTAGTCTGAGGGCTGAAAACCTGACCGTGTCTTCTAGTTCGTGTTTCATCCTTTCATAGTGAGATCAACAGAAAGGCTGCAACGATTGATGTGATTTCAAGGCCTCCCACAGCTATTAAAGGCTTGGTGAGGCCTGTTACTGGTGTGCTTGAGTCCTTGGGGGTTTTATCTCTTATTTTTACCTTTTTTTTTTGCATGTACCTGTTCAATTTGCACATCTTCTTCCCATTCTGAGCACAGGGAGAAATAAGAAACTCAAAAGTGTTTCCTTTGGGATCGCTCTGAGGAAAGGAAATGGCCTTACTAGGAACAATCTCTAGAGCTTCATGATTCAGGCTCTTGTTTCCTTTTTGCTGCTGCTCCTACTGTATTGTATCTTTTTGTATGCCCACTGTCAGTATCCTGGTTGTCCAGATCCCCAGAATATTCAGACATCTTGAGACCTGCCAGGCATCGTGTGCTTCTCCACATCTGCAGTCGTGCCTTTGTGACTTTTGAGAGCACAAACACAGTTTTTCAAAGCTGCAAAACCAAAAATCTTCAGAAACAGACACCTCTGCTTTTTCCTAATTAGCAGGCGAGTAGAATTTGTAGCGCACAGGGAGCAAACCACAGAGTTTTAAAATGAAAAGCGCTTGATACCAACATTTCACTTTGTTAACAAAACTAAAGAGTGAAACTCATTTATCAGTTTTGTGATGTCTCGTGCTGGTGATTTTTTTTCTGTTGTTGCAGTCTGCCTTTTCTTGCTCACTCCTGCCTTATCAGGCTCCTGATGTCTTTGCTAGCTTTTTTATGGATTTTCCAAGCCGTTACGTGAGTCATTATTGAAACATTGCAGCAGGCCATGCGCATCCCGTGACAGCATCTCTTGTACAACGTCTGTGCTGGGTAGAAATTTGGGTGTAGCCAGTGTGAGTTGACGAGTCTTCCGAACTATTTCTGTCCCCCAGCAGTCGTAGGAAAAAAAGCTGTCTGGCAGCAGGGTGCTGTTTGTCCACTGCAAAGTTAAAATCTGGCAACTGCTGTAGCTGCTGCAAAACTTGATTTCAGTTTTATTTTAGGGGAGTGAATGGGGTGTATTGTAGGGCAGCTACTCTACACTGAAAGGAGTTGCACGTTATTTGAGAATTAAGTGTTTTCAGCAGCCCGTGTAGGAGGTAGGAAAACCTCTAGAGTGGTGAAGGCTCTGGAATGCTGTTAGTCTCAATGTCATCAAGAAAAGTAAACTACAGGAGGTAAAAGGATTTGTAGGTGAAATGTCAAGGTTGTCCTGGCAAATAAGAGGAAGAGATTCTTCCTCTAACGCCTGAAGGTCATAAAAGACTATGTGAGGTGGTTTATTTGGTATCAGACCCATTAGAGATTGTTGTCTTATCACAACTTATCACGCTGAAGGAGGCGAGTCATTTGCTTGCTTCGCAGTGGCCTTTTACCTACTGTACTGGGAGAGCTGGGGACACCTTAGAGAGAGCAGGCAGTGATTTGAAAAAGATGGTATATGTGGCTTAGTCTGTAAGAGACCAGATGAAATTTTCCTCTTTTATTGAGAAACATCCTCATTAACAATTTTATTTGCTGACATTCTGGTCATAGAATCATAGAATCACCAGGTTGGAAGAGACCCACCGGATCATCGAGTCCAACCATTCCTATCAAAGAATATGAATTTGAAACAATTAAAACTTTACTTGGTCGATGCAGCTGATCCCAATGTCAGCAGAGCTATTCTTACGTAGTATCGAATATAACCTCTTAGAAATGTGGCAGCTCTTTTTCTGAGAATGAAACTAAAACAAATGTGGTAGCTTTTTTTTTTCTGAGAATGAAACCAAAACCTGGTTCCTGGAAGAGCATTGCACACAACATGTTCTGGTCAGAATTTGCAATTAAACTCTTGGTTTTTACTGTTGATAGCAGACAATTTCCCATTCATGTGCAGATCTGAGCTTGATCGGAAAGCAGGTTCTGTCAGAAATCGTAGAAGGAAATGGTCAAAGCTGAACACAGTGCAATAGGTGAGGCATTACTCATTCCTCTGTCACAGAAATCTCAGTGCTTGCTTTGTTTCATCTGCGCTATCAGTACCACGAGCCTGAGATTGTTCGGGCCATAAGCGATACCCGCACCGCTTGGCCAGTGTCTGCCTGCTGTCCCGTGGCAGCCGTCGAGTGCCAGTAGCAGCTCAGCTCTGGAAGTAAGTTCCATGGTTGCACAACACCTTGAGAGATTAAACAGTTGTAGCTCTGCAGGGAAACTTTTACAGAGGGTACAGAAATAAATAATAGCTTAGTGTTCTCCTGTAGCTCCCAAATCCACCGAGTGATTTATCAGGTTTAAATAAAATAGGTAAGAGATGTGGCTGTCAAAAACCTGTTTCAGGAACCAGAGTGTGTTGTAGCAGGGGGAGAAGATATAAGGAACTGCTGCTTTTTCCTGGAAGCAGGTGCACAATTCGATGTTTTCAGTGCCTTATTTCTCCTTCAGCCTGTTCTTCAACATCATCTCTCACTTTGCTTCTTGCAAGGGTAGTTTAAGGTCTTCTGAAACTTGTAAAATGCCTGTTGTGAGCAAGTAACTTCTCCTTTTGTAAGTAGTTGTCAGTCACACACCATCTGCCATCAGGGTTTTGTATTTAACCAGGTTATTTCTTTGTCAAAACCTTAGGGGGGAGTAGGCACCGTTTGGCTGTAACATCGTGATCCACTCAGGCTGCCAGGGAAGCTGCTGGGAGAGTCAGTGCTGCCTTGGAACATGTGACTTGCTTGGATGGAGACCCTAGCTAGATGTGGGCTTTATCTCATCACTGATAAAACAATAACCCTTATCAGTTTTTGTCAGTTCTGATGTTGACAAATATTAGGTGCTGTATTTCAAACTCGTGTAGTGCAGCAGACAGGCTAAATGGTAATAAGGTGCTTTCTTCTGTATTTGATGCAGTATAAATTCAGTCACGTTCTTGTCTCAGAGATTCATTGCTAATTCAGGTGAGGATCTCAAGAAATTTAAAGCTCAGTAGGATACGAGGAGTGTCTTCCAGAGTTAATTGTGGTTGCATGCAGCAGCAATTCCTGCTGGTGCATTTGTGCCTGCCTGGTTCCTCTGCGTGTGGTTATTATTCTTAGCTGATGCAATGTTTGAGAGGATCCATCTAAGAAGCCATTTTTGGGACCAGGTGATACTTCTGGACTCTGACCACGGGCAGGTTAGTTTGCCAGCTAACCAGAACCTCCACTCACAACACTATTTATATTAAACAGGGGTTGGTCAGTGTCCTGGGTTTGTTCTGAACTTTAAGCCTGTTTGGTTTATATTTGCTCTGAACTGGGTAGAACATCTGGATGCCACTTAGAAGTGTGTGGTGAAAAGCACTTGGAACTGGCTGGCTGTTCCCTGGGCTTCTGCAGTTAAACTTGTGTTTAACACCGTAGGCGTTGGCAGTCAAAATGACTTCGCGTTTGCACTTCAACTAGTGTTTTATCCCAAATAAATATTAATGAGTTTCAGTGCCAGTATCTACACTGGGTTGTGCTTTGTTGTGAAACTTCATTACAGCAACCTCTGAGGGATGTTGATGCACGGAGTCTTTAAGAAGTTAGAAAGAGCCAGGTTTTGGACTGACACACGCAGCGAGTATTTAATCTGGCAGTGGTATTTGTGTATTTTCCAGCAGAAGGCAATGGAGTGGAGTGTTAACTCTCAGCTCTTCTGAAAGGTCTCCATAACATACTTAAATACTTGGGAAGCGTTTCTTCTTTTGAAATAATTTATTGTGAAACGTTTGATTGCTTTATTTACAGTAGTTGTTCATCCAGCCACGGGCATTTCACTGTCACATGGACGTTTGTGTCACTTCTGCACAGGCCTGAATGGGGAATAGCCAAAGAAAAAGCCTTGCTCTAAAATTTTCCAATTTACTGAGTAGCTTAGAAAATAAACGAGGATTGTGTTCAGTTCCATTTCAGCAATCCCTCTCAGCCAGGCTTTTTGTCTTGTGTCTGGCAATTCTGTTTTGTAAGACGGGTATTTGAAGTCAAATGGTGGATACTGGAGGGCAATATTTAATATTTTATGGTGAAACATTAAAGCAGTAGATATTTTGAATATTTTCAATATCTTTTTTTGTCTTAGATGAAAACAAAGATAATGTAAGTGAACCAAACTCGGCATTGCTCATAGCAGTACCTTTGAATTTTCCTTTGGTGTCACAGAAGGAAAACCATGCTATTATATTAAAAAGATGCATTTGTATGAGTTGATGTTTCAATTCTTGCTACTTCTGGAGTTTGAAATGTCTCACAAAGAGTTTTGCTCCTTGTTTGCCGTGTATCAAATATCGCAAGTTTTCTTAAACTTTGTTCTCAGTTCTGTTTCATCCATGTCAATAGAATTTGTTCGATCCATTTTCAAATCCCATAATTTCCCGTAAAACTGTTTCGTTTATGTTGAGAATGTAGAATGTAAAGGTACTGGTTTTATTTTAAAACCATGCTGAAGGTAGGACAGGACGGCTAAAGATCTGAGGGAACGTAGAAATGTTGTTTTAAGGCAAAACCAAAGGAGGTGGGTGTTTTCTCGGTGGCGCCGTGTGGCATGGGGCTGCTTCGCCTGGGTTCTGCCATCGGGCTGGGTGGCAGCAGTAACTCCTGGCTCGGTGCCGGAGCAGGAGGAAGCATTTGACTGCTCTGGCGCTGCTCACGAGCCGTGCTTTGAGAGCCAACAAGGTCATTTAGCTTAAGTTCGAGATACAGTTTAAAAGGAAAGAGAGGAAAAAAACCAACAAACCTTTGCAAAAAAACCCCACGTTATCCATCTTGGGCAAGGAGAAGAAGTGGTTGCCAGCGGTGGTACGCGAGTTAGTGAGCTGAGGGAGGGTCCTGGAGGTGTTGCAGGGGGAGCAAACAGCGGGGCCTGCTTGTGATTGCGCTGATCCCGTTGGCGTCTGTGCCGGTGCTGGAGGAGGAGTGCACAACTTGATTCTAGAGCAGGGATTCTGTTCTCTTAGGTGTGGTACCAAGCTCAGAGGACCTCTTGCAGACCGCCCCGAGGATGATTACTTTGAAGGCTCTGGCAGAATGTACTTAAAGCTGTTTATGGCTTGCAGGAAGGCAGACGGACAAAGCCATTTCATGGCTCAAGATAGAGCATGAAACGTGCTGCCGTGATTAGAGTCAGATTTTGTGCCTGAAGTAAGAAATGAGCAAAGAAAATAAGGTCGTGTGCTCTTATTTTTGCTTTAAAGATTGAGATGAGTCTTGATAATGAACCGTATCAGGTGCTTGCTGCAGTGCCTTTCTTGTGCTCTGTACCAGGGCCGTGGTGTCTCTCTTTAAGTATTCCCCAAGAAGACCAGGGCAAGAATGGTTACTGATAGCATGAAGGAACTGGTAACCTCTGATGAGCTTGTTTTGTAACCACCCTAGGAACCAAAAGCTTTGGAAAGCAATTGTCAAACATCATCTTCTCATTGCATTAACCCAGTGAAGCAATGCTGTGTGGAGCTCACAAAAAGGGAAAAAGGCTACTCATCTGGCAACTTCATGTAATTCAGGCATCGTCACCCCAACCGAGGCTTGGTTTCTATTTCAAGTTGCTGAACTTTTTCTTAATAACCTCTCACTCTAGCCTTGTCTGTGTGGCAGCAGAACACAAAGGGTTAATCCAGTATTAACCTGAAGTTGTGGGACTTGTGAAGAGAGGATTAGTTTGTTCTTGAAGGAACCAGAAAAGGCATTTCCGAGAACGCCAGGGGTTGCTTTTGAACCAGCGTCTTCCCGGGGGCTCGTCCCAAGAGAATACAAGGATCTGCTTTCCCCCGGCGTTCCTCAGAGAAGGCAAACGGACAAAGCAGGTGTCTGAAAGGTTGTGCACTATTTTTGGGAGAAATCTGATTAATGCTGATAGGCTGTTCAGAATCTGGCTATAACCTCCTGTCAGATTAGAGTTCATGCCAAGGTCGGCTCTAAACCTTCCGTCTCGGTTTCAGATGGTGTCCCGCGTGAAGGGCGTTTGTAGATGAGGCAAACTTTGTTTTACCTTTTCAGTCAAATTCTCCTTCCTTGGTTAAGAGCGGCGTTTTCCCTGAGGAGGCTGTTCTTCCACATAATCTGAGCTCTGAAATTGGTCCTCGTGCCTTAACCCTGAAGATATTTTAGCTTTATTGTGTTATGGGAACCTGTGCTTAGAATGGTTGGGCCCTTATGTGCTGAGGATCGAAACAATTTGGGGGAAAATTTTGAAGTAGAAGTGTTATTGTCTCATAAATAATACCTGCCGGCATTGTTTGGCTTTTATCGTTAAAGCCGGTTGAGGAAGTTCAAAATAATGAAGGTTAATGTGATTGAAACCCCTGCGTTCCCCAGATTCCACGGTAGTTGTTCTCTAGTGGAGTCAGCCTCCTTTCAGAGTTCTCAGCATTGCATTTTTACCTTTACTTCAGCAATTTGTGTGTTATTTAGAGATTTGCCTAGGAGCTGATGTCAGAATTTACCTTAAAAATACTCAGAAATTCTTTTTCTTAAAAAAATGTTTTTCAAGCACGTGCCATGTGCATACGTTTTTGTTACTGAAGCATCATAAGTGATATAAAAAATGAAAGACCTTGTTTTGGAAACCATTTCTGCTCATGTAACACTCGTTTTCTGTTTTCTTCTAGGGGTAGCAGATGGCGTAGGTGGCTGGAGAGACTATGGGGTTGACCCTTCTCAGTTCTCAGGGACTCTAATGCGAACGTGTGAACGTTTAGTAAAAGAAGGACGGTTTGTACCAAGTAATCCTGTCGGGATTCTCACGGCAGGTTATTGTGAGCTGCTGCAGAACAAAGTACCTTTGCTTGGTAAGAGAGCAAAATATTTACATTGGATCTGTGATGTGTGTTACCTAGATGTGTGCTTGGGCAAGGTTGCTTGAGCCTGTGGTCAGCTTCTACAACAAATTTGAAGGAATTACCTTCTCTTAATTAACCAAAATTAAATATCTTTTAATTTACCAAAAGGTGTAGAAATGTCTTGGTAGCATCCTTCATTCCTCTTGTCTGTTTAAAACCTGTCTTGATTCATTCAATAACGCAGGGAGTGTGTGTGTGTGTGTATACACATAGCAGTTTACCCTTTATTTTATGTACACACACACATGTGTGTGTATATATATATATATATATAAATAAAATAAAGGGCAAACTGCTGTTATGTGTGAAGGGTGGTGAGTTACCAGTGCTTGCTGAGAGTTTCCCAAGCAAGCTCAGCAGCCGAACGCTGTGGCATGTGCGCTTGCTGTTACGTGTGTATAAATAACTGTTCTCTGCTGAAAACTCTTAATGGTTGTGGCTTTTTGCTTAAGCTATGCAAGCAAAAATATTTTCTGACGATAATTGGATGCAGTTCTGCTCATTCCTTGCTTTACGGCTCCTGCAGCCTTTTATGACCAACGTATTTTAAACCCAGCTGGTTGACTGAAGTAGTTTGTCATACAAACACTGGTACCCTATGTTATTTTTATAATCCTGTGGGGAAAATTCATTACAGATTTTTTTTGAAAGCAAACTAAAGTAAACGCTTGGCATATTCTATGTCAAATGACTTTAGACAGGGCCTTCCAGCTGCCTTGGGAGTGACTGGTGAGCAGATAGAGGTGACATTTGGCCTCAGCTGAGCACCTTGAAAAGGGAACACTGTTCTAAAGGGCATGTGACCTCTTATGCACCAAGAAAGTGTTGCCCTGCATGGCAGGCATGCTTCTCACCTGACCTTAAATGTCTGTGCCAGGGGAGTGCTCTGTAAGCTATATATAACTGTGTCTGCTGAGCTTGGGAACAGATGCTCTCGCATTATATGCCTAAAGAATAGGTTCAAATCTCAGAATTGACCTTAAGAATCACTAAAATAGCAGTGGTCGGTAACTGCGTTAGGATTTTGTGTTTAATAGTGTTTATTTGTGCAAAGCAGACGTAGCTGTGAGTGGTCTACAAAGCAGGCCACTGGTGAGAGCTCTCACAGCGGCTTCGTAGTCGGAGGGAGCCCTGCTTGGCTTGACCTTTCGAATTCTGAAAAGCAGCGTATGCTGAGTCACAAGATCTGCATTCCACACATGGCCTCCTGGTTACACCCTGCTAATGGAGTTAGAATTTGAAACTAATGATCCTTAGCGTTTCTCCTTTAACCGAGAACAGTATTTTTAGAAGGAGAAATAAACTGGAATTACCACGGCAATGAGCATTTAGAGTTTACTTAAAATAAACTGAAGGGAGAGGACTTCAAGAAGGAGGATTCATTAGGCAATAGCTTTTCCTTGCTGTTGTGCTTTCAGTCTTAGCTCATCAGGATTGAATTCAGCAAATATTGAAAAAGAAAACTTGGAATGTGAGGAAGTTGTGCTGTTTGTTTAAATATTGTTCTTGTATTGTAGAACAACCTTGGACGGTGTCACATACACAATGTGAATTTTTCCTAGGGCACTGCTGCCACTCAGTAAGAGGGAGGAAGGCCCTGAATATTCACTAGGGAACAAATCAAGTGCAAGTTTATTGCAGGGAACTCCCTGTGTTAGAAGGGGAAACATCTGGAGTAGGTGCTGCTGGAGCCAGCTGGACTGGAGCGCTAGCAAGCCTGATCGTGAGTTTAGCTCTCTGCAAGCCTGTGGGCAGTCCAACACGAAGCAGTGCCTGGAAACTTCTACTGGAAGAACATCAGGATAGAAGGTGGAGACTGTTCACCAGTCAGGGTTTAGGTTAGAGGCAGAAGTCAAGAAGTGCTTTAGCAGAATTTCACCCTCTTCAAGAGGGACATTTCTTCTGGTGGCTGTGCTGTGCTGTTTGCAGAAATGAAGCACTTGCTGTTTGCTGGGAAGGGCTCCCTGTGTGGATGGGTATCTGTGCAGTACAGTTATTTTGGTGGCTTGCACCCAAGCACGGCTGGTGGCTGCTTCCCAGTGAATGAATCAAGAATGCCTCCGTGCCCTCAAGCGTGGCTGGGATAGTTGAGTGTGGCTGACAAGTAGATAGGTTTCTGTTCTGTCTTGCTTTAATGTGGAGTAGTATTTGTCTCTGAAAGATGCTTTCATTAAAGTTGTGAAGTCCGTGTCCTGAAAAGGAGACGGGATTATTATTTTTCTAAAAACCTGAAGATAGATCTGCAGAGCCGTGCTCTGAAGAAAATCATTTAATGACCTGACAAGACTAACATGTAAAACTTAATTGCAAGCAGTTCTTTACTTGGTGTGGTTTATTTACAGCTGATGAGTGAAACTGTGTGGAGAGCACCTAGCATTGTATGGATGCTGCTAGAATTCCATTATCTCAATGATTTTGGAATTTCAGTATTTTATGTGACTTCTGTAAATCCAGTCCTATAGCAGAATGTGCTGACGTACATCGGGGTGGAAAACTGTAAATAAAGTGGAACAAAAGAGGCGTTTGTCAGCATAATGTGTTTACCAAAATCAAAGCAGGAAAACTAAGTTCTATACAAAAATCATAGTTGGTGTTGCAAAGATTTCTAGCGTTTTGCTACCTTTCATATAAACTTAATTTTGTATTTTCATTTCTCCTGGTTTGTAAGCTTTGATAAATATTTGAATAGTTGGGCTGTGAATCAAATCGGTGGAGAGAGAGTAAGCTAACTCCAGTGACCACGTTCTGTTTGCAGGGAGCAGCACAGCTTGTATAGTAGTTCTGGACAGAACAAGTCATCGTTTACACACAGCCAACTTGGGAGATTCTGGCTTTTTGGTAGTCAGAGGAGGAGAAGTAGTACATCGGTCTGACGAGCAGCAGCATTACTTCAACACTCCGTTCCAGCTGTCCATAGCTCCACCGGAGGCAGAAGGAGTCGTCTTAAGTGACAGGTAAGATGGGAGAGGACCTTAGATTCTTAATCTGTGTGTGTGACCAGCTCCCAGAGGCTGCAGCTCCGCTGCCGCAGTGTTCTGTGTGGCTGGTGTGTGCACTGCTCATCCTGCAAGAGAGGCTTGTCTGACCCGTGGCTTTCATTCCCCGTCCGTGCTCCCCGAGCCTGGTCTGGAGGAGGCTAATTTAGATATCTTGGCAGTGAGGTAGCAAGGACTTGAAGAATAGAGGAGAGGGACATGTGACTGTAACTTGTATTTCCAAATAGCTGTTTCCCGCAGCATATTGTATTTGAGCAAAACGAGCAAAAAAAAAAAAAAAGAAAACGTTTGGCAGAACACCAAGCTGGGAAGTGAGAGTATTAGGAAAGGACAATCTGTTCACAGAAATTAGTTGTTTCAGAGGCAGGCTCGTACTTGTGTCTTCCCCTAAGAATGTCAGGCCGATCCATCCTCTGACTTTGTGAATTCTTACCAGCAATATGAATCAAATAATAAAAAAAAACCAACAGCTTCCAAATAATTATTAAAGTACAGCTCTGAAATAGTGCTTGTGCGGTCATTAAAGTGATTTCCCTCTTCAGAATGCCCGAGGCCGATCAGGGGATCTTCAGTGACCACAGTGTACTGGGAACATATAAGAATCTTAAGATTCTTACTACAAGGTTTGGACTTGAAGGTCTTTTCCAACCTAAATGATGGTGTGATTCCATGGAGTATTCCATGGTGCAGTCGGAGTTAAGACTTCAAGAACAAAACAGCTTTTTTTGACAATGGTGGTTAAGGTGCTGAGTCTCCTGCACGTGGCTTCATTAAAAGGCCGCAGAGAGGAAACCAGGGCAGAACTCAGAAATCAGAACTCTTCAGTAATCTAGCCTCTTTATTAGACTAAAATGAAATGATTGTTTGAAATTCCAGAGTTGTAAAAAACTTAATTTTTCTGAGATTTTGTCATCCATGGGAAGACAAAAAAACCACAAGGCAGAAGGATAATTGATAATGTCCAGTGGAAGTCAGGAAAGCAAAGCAATGTGAGTCATCACATAATAAGGAAAGCACAAGATAAATTAAGCTCCCACATTTCAATTCTGAATCATGATTATAGCTTTCTGGCCTGTTTCTGCACTGTTCCTGACGTTAATTAGTGCTCATGCAGTGCTTCTCCAGTACCTTTTTTTTCCACATTACTTGTTGTCCCAGTGAGATGTTAGATTTGGCTGTAAATGGGAGCAGGCAGGCAGCCTTAACTCTGTTCACCTGAAAGGTTTGTCATGGTTCTGCTTACGAGAATCGAGACTTTGCAGCAGTGTTCATGGCCAAGACAAATGTTGTCTCCTCCCGGTGTTGTGTAATGCTTTAGTCTGAAGTAGATCAACCGGCTGTTGTCTCGTGGTAGTGATTTCAAGCAATGTTTCATATTCCATTGCATTAGAAAGCGATTCTGAACCCATAAGCGCTTTGGCCATTCCTGTTATGAATTTACCTTTCAAGTACAGTGCTCTTATGTATTTAAGATGAGCGAGAAGGAAGCCTTGAGCTGCCATTCTTAATGGTTTCCATGGAGATACACTGGTGAGACGGATTAGTTTGCAGGATTGTTCATCTGGGAATTTTAAATGCAAATCCTTTGTGTAATAGCTGGAGCGTTACCTGTTTGCAATCACGGTTCTTCTGTTGTAGCTCTCTTGACAAGCTGTCCCGGTGCCAAAGCTCCAAGGCTGGTGATTATTCCTTCCCTTTGCAGCCACATCACAGCAGCGAAGTACAAAAGCTGTTGGGGTGTAGTTTGAGGTTGCCTGGTGTCTCCGTGAGAGCTGGAGTCCTTGTCTCTAACATCTCTGTCGTCCCCACAGCCCCGATGCTGCCGATAGCACTTCATTTGATGTCCAACTCGGAGACATTATTTTGACTGCCACAGACGGACTGTTTGACAACATGCCTGACTACATGATTCTGCAGGAGCTAAAAAAGCTGAAGGTAAGCGCGTGTGTTCCAGATCTCTCCATCTTCTGCACCGCGTATCCCTTGCGGTTCGCACCATTCCTTTTTATGCACCTAACTTTTGTATTTTACACCTCCATAAAGTCCCGTCGCTTAGAGACTTTTCGGTTACTTCCTCGTGCGAGCAGGGGGAGGGGACGTTGACCTCAGAGCACCTTCTTTTGGATCTGCAGCCAGGCCAAATCCAGAAGCAGCAGCACAGGCATAAATTTCCTGAGCAGCAGCTGGTACCGTGTCACTGAGGAGTGATGGAAGAGAGAGGAGGAAGGGGAGGGGAGAGAAGTTCAATAGCGGGCACTGCCTTTGGCCAGCTGCTCACACATTGTACTTCGTCTGTACTTGCAGGTTGTACATTATAGACATGAAAATAGTGTTCTCTTATAGGTTATTTGAGGGGGTGAGCTGTATACTTAAAAATAATTGGAAGCTTTTCTGAAGGCTTATAAAACCGTAATTGTATGGGCTGCCCGAATCGTGGGTTGTGTGTGCTTGAAAATCTTTAATGATCTGTAAAAAAAAATATTTCAGAGCAACTTTTCCAGGTTCGTGACCACAAAGGTTCTTGTTAAATAGTAAAAGCATATTAAAATATTTTAATTTGGATGAGAGCATGTAGCTTAAGGCTATTTACTTAGAGAAAGGGAAGCCTACTTAGAAGATATCAACATGTATAACCTCCCTGAGGAAACTGTTTTGATGTTATGAAATGCAAATAAGGTTAACGTGTAGAATTACAGTGCGGTTTAAAAAAAAAAAACAAAACTGCCTGGTCTTAGCCTGCAGCCACGTAACGGGGAGGTTGTGTCAGGCAGAGACTGGGTCATAGAATCAGAGAACAGTTTGGGTTGGAAGGGACCTTGAAGCCCATCCCGTTCCAGCCCCTGCGATGAGCAGGGACACCTCCCACTGGATCAGGGGCTCCAAGCCCCATCCAACCTGGCCTTGAACCCCTCCAGGGATGGGGCAGCCACAGCTTCCTGGGCAACCGGTGCCAGGGCCTCCCCACCCTTATCATGAAGAAATTCCTCCTTATGTCTAGTCTAAATCTGCCCCTCTCCAGTTTATCCCCATTGCCCCTTGTCCTATCACTCCAAGCCTTTGTGAACAGCCCCTCCCTGGCTTTCTTGGAGCCCCTTCAGGTACTGGAAGGTCACTACATGGGTGCTGCCATGTTCGGAAGGGCCTGGGGGCTGCTGAGCTGCGAGGCTGTTCCTTACGCTGCAGCCAGGTCAGAGCTCTGGGTGCTGGGTCCCACTTTCCTCTCAAACTGGAGATGGAATAATTCCCTTGTGGAAGAAAGTTGAGCTCCACCTTTTGGCGTGTTTGGGAAAGGCGTTGAAGTTCCCAGTTTGATTCAGCAAAACATTAATCATGTAAATGCCTGCTGCCTCCCCAAACGGCGGAGAGGAGTCTTGACACGACACGGCCTTTTAAAACAGTTACAGACCGAAGGAGCGGTGGTTGTGTCCTGCTGGCTTGAGCTCCAGCAGAGTTTCTGAAACAAGAAAAAGAGGCACTTAAAATGCAGTCTGTAGCAAGTTTGTGTGCTTAATAAATATTTTTCTTATCTAACTTCTAAAGTGCCCCTTCTCCTCACGTGTGCTCTTGTCGGTTTGGACAAGACAGGAAGGGAACTAAGCCTTCCTGTTCAAGATGAAACAGGATTACTGCAACAGATCCTACAAGGCTTCCAAACCCAAGCCTGGTAGCTGCTGGTAGGGAATGGAGGTCTGGGCTGCAGTTGTGAAAATTTGCAGTTCTAACCCCAATTTATAAAGCCTAAGAGGTGGGGAGGGTTCCATTGGGAGCCAGTGGCCTGATCTGGGGAGGGGAGGCCCAGCGGTCAGGGGTCTCCAGAACTGACACACAGCAGCAAACCAACTACCGGCTGACTTCTTGATAAGAATAACCTTTCTCCCTCCTGAATTCAGAACTCCAACTATGAGAGTATACAGCAGACTGCAAGAAGCATTGCTGAGCAAGCTCACGAGCTGGCGTATGATCCCACTTACATGTCGCCGTTCGCACAGTTTGCGTGTGACAATGGATTGAATGTGAGAGGTAAGGTTTTCTCCTCCTCCCACTCCTGCTATCTTTGAGAAGCTTTAAGCAAAGTGAAGTTCTTGTTGTTCCAAAAATCTGATAGGAAAACGGGGCACTAAGAAATGTGGTTGGCAAGAGAGCAGCAATCTGGCGCGCTGGCTTTGGCACGGGCCCCAGCTCCTGACGCAGGTCATCCCAGGCCTGGCTGATCCGAAGCCTCCTGTGGGGAAGCAGCTGGAGCGCAAGGAAGGCGGCGCTCCGATTTGTGTTTTACCTAGTGTGTACGGTCCTGCCTGGGAGTCCTGATGGATAAGGGCTCTTAGGGAAGTGCACTCAGCTTGTTCCTTGGATTCAGGGGTGTGTTGTTCTTTGGGGTTTTAAAGGTTTTATGTTCTGGATGGTTTTCAGTTGGGATTCTGTGTGCTCTTTGGTGGGGTTGGGTTTTTTGGTTGAAGTGTCTGACCCTCATACCACCAGCACAGCACACGTGTGCTGATCTCTTGGTTCCATTTCCTGTGGTCTTAAACACTTGGCAGGGTTCAGAGCCCCATCAAACACCCTTTTTTTTTTCTTTAAATATACAAATAGAATTCTGCTAGTAATGATGATCTTATGATGCAGGATTTCCTGCAAGACCCTTAAGGTCTTTCCTAAGGGTAGTGGCGATAGCTGTAAAGCTTAGGCTCTGTGTTGCTATAAAGCTCCTTCATTTAGTAATGAAACTGTGGATCCCGAGTCCAAAGAACTGTTTTGACTTCCAGAGGACTGGTTTGATTTCCCACGTAGCAAAACGCCTCTTCCATGAGCTCCTTCTCTAGGATATGAGTGTATTGCTCTCGCAATTGCTTGGCTACTAAAAATGTTAAGTAGCTTTTGAAAAGATATGCAGTAATGCGCTGCCGGAGAAGACACTAACGCACTCTTTGATTTACAATAAATCCCTGAGCAGGCCCATTTATCGCAGCTTCCTTGTACAAAGCATTGTCAGTTGTTTTGTACATCTGTTAAAAAAAACCCAAAACGCCACTAAATTGTCTGCTAGGAAACAGGCTTTCTGCTCTGCTGGCTAACAACAATGCTCAGGGTTCTGTACTCCCGGTAATCGTTTGTGATCTCCCTAGAGCTGAAAAGGAAGGTGCTGTTCTGCTGCAAAACGCGTTGCTCCCCTCGGTTGCATTTTGGGAAGGAGGTGGAGGAAGCAGAGTTCTTGTGTCTTGTGTTTAAACTTTCTTAAAAGAGCTTTCCGTAGGGGAATGTCACAGGTTCTAAGGTGACCCACTGATGAAATGGTTTCATTTTTCTTGTGTCGCAGGGGGAAAACCAGATGACATCACCGTCCTTCTTTCTATCGTAGCCGAGTACACAGACTGATCTGCCCGGAGCGTCAGCTTCTGACGTTTGTGTTGTCCCTGAGCTCCTAGCTTCTCACGTACGGTTTCCTGCTGGCAGGAGTGCTTTCTTCCTTCGCAGCTGATCTCAGCAGCCAGTTCTCGAGCTCGTTGCCTGCCTTGAGACACAGCTGAAGTCCTTGTTAAGAACCACTCTCCTAGTACACTGGTCTTTATCTGCCAGCAAGAAATGAAGAAGCTCAAGGCTTGAAGCATGTCTCTCAGAGCTTAGTCGTTGTCCTGAAAAGGGAGGGTCGATCCCACACCGTTACCGCGTTTGGAATGTGACTTGCTTTCAGAGGAGTAGCGTTGGTTTATCATCTTTCAGACTAGATTCAGTAGATAACACCTCTACCGGGGGGCGTATTACTCTTATTTACTAGAAACATTCACCGTTTGTTGAAGGGTGCGTTCCGGAGCACCGTGTCATAAGCATAGTCTTGTTACAGTGATAGCTGAGGTTTCGTGTTCCTGAGCTCCGGTTTTCAGGAGGTTTGTAACTGCTGTAAACGTTCTGCTCTTGCCATGCGCGGTGTCAGCCTAGGAGCCTTTTCTAGTACAGAATTTCAAACCCCATACTTAGTTCAAGTTCTATGGATGCAAGTGTGTTTTGTGATTTCAGGTGCTTAACTGTGATCTTAAAAGTTCTGCAGATCATTCGTCCCTACTGGGCCTGGTATCTGGATGTTTTGGCTGTGGAGAATTCTTATTCTATTTTTTAAACAAAAATTTTCTCTCTGTCTCAAAGCCGTGCTCGCCAAAGCTGAGCTCCTTTCAGCATCTGAACCCATCTCGCCAGCATGGGATGATGTGGCATAAACGCTTCGGTGAGGCTGCACAGAGAACAGATCAACCTCAGCTCTGAACCTCTTCACTTCTGGTAGATAACTCTGTTGTTAATGAAGCATAATTGGTGTCAGTAACAGCCATTCCCACTTGTGTAGAACAGAATATGCTGCACGCGGTGCAGCCCCGTTGATCCTTATCTCCCTGGCTCAAACAAGCACCTCTCTGTTTATGCTGTGGCCGCAGCAGCAAGTCCAGAAATGGAAACTCTTAATGAATAATCAGAAAAACTTACATTTCAGTAACTAAAGTTTAGGGTTTTCAAACAAACCTTAAATGATGTTTACAGTTAACTAACAGCCACTTTCAATATGACATTTCCTTTTGAATTACAGTAGCTCACACTTGTTCCCCCTGTTCCGACAAGCTTTCCTTTTTCTTTCCTGAGGTTCATACAAAAAGCCGATAGCTGTAAAGATATATATATTTTTGGTCAGTTTTTCATTAACTTTTTTGCTGGTAGGAGAAGTATGTAGAAATAAATTAAAGCCATGTTTTTATATATAAAAAGTCGGGTAATGTTGCTCTTTAGGTGAGTGCAGTTAAACTCGGTCAGTAAATAATCTTACCTGCTCTCAAAAGGAGATTTTTACTACCTGGTTTATTGTATTAAAACTGTTTAAGTTTGAGGTTACCTCAACTTGTTTAAAGAATTTTTGTGGACTTGTACTGTATATTTGCGTAACTATGTCAAGCTTTTATTTAAGATCATTTAACATGTACCATGTACATGTCATTTTACGATATTTCAATGCATCATGCTTGTAACAGGCATTTCATTTCTAAGTGATTAATTTGGAAGCTCTTCAGTAATTTATCTGCTATTCCTAAATTGGCTTAATGTTAGCGATCTATTTTAAATCACCTTGTAATTACTTGTCAAAATGCCTTAACCACCCTAACTTGACCAAAATCCTATTTTGGTGAGGGCACGGGGAGGATTGTGTTCATGAAGAATTAGTCGTTTGCCATCCGTGGAGCAGTGAGCGGTGGAGAACTTTGCACAACGTGTCAGTCCTTGGTGTTTGTTGAATCTGAACAAGCTGTACCTAGAGCTGTCTTGTTAGAAGGAATGTATTCACGCTGCAGTACAGGGCTTTGTTTCTCACCTTTGGGAGGGGGCTCTCTCTCAAATCTGGGTGTCTTTATATTTTATTCTCCAGTATTTAGTATCACGCTTCTCGATTAGAGCAGATTTGATCAATTACTCTTTCCCTTGAACTTGCCTTACGAGGCCGCCCCTGCAGACCTGGACTGGGTCGCACTCTGGCTCTTGGCACACTTGTCCCCAGCCCTCGTTCTTCCCCGGCCTTTGGAGATCCAGATGTGGATCAGAGAGGTGAGGACGGTGATGGTGTCGCGTGCGCTGTGCTCGGCCTCTGACATCCCTCAGCAGAGAGATTCGGTCACAGTCCCCGAGGTGGAGCTGTGCTGCTGGGTGGGTGGGACCCCAGGCCTGGCTCCCGGTGTCCGAGCTGAGCAGTGTCTGCAAAGCCATTTGCCTCATATCACATTGTGGGATTTTTTTTTCTTTTAATAAAGAACAAATTGGGGTTTTGATTTACAAATCATGAGTTTATCCCTCACCAGACACACCAAAGACCAGTAAAGCTGATAGCTTTTCCATCTGTTTATAAAGCAATACTGTATTATAAAGAATTGATATTTTTATCACATGCTTGATTGTTTTTGGTTTTTTGGGTTTTTTTTAGTTTTTTGGGTTTTTTTAAGATGTGCACTCTAAACATATCAAACCTAATTTCTTCCTATGAACTTAAGCTGTCTGCGCACAACAGATTTTTGGGAAAGGAAATGACAGGGCCCTTAACTATCAAAACAATTTTAAACGATGCATGAAGCAGTAACACTTCCTAGGAATTAGATTATTGTGACTATTCACGAGAGGAACGTACAAGAAAGGTGTTCCATGAAAGGGAAGCAGTGAGCGGAGCGCAGGCTGATGTTCAGCTGCTGCAGAGGGGAGCGTGTTTGTTACCAGGAGCCAGTGGCTCAGGAGCATTGAAGGAAAGGAAGAGTTTTTAGACACCTCTAACCAGGATTGCAGGGCTGGCAGGAGCTGAGGGTCCTGCGGCAACTGGGTTACCTGGGTAGAACTGGGCAAAGACGTGGTGAGTTGGAGAATCTGTGGTTCCTTGCTACTTTTGGGAGACCTGCAACATACAGCTTCCCTTGAAATGTACTTTGTGTTTATGAAGCAGGTACGGCTGGAAAAAGTCCAAAACAGAAACCAGGTTTTGGGACCAGAGCGTTAGGAAGGAGTTGAGGGAGAAGGGAGCAGTGAAGGCCTGGCAAAGATGTGAAGGGTTTTGTGATGGAACCTCCCATCTCTTGATAACAAACATCCTTTCTCCAGGGGAAAAAACAGATAGTGTGTGTAGGAACCGACTGTATGAAGTAGTTTCTTACAAAGGTAGCTGAAAACATGAAATGAATCTGAGTCTGTATCTAATGAGGTTGCTTTTTTGTTGTTGTTAAATGAGACTATCACCTATGCTTACCTAAGAGGCAATTATGTGAATTTCTTGTCTGAGGTATAACTTATGCAGGAATAGTTCTGTAAATACATTTAAATGAATTGTAAAGATATTTAATAAATATAGTATTTATACTAAAATGTGTTTTTTTAAAGTAAAGCTGATTGCAAAACCTCTGTCTGTTAATGCAGTGATGTCACAGTTGGTGCAGAGATGCGCAGCCACCACTGCTCTGGGGTGCTGAGCTCTCGCTTTGGCCTCGCACAGCATTCTCAGACTGTGTTTGAACGGAGGGGCAGGGAGAGGGAAGGGACTCCTGCAGATCTGAACCACAAACACTGCTTAAAACCCTGCTTTCAAACAGCACTTTTATTTTTTTTAAATGAATTCCTATAACAATTGGGGTTATTTAGTTAAACGCTGGCTCTACAGAGCCTCAGTAAAACCACCAGCTACTCAAGAATGACAACACCTTTGGCTGTGCCCGGTATAGATGGGTTTATTTCTCCAACACCTTTAACTTTACAACAGCAGCTTCATTTGCCTGAAGTGGCAGCACAACCTGGATTCCCATGGGAGAATGTGCTGGAGAGCTGAATGCCCAAAGCGATGTTCCTACAGAACTCGCACATCTCAACTACTCAATTGTCACTGAAACTTATATTGCATTACGACAGCAGCCAAGGGTTTGAGACTGACCCATTGCTGGTGGTTAATACAAACAGCGATTAAACACTTAACCTGTACTGACACAGCAAGGACTGACAAAGCACTCGGTACCACGTCTACTTTTGTCCTTTTCATATGTCTTGCAAAAAAATCCCCAAAACATCGGAGTACAATTCCCACTTTCCAGACTGAACAGCCACTTATGAAACACGGTTCACACAAGCTCAGAATACAAACTGTTTCTGTCAAGTTCTAACTTGCCAAAGAATTGCAATTAAACTTCTAAAACTAGGAGCAGCTCCACAATTCCCCTGCCAGCCTTACTTTTATCCTTCCAGGCACTCCCTGATAGTCGTTTCTTGGGTCCAAACACTTGGTGTTACTAGAGAACTGGGGAGCTCTGCATGTTGCCAAAATCCTCTTCGGTATCGCTAGCTGTTGCTAGACTATGGAAGGGGTGACCGATGGCATCGTTCTCCTTACAAGAAACTGCTCCAAAAAACAGGGAATGAAACTGGAAAATGCAATATTTATAGAAGTAAGACACTGCATGTGACACAGAGTTTGGGAGTTAATTTTATTTCTGAAGCCTTTGCTGCTCTAAAAGCACGCTTTAAAATAGTTACCAGTTTCCAGTGTTCCCTAGTAAAATACACCTGCAGTCTGTGGTATTTCCAACATTACAGTTAAGCACAGTAGTGGCACTTTTGCCAGCGATGCTGCTGTGAAGGCCACCTCCACTGAAACACCACATGGAGAACTGAATGCAAACATGCAATGACCCCCCTACTACAGGCAATGTGCAGCCTAACACCAGCCAAGGCTTTGCACTGTAAATAAAACTTGAATCCTTACCTTCTGATGATGAGACTCCGTTGCCTCTCCTTCCAGCACTGTGTGGTCATCGGCCGTGGCTGGTCCTTCTCTGCCTGCCATCACTGGCTTTGGGACTCCGGGGATGCTTTTAATCTCTCGTTTTGCCAGAGGACTCACAGGTTGTGCTGACTCCATGTTTGGTGCATTTTCATACCGCTGTGGCTTTTTGGAAGCAACTGCTTCTGCATTGTTGTCTTTATCCATGGAGATTTTTTCTGACTTATCCATACAGCTCTTGGAGCTGGGTTGGAGAGAGTAGGTCAAGTTAGTGACTGGCTTTTACGTGGCTTTGTTAGAATATCTTTATTTTCTGTTAATGAACGAAAAGTGTTAAGACTTTGGGAAAGATTCACAAAACGTTTCTTCTTGTCCCCTCCTGCTGCAAGAGAACCCCATGGAGAAAAAGGAAAGCAAAAGCATCCTGAGATATTCCGAAACTTGTTTAGTTCGCCACTTCCCTATGAACAAAGACTACAGGATCTGTCCAGTGCTTACCAATACCCTGCAAGAACAAGCACATCACTTCCTTTCCATCTCAAATCTGACTTGGCTGGAAAATATTAAACTTATATTTTCATCCACCTAAGGCTGCCTTCCTCCCTGCCCACCCCTCCAGCCCACCATTACCTTTCCTGCTGCTGTGAAAAGCACGGAGGCTGCTGGGAAGCTCTCTCCTTTTCAATCTCAGACAAGGTAGCCAAAATAAAGCTGGCTTCCAGCACCATGTCTTCGATGCTGAAAGCAATTGGTCTAAAGACAAATAGTCAAAGACTTAAAACTATGCACGCTGTAACACATAATGTGGAGGGAAACACAAACTCATGCAGTTCTATTATGTAAAGGTTAAAAAGTGCCTCCTCTAAAAATCCAAATGATTTGCTGCTGAAGAGTATGAGCTGGCTCCCTGTTATGGCTTTAAATGTGCCAAAGAGCAAATGTTATTCAGTATCAGACAAGTCATCACTTTAAATATGTAACTGTTAAATTTATATTTTAAACAGAAAATGGATTGTTTCTTTAGAGTGCTAAATAAAACCATCGCATGCGTTGGACTGGGAACCTGACGTGTCCAGGTAACTTACAGGTACTTATTAGCACGACTGGCTTTATAATGCCAGTGCCCACATTAAGCACTTCATGCATAACAACAAACTACTTAACCCTGTGTTGCAGATTAGAAATACAGCGTTTAGTACAAAGTGAACACCTATTTCATTGTTAGTTAAAATACTCATTGCTGCCGACAAAAATCGCCTGTAGAGCTGTAACTGCAGTAACTCTGGTCAGGTCTGTTCCAAAACGTACTTCCCAGATATGTCAAAATGGATGGAGACGGGAACACTGGTAGCTTCTGAAAATGCTAGTAGTCCCTGAAAAGAAGAGGTGGGTAGTTTAGCACTGTTTTAAAACCAGAAGATTAATATAAGACTATCATTTTATGCCAGCTGTTGTTCACAGGCAAAAAGTGGGTAAAAGTCTACTGCTTCTGGAATAGGTTTCCTGCCTTCCCTGCCTGGAGCCGTGCCAAAGCAGCTTCTGCATGTGGAACTTGTGTGCCCATTCTGCTTTCTCCAGTACAGTCACAGCACATCTGCCCAGCACTGAAGTGATGGTTTTGTTGTTTTAAAAACATTTTGCTTGCCTTTCAAAGGCCACTGTGAGGGACTCTAGTGTCCTGAAGATCCTGGGTTTTAAAGCTAATCCTCAAGCAGCTGGTAAAACACTGCTGCTGGTCAGGAGGCCTGGTGGAACACTTCCAGGGCCGTTCACCAGGGACCATTCCACATTGTCCTGATCAAGCCAGGCAAATTAATGGGAAATCTTCTATTGTCAAGATAAATTCTTACTTTACCCTCAGTTCTTTGAGGCAGAATGTCACTTCAGAATCTACTCCAACTTGAAAGTAGTCAAATTCCTCAGGACTTAGTTGTATTTCAGTAAGCATTGTCTTTGAAAAATCTGTTTAAAATAACAAGAAAGTCAAAGACTCAAAGAAGTGAAGTTTGAACTCAACACAACAGTGATTATAACCCTAAGGTTTTTACATTGGTATTGTTCAAACAAATAATTGTACTTTTATAGCGACTAATAACTATTTAGCTTATCTAAATTTATTTCATAAGTAAAATAACGCCCTCAATTTATTTACAGTATAATATGGAGATTTAAATGTCTTTTAACTGAACCTATCTTATCTTCCACGCTGTGATCTATCCTGGTACCTGCTGTCATTCTTGAAGATTTGCTTTGTTAACAGGCATTCATTACAAATAGTATTACCAGCTGCTTATTGTTACACTGATGGGAAGACCAAAATGCAGCCTGACTTCAACAGATTAATCATAATTGCTGACAATCATCAGAGGACAATGAAGGTGGACTTGGGTTCTTTGTTTTAAATTACAATCTTTTCCTGAGACATAAGTGGCAACAGGAAAAGGGCGCCTCAGTTTCGGGTATTCAGTTGCTGCTTGTTATCATTAGATTAGTCCCTAGTCATTATTAGGTGTGTGAAAAGAAAGTCAGAGGGTACATCCAGGATGCAGGACAGCGTCAGAGGCATTCAGAAAAATCTACAGCAGCTTGAACTGTACACACCTATCCAGTCCTCTCCCAAACCAGGCTGCTAACAAAGTATTGCCAGCTGTTCTCACCTTTCCTTTCTCTGCTCAAGTTTTTTTCTCTCAGCTTTCATCAAGGCCCCACGACAGGTTCAAGTATGCTTGTAAACTTGTATACTTAAAACTGCAGAAACGTGTGCTTGTAACACACCTGCCTGCTCCGCAAGGCAGAGCTACCACAGGCAAATGAAAACAAGTCTAGGCAGAAGGTGCAATTTCTTTCTTTAAAAACTAAACCTGAATGTGGACAAACCCAAACCATCGCCAGATGCTACATTCGAAGGACACGTTTCATTTCAGTGCATACAGAACATTTGCTGCAGGCAGTATATTGCATCACACGCTACACAACAAGAACAATGCTTGTAATTCCTCTGTTTTCTCCCTGACTGTTTGGGTTTTTTGGTATCTCATTGAATTCTTACCTACAATATTTTCCCCTTTCTTTCTTACAAGAACCCTTTAAGTGTGTGGTTCTGAATTAACAAAAACTTGTCATTCAAAATGTACTCTTTCCAGTGTCTTTTTATTTTCAGTCATTTCCTCCCTGCTTCACAGCAGTTTTCACGACTTAATTCTTCTTGCTCTTCGCTGCTTTAGCTGTTCTCAGCACAATCCCCACCTCTACACTCTAGGCAGTCATCTTTTTCTAGGTCATTATCCTCAGCTTTGGTCATAAGCAGGTATGAAAAGCATCCCTTTATTATATCATATACAAGAACCTATATTTCATAAACACAATTATATCTTTAAGATTAGTTTGAGTCATACGCCAAGAATCTGGATTGTTCCCCATCTCAGATGGGGATCTGGAAATGGCAGAGCCTAGCACAACAGGATCAGGCCACTGCATTGCCCTTATACTAAAATATACTCGGTAATGATATCAATTCTGTAATGATGGTATTCAGATTTAAAGAGTTCTTTTTAAAGCACTGAATTATCTCCTTTTTCCTGTCTGTTGCCATGCTTCTGCTCTTACAGCACAGTAATTACCTCTGTTCAAGCCCACAGAAAGTGGCAGAATTTATTTCAATTGGCTGCTCAGTCTGATACCTGCCACCAATTCCAGAAAATGTTATAAAAACCCATACTTGCTTAGATATATGAAAACCAGAGGGTGGCAGCAGGACTTAAAATCTCTCTATGTATGTTCCTTTTCTTAAAAATCTCATTCAGGCATAAAATGCA
Source organism: Phaenicophaeus curvirostris (assembly GCF_032191515.1). Taxonomy (NCBI): domain Eukaryota; kingdom Metazoa; phylum Chordata; class Aves; order Cuculiformes; family Cuculidae; genus Phaenicophaeus; species Phaenicophaeus curvirostris. The sequence goes on from NC_091408.1 coordinate 3,634,770, forward strand.
TTCTGTGTTTATGCTGCAACAGTTATTATTCCTTTAGTTCACCTATTTTGCAGTCCGGATATTGTTTCATATTTTGTGTTTCCTTACCAGTGTCTTCCTCAGTGTAACTCTTAAAACAAACTTTCATTGGAGTAACTGATAAGGTTACTTCCTCTTGACTGGTGGGAAAGTGAATCATGATATCAGCCAGCAGCCTATAAAATTTAGTTCAACATTAAAATAATTGTACATGCCACAAATTCCTACCCAGCATTTGTTACTCATGTTAGAAATTAAAATTGTTACTTGGCAGTAGTGTTTGAAAAACTGCCTTTTAAATGGGAACATACGAAATCTAAAAATACAACTAGTAATTATGAAAGCAAATTTGTTTGTATTTAATGCCCACGTTTGCTGCCAAATCAGTCTTGCATAAACACACATTTATAGCTGCTTTCTCTGTATGTGTATGTATCACGATTTTGAGCAAAACCCGGCATCCTGTACTTTTGATTCAAAAACATGCAGTTTCAAAAGCAGCACAATCTTTTTATAAACACAGGATATAGTATTGATACAGAAATATCTGTACACCTTTAATGCTTAATGGTCAATTATTGTGGCAAGAGCTCCTGTGCACAAGAAACTTTTAACAAAAATACTGTCAGGAAAAGCAGAGTCAGACTGTTCCGTGCCTTTGTGTGCAATGACAAGCTAAATCTCGGATTTATTCAGGAGCTGCTCATCAAAGCAGAACTTTGCTTTATTGCATTAAAAATCTGTACTTTGCCACTGGATTCTTCACCTATAAAATTAAAGCACTACTTTGTCACACGTGGAAGTTACCCAAGAGTGTTAATTCCAATTACACATTGCACAAATCTCAAGTTTGGACTGAGTAGGATTAATGGCAAAATGATCCAAATTTCTTAAGCTGTAAACCAACCACTAGGATACAGGATTTAGGAATTTTGACTGTGCCCTAATTAGATTTTCATGAGGTTAATGCCTACTACTGCCTCCTGGATGAATTTTTTCTTCCCCCCGCCCCAGAAAAGATATGTTTGTATTCATTACCTGGAGTGGACTTTAAGTATGTTTGGACACAAGTGCTTTGCAAAAACTGCCTGCAGTGGATCACACTCTTGAAAAGTCAGATTATATGTTTTAACAACACCTAAGCAAAAAGGATATGAACAAAATCAATGCTGGTCTGTAATTTTCAATGTTTTTCCAGTATTAATTGTTCTTATAGGGAATCTCAATAGACAAAGTAACAAAGTGACTCAACTCGGCTACATGGAAATGACTCACCCACAAACAGAAAACTGAATTAACCTGACATCTACGACTTCCTTCTCCCTACTGCGATGCCCCTTTAGCATATGAGTTTTTAAGAATCCACAAGAAATAAGCGAACAGCAGAAAGTGCAACAAACACAGGGCGAAACAAGGCTTTAATATTTAACTGGTATTAGAATATAAATGGTGGTGGAATACAAAGGGCAAACCCTACAGATCTCTATTTCTATATAAGCATACGTGATGTTCTGCTGGACTGAGGATGTCAGATCTGCTACCGTGTTGAGGAACCGCAAGTATTAGAAGTGGAAAGACACAATAAATCCTCTAGTTTGAACATCTGCCAGAACCGGATTTCCGTCCCCTTCCTTAACACGTGTTCTTTCAGAATTTACTCCAGCCTAGTTCTTAATGTTGTAAGCAGTAGACTGACAATGTTTAGCACCCATAACTATTGAACAGGAGGTTTGTCAGATAAAGCCTGTTACAACTTCATTTTAAGAAGGTGCTGCACATGATAAATAGGAATTATGATGTGAATAGACAGCAGGTATTTGGTATAATATTCCATAAATATCATTAAGTTTAAAATTACACAAACTATTATGTTGCCCTGCTGCTTTAAACTGCTTCTGTTTCTGTAAAGTCACTTTATGTGCAACCTACCATGTTTGCAGAGGAGCTGAAAAGTTATATGATGATCATTAGTATTTGTATAAATGGTGCATTTCTCTACGTTCCTCTCCAGCATATTTACAGATCTAAACACAGGGAGAACGGACTGTAAAACAAAAAAAGAAAAAAATTAGTGCAGCAGTTACTCACCGAGCAATTTTGTAATGTTATTTCTGAAGTTCCACATCTATGTACCTCTGTGAGCTTCCCCCTGCAATTTCATTTGGAACTCGGGCTCATTTGCTGCTTACAAAGCTGTGCAAAATGATCCATTAAAACCTACCTTAATTATCAATTTACATGGGTGGGATAACTGTTTTTCCTTCTGACGTGGCTGAGAGACAGCTGTCCAGCAGTAATGTTGGAAAAACATGGAAGAGAAGAAGACATGTGCATATGCTGACCTCGAAGAATTCACTGATCTTAAGGCAAGCTGAAAACATAAGAAAAATCATTTATTAACTCAAAACTACTTCATATTGAACTTTTAACAGAAAAGCCATTTCTGTGCTTCCGTACAATACCCAAGCCACAAAACCTTTACACGTGTACATCTAAAAATAAATACAGATGCATCATGCATACAATCATGTTCAAACTTACCACCTTCACAGATCAGATATCAGTGATAAAATACAGGCACAGAAATCCAAACTATGGACATACAGATGTTTAAGTGGCCCTGAAGTGAGAGTTCTCTGAAGACATAAAACTCAGATTGTGTTTGGGGTATGTGAAGGACTGGAGTTTATTCTAACCTGCACACCCATCCACACAATAAGGACAAATGAGCAAAGACATTATTAGCACCTCAAAATTTCTTCAGCTATGCAAAGAAATTATCTCTGCTAATTATTTTCCAGCTTCCCAGTGAGTTAAGAGGAGTTAATCACTTTTAACTAAGAAACCTCTAGAGAAAACTGTTAATTCTGCTGGAAATGGTGGTTGATTAATCAGGAGCAAATTAGGGGATGCATTCTTCCTGTTGAGTCATACCAGTACAAAAACATGTTGTTTAGAGGCAGCTTCTGATATGGTACAAAATATAAACCCTTTGACCCATGACAATAGAACCCAAAGCCTTAGTATTAATCTAGATGTCCTGGACAAGCTTCAGCTTGGGTAAAAAAAATCAAAGAATACTGGGGGTAGAACATGAATAAATCTTCCATGATGTACTCTGCATAATTACAATTACAGAAAACATGGCATTTGTCCATGTTAAAAGTGGAATAGGCTACAAGAGAATGTACCTCAGATTGAAGGGTACCAGTAGGAAAACAACACAGTATTCAACAAAGTAAATACCACGCTTCCAATAAAGGTTTTTTAAAATTACAATCAATCAAATTCACTTACACCTTTTTCTATGGGGTCAAACCAAAATTCATCACTAATGCGTGCTATTGCATGTATTGCTCTTCCAAACACTAGCAGGAAAAGAAAACAGTACAAGATGGGTTCTAAGTTAAAAAACAGTTGCATTGCATTTTCTCCACAATAATTTAGAGGAAACATTACTAATTTCCTACACGTTTCAAAGAAAACCAATGGCATGGTAGAAAATATTACTCTTTTTTTGATAGCACAAACACCTTAGTGTTTTCAAAAGCTGCGGTGAGGCACACCTCAAATGCCCCTCTGGTGTGCCCTGATATCACCACAAATTAATTCAATTATCAGCTGAAACACCACTGAAGCTGGAAATTACATTTCGTAGATGGCAACGCCTTTCAGCAAGTGAGCAGCAGTTGGATAAGAAACACCAAAAATGCCACCAGTGGGTCTCAGAATTTGCCCTGTGCTCCCTGGCGCTGGCAGAGCAGCGTTTTGCACAGGATGCTGCACACACAGGGGGTGATTTGGACCTCTGGAAGCAGAACAGCGTGAGCAGGGAAGCTCCCAGCTCAGCAGTGTCTTCTCCATTGTTCTTCCATGGCTTCTACCATAGATTCTTCCACCTGGAAGCACCACAAACCCTACTCTCTAACCTCAGAGAATCATAGAATCACCAGGTTGGAAAAGACCCACTGCATCGAGTCCAACCATTCCCATCAATCACTAAAATATGTCCCTCAGCACCTCGTCCACCCATCCTTTAAACCCCTCCAGGGAAGGTGACTCAACCCCCTCCCTGGGCAGCCTCTGCCAGGGACCAATGACCCTTTCTGTGAAAAATTTTTTCCTGCTGTCCAGCCTGCACCTCCCCTGGAGGAGCTTGAGGCCATTCCCTCTCGCCCTGTCCCTTAGGAGAAGAGCCCAGCTCCCTCCTCTCCACAACCTCCTTTCAGGTAGTTAAGAGAGAGCAATGAGACCCCACAGAAGTGGTTTTCTCCTCCTGGGACTGAGGAAGGGGCAGCCCCTCAGCTCTACTGGGGCTCCCAGTGGTTCCAAAGCCCCACTGAGACCGCCTAGTAGCCCCCCGAGGGCAGCGAAGCCCTTGGCGCCCCCCGAGCTGAGGCGGCCCCGCTCTGGGGTGCCCGTTTGTGCCGCGTTCACCGCCGTGGCCCAGGCTGCAGCCCCGCGAGGCCGGCGGCTACCTCTGAGGGGGCCGCCCCCCATCACACACTTCATGGCGGCGCTCCCACCCCTCACGCAGCACCAAAAAGCGCGGGAAACGCCCCCTGGCGCGCGCGGCGGCGAAACGCGTTTCGGGCTAAGCTGTCCCTTCGCAGGCGCCGTAGCGCGGGGGCGGCGCCGCTCAGCGACCCGGACGTGCTGGTCTTTGAGAGGGCGGCTGGGTAGAAACGCGTTTGGCGCTAGGCTGTCCCTTCGCAGGCGCCGTAGCGGGCGGCGGCCTGGCTTCCGGGAGGAGCCGCAGCGGCGGGGGCTTGGAGCGCGGCGCCGGGCAGGATGGTGAGCGGGGGGCCCCGCGGCCCCGGGAGCCGCTGCCCTCACCCTGCGCCCCCGGGGCGCCTCCCAGCCGGGCGGGGGCCGGGCTCGCTCGCCGTGGGGCCGGGGCCGCCGCGCTGAGTGGGCCGGGGGTGCGGGGAGGGGCCCTGCCGGCCGGGGCGCGGCGGGAGCCGGCTTCAGCGTGGTTGTTTTTAACGCTTCTTTCATAACATCAGCAACTCATTAATTTATTATTTGCCCGTTCGTTTGGCTAAGTTTTTTTTGGTTTTTTTTTCTTTTCTGTTGCTTTCTTTTATTTAACATTGATCATGTTTCACCCTGTTTTTCATTCCCCCCTGTCTGCAATCAACTTCTCCATCCCAATCAGGCTGGGCACAGAGTAAGTTCCCTCCTCTTGGCTGTTGCTAACACCGGCGGTGACGGTACCGGGCTCGGTAGCGGCGGCACGGATGCCAGACACGGGTTTGGGGCCAGATATTGTAACCTCTCCGCTACTCTTTTATGTTGCAGGCACCTGTGATTATTAAACACGCTTCTTAATTTGAGTTAACGTAGCTTGCCGAGCTCTTCTTTAGTTCAAGTGAGCTCCAATATGATTTTGGGGGAAAATATGGGGCCTGTCGGTTCGTCAGCAAGGGGAACGGGCTTTGCTGAGTGCACGAGCTCTGCTGACCGCGGTGGGGTTGTGTGTTCCAAGTGGCAGCGTAGTTTTGGTAAATACAGAACTAGTATTGCATGTCTAAGCCCCTTAAGCTTCAGTAAGAGAATCTGTTGCCACTTTAATAACCAAAATCACTCGTTATCTATTTTTTACTTGCATTCAGGTGTATCATCCCTAGGCTGGTGCTAGTAAGGGAATTTTTCACTGCGAACTCTTGAAGCTCGTTAAAAACGTTTCTTTTTTTCCCCCTGTTCTGGGCTACATTGGTTAAAACCCTCTTGTATTGCTTTGCTGATACCTTCAGCCAATATGTTCACTTTAGCGATAGCACTGAGCCATTCTTAAGCTAAAAAAGCCAAGCCTTAAAATCAAACAAAAACTCTGCCTTTTTTGATGACTTTTCAGCATGTAGGTAGCTGCATGGCCCCAAAATTTAAAAAGCACATATTAAAAATGGTAGTTTTATCTGTATCGCTGGGCTGTGTCTCTTACAAACACACTGATAGCTGTTGTTTTAGGAACTGCTGCTCTTTAATGGAGCAGTTGTGGTTAGAAGATGATCGCACTCTTAACGTGGAGCGGTTCATCGGGATGACTGTCTCCAGATCCAGTGTTTTTACAGGGCAGTGCCGTAACACCTTGTGCTTTAAAGAGCTTTTCATGTCCTTTTTTGCATAATTAATTTATTGCTTTATTGCTTGCATTAATTATTTCTTTATTTGCATATTTAAAGCCTGCGATATTAAACTATGGTCCTAATGTAATCCTTAATTTTGACGCCCCCATTAAATTTGTATTCTCCTTGCATCTGTTGCACTAGAACTATGAATATACAGAACTGGGAACAGCACCGCTGTGTGCAGTGGTGCAGCTTACCTCGTGCTGTGCCCTGGGCTTTGGGTTTGGGTTTAACCCTGTTGTTCAGTGGTTCCTACCACAGGGACTCTGAACCAGTTCCCTGTTCTGATCAGCTCTTAGCACACGTTTGTTTTGCTACCTGTTTGTTTTGGATAAGAAAGAAAATGGAAGGTAATTAAAGTAGAAAGAACCTTGGATGAAGTTTTAAAGGGAAGTAGGCTTAGTTTAAGCCAGATCTCTGCTGAGAATATATCCTATAGAGATATCCTATGGTATTTTTTAATTTTGATATTTAAGGAGGCAAAAAAAAGTGGGATAGTTTATGGCAACTCCCAAATTTCTGTAAAATACATAAGAGCAGTGACACACTTCTGTTATACCTTTCAATTGCATTCAGCTACAACAATTAGTCAGTTGTATGGCCTGTTGTAAGCCCCCCTCTGGGTAACACTTTGCATTAGCAAGGGCCCTTGTTTTCCCTCAGCGTAGCAATATTCCATCACCACCTCATCCTTATTTTAGTAGCTTTTATATCAAGGTGCAAAGTTATGAAACAGAATAAGACATTACAATGCTTTCTGTTTGCCAATGGATCTTGTCTTAATAAGCATCCATAACGATCTTTTCTTTCCTGCTGCGACACCTGATAAGCTGGTGTTAGTATTAGGAGATCTTCACATTCCACATCGATGCAACAGCCTCCCAGCCAAGTTCAAAAAACTGCTGGTTCCAGGGAAGATCCAACACATCCTCTGCACAGGAAACCTCTGCACCAAGGATACTTATGACTACCTCAAGACCCTGGCTGGGGATGTTCACGTTGTCAGAGGGGACTTCGATGAGGTAGTGTCCTGTCTTGACAATGACTGGTTTTGTGCACCTTTTACATAAAGACAACGTTTGTGTTATTTGTAATTTGGGTAAAAGTGGGCAAACTGAGGTTTTGTCATGCAAAGAGCATATGGAAAGAAAACTGGGTGAGAGTTGGAGTTAAAATTGATCGCGTGAATGGGCACAAGTTCTCCTTTGCCGTCAGAATGAATAAAAGTAATTTGCATACCGGGCTGTGCATGGGACTCCAGCAACCAGGGCCTGCTGTTGTTGGATCTCTGAAGCTCTTTGCATCCTACTGCATTTCCCACAGTGTTCACAAAAGCAGCTTTGTGGCTCTTGAGGTGTACCGGAAGGGCCAATTACACAGAATATTTCAATTGGCTTCCCCCTCTCTATGCATAGAGATTTTGAAGTATAAATCTGTACATCTAATCTATGTGGTTTTGGTTATTTTTTAGAACCTGAATTACCCTGAACAGAAAGTCGTAACTGTTGGACAGTTCAAAATCGGGCTGATTCATGGTCATCAGGTTATTCCTTGGGGTGATATGGCCAGCCTGGCACTGCTACAGAGGCAGTTTGATGTGGACATCCTAATTTCAGGACATACACACAAATTTGAGGCGTTTGAACACGAAAACAAGTTCTATATCAATCCAGGATCAGCTACAGGAGCCTATCATGCCTTAGAGAAGTAAGTGAAGCATGGGATGTACCTGTGGGGGGTTCATCTTGATAACAAAACTGAACTACAAAACTCATTCTGAAGGCTAATGTTTATATTCTACATGTCGGGGAGAGGAAGGTTTGGTGGTACTTGTTAAGTCTTGACTGAAACAATGAGAATGAAATACTTAAAGCTTCACATCTGAAGTACTGTGCTTACAAAATGCACATTCATTTTTCTTGGATTGATTTCTGTTCTGGTAACTAGTGATGAAACATTGCTAAGGTGACTGTATCTGCCCAATTAAGATATATTTTTTTCCTCTCTTTCCAGCAACATCATTCCTTCATTTGTGCTGATGGATATCCAGGCTTCTACAGTAGTTACATATGTCTATCAGCTAATTGGAGATGATGTCAAAGTAGAAAGAATTGAGTACAAAAAGTCTTAAAAATGTATTTGCTTGTCTGGTATTTCTACCATCTCATTCTGAACTGCAAGTTACTCCGAGACTTGATTGCTAGTTTACAGTACTGCACTTACTCGCTAACAACTTAACAATGTAGCTTATTGGTTTAACTTTAAACAACATTGTGTTTGCTTTTCTCTGTATGAATTGATTTGTAAAATATTCCATTTAAATAACTGTTTAAATACTGTTCCTTAATGTTGTAATAAACTCCACTTCATAGAAAAATGAAACTTTATGAACTGCTGTTGGAAAAAAATGCAACAGTTGTAGTTGTTCTTAAAATGCCTGATGCTCTGGCTTGGTGACTTTCTGCTGAAGGATACATGTAAAGGGCTTGAACAACAAGATCGAGGGCTGTAGAATTGTGTTACGTTTGCTTCAGAATCTTGTTGCTATTTAATTTTCTCAATTTAACATTCCCAGTTCAGTTAAAAGAACAAAGTGGATTGATGGATTCTGAAAATACTACAGCTAACTCCTAATTCACTGGAGAAAGCTTAACTTTAGTCTTGTTATAATCAAAGCAGTTTTGAATAGCACTATGCTTTAACCAGTGACGGTCTCAACTGTGTGAACTTCCCTGGTGGATGTTGGCCTTTGTAATGAGGACTTTTTCAGTGCGGTACCTGTGCAAAAAGCTTAGTCATGAAGGTTTAAAGTAAATTAATGGGTTTGCATCAGCAAGAACCCTCGCTGCTGTGTTAAAAGCTGACGATAAAGTAACTTATGTCTGTTCAAAATAAACCTGCTTTACCCTGGAAAAAGACCACATTTCACCCTTGGTATTTCAGGGGCCTCTGGCTAACTGCTGCTTCATGGAGCGAAATGCATGCCTCTTGCTTTATCCTAGTGCAGCTGTACAGAAAGAACCACATTGGAAAGAAAACCTTGGCAGTTATTATTCAGGGAACATTAGTGACTGAGTGGAACATCAATTTACTGCCAACTTGGTAGCTGAAAAGGTTTATAGAACACTGTGAGGCCAAAACAGATATGTAAGTATTTATTTGTGCTTGCTGTAGTTAAAATTAGTTTGTCTACAAAATGTATTTTACATGCAGTACACCATTTACACGTTTTAAAACGTTTATCACAAGGTTATGTCTGTTTGAATTAAATCTTGGTGTGAGCCTGACAGCAGATTTAAACATGGAGAAATAGGGAAGTAAAGGAAATTTACCCTAATCCTTCCTAAAATCAAAGTGCTGAATATGAACATTGCTGTTGCCTAGAAACTGCTGTAAATGTAAACTGTTTCAGTGAGGACAGAGCGTGGAGAAGAAACAGCCTGAAGCATTTAAAAAGAAATGTGGAAAGCTCAGGGTAGCTTTTGGAACAAGGGCGTTGAGGTTTTAGTTTAACATTCACCTGAGCAGTGTAAGCGTTATCAAGGCACAACATCTTGCCAGTAGAGTGGGGAAAAGAAAAGGATAAATCAAGATCCTATTGATGACGGTTCTATTACACAGGTCTCTGGACCATTCAGGTACATCTGGAAGGTAAAAGATAAATATTAATAGGTTTTATCCTGTTTTCCTAAGTAAGCATAAGGCCTAGTGTGGTGCAGATTTGGTTCAAGTAAAATGAATTATTTGAATAAATGAAGGGATATTTTATTATACACAAGGTATTTTACTAAAATATATCAGCTAACAAGCTGAATGAGAGTCTTATTTTAGAAAAGAAAGAGAAAATTCTGCATGAGGAAGAGAAGTGGTTGGTTTTACCTTCAGAAGATCAGAGGACGGCACATCTGCCAGAGCAGGATTGCCACATTTCACTTGGTATTCTTGAATTAGGGCTGTTGCGTCATCAGTGCTGTAGGAGGCAGAAGTTTATCAACAAGTTCTCTGAACAGCCAAGAATTCAGACTCTATACACTGAAGTATAAAAGTGAGGAATGACCCCATATTTTTCAAGTTGGATGGTCCCACCATTTCCCAGTGGGGGGAAGCAAGCTATGACAAGCCTAACATTTAACCTGTGGCTTTCATAAAATCAATGTATACTAGAATTTAAACAGTTATTTATTGGTTCTTGTCCCATTTTGACTGCAGGGTAACTGGTAACAATCCTGAGCCTTTGAGGTTTAAAATGGAAGTTTGCAGCTATTTACAATGAGCCCAAATGCTGTGTGTCACTGCTTGCTGATTGAGTGCTGCCCTGTGGGTAGTTCAGTAGCAAGACCCTTCATTCTATTTAAGTAGAACAGAAAAAGTATTTCTAACTCCTGAAAAACTTAGCAGCTACCCCACTAATTCATGAGTATGAGGCAGTTCATTTATTTTTTCAGCGTGTTCTTCTTGCTGGAGCTGTGATTCCACGATGCCACTAAACTGAAGGTATGGAGAAATAATTCAAAGCAAAAGCATTTGCTTTTCCAGTCAGGTTATTTCTTCTGTTTTCACTGCATTTGATCTGCCTGCCAGCCCAGGCTCAGTGAGCTGTTACTGTGCTTGAATGATGCTGTAAAACTCTATGCAAAGTAGTGAGGTGAGATTTTTATTTTATTTCTCTATTTAACTTAGCAATTCTTTAAAAATTCTTGGAGACCCAAGTACAAGAAAGTCTTCATGACTTCAAAGAGATTCAGTTTTTATAACTGCTATCAGTCATGCATACCTATTTTATTAACTTACCAGTTCTTTGTGGCAAAATAATCCACCAGCTCTTTGATTCGGTGAGTACTCATCAGTTGTTCCTTCAGCAGTGGAAAATACTTGGTTTTCAAGAATTTTTCATATAACTTCTCATTGATGATACTGTCCAAAACCAAAGTTCTAATCTGGAGATTTAAATTTTAGTAATGGAAAACCATTAATATTTTAAACATTAAAAAAAACTATTTTTGAATGAAAAGAGCCCAGGCTTTTCTGATTGGACTCTCATAGAGAAGGATTTTTTAAAAAAATGGTTTCAGTGCTGTGAAATGGCACATTTTATGATGACAAATCTGATTGAGATAGGGGAATGAGTTAAGAAACTTGCACTTAGGAAGGCAGGACAAGAGAGGGCAGTTGCATAAGCCCTTCAGCCATTTTGCTTAAAACATTTCTTTAGAAAAATGAAGTACTAATGCTGCTGCAAACAGAGGCAGCCTATAACACAGCGCTGTGTGCAGACACCAGAAGATTTTCAGTCGCACGTTAATAAAAATACAAAAATCCCTGCAAATGTTGCTATATTTTAGAAGGGTGCTTTATGTTAACTAATGCTTGGTAAGATCAGGAGAGAAAAACAAGGTTCTGTGCATACTTATTTATCAAAAAAAGCCTCTAAGTCAAGGGCAAGTGAAATAAATTCTGTTGATTTACCTGAGAAGCAAACACCACCACTTCTCCAGTGCTCATGTGTTCCTCTGTTTGCTGCAGCACAGCTTCTGGGTCACACGTGGATAAGAAACCCTGGCAAAACCAAGTTACAAAACATTAACGTTCTGTGAACGTTTAAAGTAGAAACTCTCCCTTCGGAGCAAGTATTTGATTTATTCAGGAACAATTAATGTTCTGAAATTCTAGGTGCAAACATGGAATTACCAAACCAGGATCTGTGCAGTTTATTGCTTTTTAACTCTCAGAGGGTATTTTGCAGTAGCTGTTGGAGAGTTTTTTGACTCACTGCCAGCAGAGTCGCGCTAATCCTGTAACTTGGGAAAACCTTTCTGAGCTTATCTTTAATGACTGGAAGTTAAGAATTTAAGATGCATTTACTAGTGTCAGTTTGCTCATGACAAATATGGGCCAGCCTATAATGTTTTTTCTGGGAGAACGATGCAGAGGACATATGAGAAGAGAAAGGAAGCTGTCCGGATACATGAATAGCGAGGAAATGGCTATAAGGCAAAAGGTTTACATCAGAACTTGTGATGCCTATCGGGGATCATTCTAAGAAATCAAGAGTTGTCACTCAATGCCTTTCTGAAGTAGGATTTAGTACTTTTCTTACAATCTCCAGTGAAACCAGCCTACAGGTAGCTCCTCAGCAATTATATAAGTTATCACCAACTTCACAGGGCTCCAGCAGATACGTAGCTATGGCATGGGGTTTGTGGGTTTTATGGGTGGGATTCCACAAGACATCCTCAAATCCACAAATGCCAAAGTCATGTGACAAAGCAGCTGAGGATGACTTGAAGCCGGCTGGTGTTCTTTTTTGTTTTTAAAGAAATGAAAAGCAAATGTTCATGTGACTCCTTTCAGAAGGACAAATTCAGGGCAAGAATCTTTGTGGGTGGGAAATGCCAAGCAGCTCGCAGCAGTGACGTACTTAAATAAACTGGAATTATGGCTTACCATCTTTCACAGTTTCTGTTGTACATAACATGCTTAGAGATATTTCCCCAGCACAGAGAGAATACAAAAGTTACTGTTTACCTGAATTTGCTGCTCTCGCTTCTCAGACTGAGGAATCAGTAACAGGCACCCCAAAGCAAAAGCTGGAAGGTCCAACTGGGCATATTGTTTTGCTATTGCGATGACATCCAGGTCAGCCAGAACAGGACACCTTCAGAAGAAGATCAGGAGTGAATTTTCAACTATGATATGTATAACTGGATGGCTTAGTACTGTCAAAAAATTGCACTGAGATTTTAAAGCCAGATAGAACAATACATTTTTACCTGATTTTGTTTTCAGGAATGGCCAAGCTCTGTGAGTTGGAAGTCTCACAGAACACAAACACGTGGTGATTTTCTAGCTTGAACCCCCCCGCTAACTCCAGTTTCCCTGTTTTGAGGGGGAGGATTGGCCAACTGCCAGAGTAATGCTTTGGTACACATGCGTATACACACAGTAGTGTAGGCATGTCCTTCAGCCGGATCCCTTTCCAGTATTTCCTAGCTAACTTCTGGTTTAAGTTAGGCTCTCTTAAGACCTGGTTCTTTTCTTGAGCAAATCAGAGCACTGTGGTGAATAAGATAATGATTTGTTGTGCTTTTTTACATTGTAAAAGCAATGCAAAACTGGTTTACATATAGAATGTTTTTGAACATTAATGCCATAGGTTAACTGTGTACAGCTATTAGTTTTGTCACATCAGATTTATTATTTGTAGGAAAATGAACTCTTTCTCTCTTATGCTCTGTGTTAATGTTTTAGGAAATATGTTCTATTTTGGGCTAAGAAAAAGTTTAACTGGACTCTTAGGGTTGACCATGAGTCAGTTTCTGTTTGGTTACATGCCCTGATCTTGTTCTTCCCACAAGAGGCAAAATGTTCTTCATGCTTTAGGTTCCAGAGTTTTCAGAGTTCCTTTGCACGTTCCAGGGCAGGCTCTTGGAAGAGAAATCAAGAACAGGCATTCCCACTCAAACAAATACAAATGTGGGAGGTACTATTCACTTACTTGAGCAGAATCACAAAACACTCGCGACACTCCTCTAACTGTTTAGGACTCAGTGGGCATGAAGCTAAGAAATAAAGAAAACAGGGTAAAGTAAACACATAACCAAGTTACTATACAACCACGATAGCTGATAACGGCCCTACCTGTGAGAAATGGTGACAGAACTACACTTCGCCAAGCTCGACTGAAGTTGGGAATCTGTTGACAACAAAGTTTTAAAGTAATAGCCAAACACAGTTGTAACAAGCGTAAGCACAGATAAACAGACATCCTGGCCCACTGTGGGTGGAAGAAGCCTGTCAATATTCTTTTCCTTTAATCCTGGATGAATTATTCCCTAATATTGCTTTCCTCATCTCAAGGTCTAAGATTAAGAAATAGTTTGATGGTAAAATTACTCTGTCCAGCTTTAGAAACCCTCCAAGTGTTTAGTGAAGGAACCACATGTGCAAAATATGCTGTTAATAACAAGACTCATCTGCATATGGCATTGTCATAAAAGCATTCAAAAAGAATCTTTTAATGCAAAACACTTCATGGCTGCCATTCACATGCACACAAATAGGGCTCTAAATGGTGAAGTGAAGAAAAAGATTAGGAGTCACAGAATATTTGCTTACCTCCCACAATGAATGAATCCTAGTAATTGCTACCAAAACTCTTCTTAGATATTGAATCTGAAAGAAATATTTAATTATAAAATCCTACAGTGTTTTTTTAAGATTTGGCCATCATCTACAGAGCTGTATTACACTTGTTGTCTTGTCTGCACAATACAAACTTACAAGTTCCTCAAGCTACCTCTGTTCCCCTGGGAGGAGTAACTGATGTGTAAGGCAATATGATTTATAGTTTAGTAAATTAAATTATCACAAGCAGTAGTGGTATATGTTGTCTCAGCAAATACCAACGATTTTGGGTAGCCTTATTACCACTGGTGCTGTAAAGTTTATGCCCATATCTTCTTTGCTATTAGTACCTAAATCTCATTAGATTAAAACTAGCTCAAATACCTGCTCCTGATACAACCACATTGCCCAGGTGCATCTGTTACCTCCTTATGCTATAGCAGCATTACATAAAGTTTGACAAGCAGAGGAAATTAAGATTCTGAATGACAAAAGTCAGATTACTATCATAATAAACACATGGTAATATTTATGAGTGTGTGTATGTATACACTTATATATGCAGACATATACAGAGCTTGTACACATCTGTATATATTCACATATAAAAATATGCACAGTATGTTGTAAAATTGTATTAACATGAATCTATTAGAATAGAATTTACTCTTGCCTTCTGAAGGGCTTTGTGCCTTCAAACAAAAAAAACCTAGAGCAATTTAAGACAAAAATTCTCAAGCACACTGCTAGAACATAAATTCCTCAAAGCTTCACAAGTTCAGTCTCTAAGAGCCCAAAGTAACCATGTAAATTAACAATTAATTATTTTCACAGTAAGTTTACAGTTTGTATGTCTATCCCATTTTTTTCAAAATCAGTGGATAAAGAAGCCTTTTTCTCACTTCACTGCAGAACTTCATGTTTAAAAATTCCTCTTACCATATTGAAACTAAGGAGTTTCTGGAGTAGGCCATTCCACAGCTGGGAATCATATACTTGGTATTCCAGACTAAGTTCTGTCACCAGTCTCACAGACTAAAGAAGAGCAAGGACATGCTGAATTTTCATATACATTAATGATCTTCAAGCCTTTACTGCTTGCCAGCTTAATTTTAGATTTTTACAGCATTACTACGACCTTTAACTACTGAAAAGCCACAACCAAACCACTTTCAAAATTATTTTACACATGCAAGGAGAATTAAAACAAAATCAAACCCCCCACCTATATGCAACTACGTTATTTTCTATTTGTAGGAAGGCTAAAGTTCTTTTTATATGTAATTTCAAATTTTAGACTGGCAGATCACTTCCATTTTATGGCTATAAATCAGAAGCGTTACTGTTGAAGCATTTATAGATTAGTATACTTTTTTTGTCATACACTGCTGTCTACCTGGAAATCTTGTCGTCTTCAGCATTAAGTTAGCTGTTTATAAAACAGATTTGCTAACACAAATGAATTATCAAAGTGAAATGTGTAGCAAACAAATAAAAAAGCCATGAGGGATTTAAAAATCATACCGTGGGTTCATGGCTATGATTCTTCCACAGCCCCTTAATCATTCCTTCCTTAGGACTCTTATGAAATGATTCATAAGTGTATGGAATATTCAAGATTTCAAACTCTGCCAGATAAATGCAGCATTTTAGAAAATACCTGTAAAAAAGTATCCCCCAGAACAGAGTTAATGATATTTACAGTGATCATTATAACTTACATAATCAAGCTAAGGATAATATTGGAAAAACATTCTTCTGTTACTTTTAAAGAAAAAGGAAAAAGTACAGTATACTTTATTTGTACTTATGAAGGAGATAGTTATGAAGTAAAAACTTTCTGCAAATTGCTTAGGGAAGCCTCATTCACCTGGGTGATGGATAGCTAGGATCATCTCTACTATGATTCTTACAACTAAAATTTCAATCATGCACAAAGACTGCATCTTTACAGAAACCCATCGTAGCTATTTGGCATGATGTACTCTGAGGACATCACTTCCCATTAAAAAGGCCCTAATTCCAGATTACCAGCACAGAAATTCTAGTCTGCCCTCTAAGGAAGGTAGTTCTAAGTGCAAGACCAAAAAACATCAACATTAAGGAACACCTTAAGGAAAATTCATCTTACTTTACTTTCTCTATGGGTTTCTTGAAGAGTGATTCCACAGTGTTGGTATCTGCCAGGTACAGCAGACACTTCAGTGCTCTGCTTCTGTGAGCAAACGTCAACTGGGTAACACCGATCGGCTGGGAGGGGGAAATACAACACAGAAAATGTCACAACAGTTGGCTGAGCAACTAAGAAGAGGGTATGTATGTCTAGTATGATCCTTTCCAAGATTTTTTTATTAATTTGGTGGAAATATGTGCTAAGTAACAATCTGGTTCACAGTCAACTTTTATACTAACTAGCTGAAATAATTGTCGTAGAATCATAGAATGGTTTGGGTTTCCTAAGTAGCAAGCTAAAACAAGAATTTAGAAACTTACAGATGTGGCAGATGTTGTAATTGCAAAAAGCAATCTTGAACTATAATCCATTGGGCGTGACTGAAGTAGGTATATAACTCTGCAAAAATACATTTATTTTTATTACAAGTACAGCATAGCTACCAAAATACAATGCATCAATATGCAGTCAAATGTAAATATATTTCACTGTCAAAAAGAGATTAAGGAAAAGAAATGCCAAGGATACAGAAAATGAGGAGAAAACCTCCAAACAGCTACTCCTAAGCAATCATTTAGATCAGTATGGTATTACAAATGGCATTTCATCTCGGGAATAAGTATTTGATGACTCAAAACTAGCGTCACCAGAAAGCAGAAGTAAGAACACAACAGTGAGTCCTGAAACCCACACACTGTTATGCTTCTTGAGAAAGTCAGATAAGGTTAAACTTACAATTTAACAATAATTCACCATATTACATTTAAGACACAAACATACCTTCGAAGTTCCTCATCTTCCTGCACGTCTGCAAAGATTTCTTGAGTTTTCTTTAGAAAGACATGAAAATCTAATTGTGAGTGTTTTCTCAATTGTTTGGATCGATAGCTGGGTCATATCCTTGCTTAAACCCTATCTTACTAGCGGGGCACCCCTGCTGATGCAAGCCAAGGAAACAAGTTCTGGTTTTATCAGTCCTTTTTTTAACTGGGGGCTTCACAGTCAACACCATTCCTCAGCCTGCTCACTGGTATTTTAAGGCCTGTTCCCTGCCCTTTCTCACCCAGCTGTGTGCTGCACAGACAGCAATTAAATCTGTCAGCTAAGTTGCAACAGGAGAGAATTCATTCTCTTTCTGATTCTAGAATCAGTATTTGATGAGGATGATATACTTACAACTCCTTTAGGCTTGCTATGCTACCTTACCATGCCAACAAAGAAAAGATTTTACTCTCTAGACAGAGAGAAAGGAAAGCAATTTCAAATCACTCTCACTGGAGACAGTGGTGTGCAACAATATTGAAAGGTATTGAAATTGTTCGCAATCTGAATTCAGATGCATCTTAAATAGCCATGAGTATGAAAGAGAAATTATGCAAAATAACTTCAGTCTTTTGAACAAGTCATAAGAATATACATATTTTATGTAATTGGCTGTTTTTCTCCAAAACTGAACCTTCAGTGATGACTTACTTCTGAGGGCACAATACTTGGACAGAGCCATTTATCCAGCAGTTTATCCCAAATTTTGTTCATATCCAGATTGTTAATCTCCGCGATTTCCTTCGCTGCCATATGGATATCTACAGAAACAGGGAGAGACAATCTATTTACAATCTAGTATTATTTTGCTTAGCAACTTCTGAGAAGCACAGCTTCTTGCTCCTTGGAAACTAGATTATCGATACTTACCTGGATAATCTCTGCCGGCTGGATTTTGAATTCTTTGGTCAATACTGTGGTGTTCATATAGTAAAATGATAAGATTTGCTGGTTTCCCAATAGACTTTAAATGCTCTCCAGTGTTCAAGTTATGTGTTATTAGAACATTTTCTGTTGCTGATCGCTTATACTGCATACATAATTTCTTCTGTAGGACTTGGGCTCTGTCATGTGACTCCACCTTTAACAAAACACCATGGTTTTAAATAAAACAACCTCCTTATATCAAAAGCACTAGACAAATAGTCTTAAATTTTTATAGTCTAAACCAGTGAACTGAGTAGCAAGATCAGTTCTTCAGATGTGCCCCATACCTGTATCTACAGGTATTTTTCCTGTAAACATACGGAAAACCCACATAAAACGCCAAATAAAATATGTACCACATGCACCAGTATGTAAAAAAACCACATTCTGAGGTGAGATGGAGAAGAAAAAAAGATTTAAATATTAAACCTTGGCTGCTAGAATTACAGTTTAATTTTGGCACAATTCTATTCAAAGTTGCAACTACACGTCAAAGAACAACTTAGTGTTCACTGTGTCTCAGCAGCTCCATAGCTAGTTTAATATTTATAGGAAAGGTGAGGTTCTTCCCCACCAACCACGTGAAAATGAGCCTTAGAATCAAGTCAAAGCAGATTTTGTTGCCATTTACTATTACAAATAGCTACAGTCTTGGAATGAGTTAATAATGCTATTGATGTAACAGCTGGAACAGATTACAACTCATTCTCCTGCATCAAGAAAAACACACACAACAGTAAAGAGAACAAATCATACCTCCTTAAACCTGTATATTTTTTTGTCCAGCCTCCAAGAACTGCAAGCCTAATTTTTGCTGGGCTGTGAACAGGAGGAAGTTACAGGACAGAGAGAGTTCTTCTGAGGGGTCACTTACACAGACGCTTCCCCAAAAGAAAGTACTTTCCCATATTAGGGGTGGTTAAGGTACAATTTACACACCACTATCCAAAACACCAAGAGACAAACCCTAATGTAAGTACCCCACTGTAAAACAACAGTTTTGTGAGCAGTTTACCATTACCTTAGCTGAAGTATTCTTTAGCCATTTCTCAGCTAGATAGAGACAGAATTTCAGTGCCTGAATCTGGTCAGGACCTATTTTAAAGGGCAAAGAAAAATGGGGGGAAAGGACGTAAATAAAATAAGTTTTCATTAATCTGTCCTACAGCATACAGAATATCCATTTTACTTCAAAGAATTAAAAAAAATAATTAGAAGCTATTTACAATATTAGGAAAAATCTTGTACCTAAAGACCAAAAAAAAAATTATCTGTTTGGATTCAGATAAGAGAGAAGCTAGCTTAAATTTGGCTGAAATATTTACTTTTGATGGAACACTTGTCTGAAGATGGTATGAATGCAGAAACTTCAAGTAAGACAACATGACTTAGAAAGAGAGGAAAAAGGATTTAAGAGTGATGCTGTGTTATAAAATCGCTGTGGGAGACAAAAGCATTTTTATTCCCAACTGCCTCAGCTTTTATCCAAGGATACTGAACAAATGGTTGGTTACAGGCTAGCTTTATTTTCTCAAACCTGTTCTCCTCCTCCCACTATTTCACCTCTCACACCATAACATATGCACCCTACCTGCTGGAAATTCCTGGGCAATCTTGTGAGCCATAGCTACAGCCCACTCTGGATTGACGATCGACAGCAGATAAGACTGAATCGTCTGCATGGTTTTAGTTGTTTCCTTGTTAGCAACTGATGTATATCCACTGTTTCTCATTTCAAAGATTTTTGGTTTCAATTTTTTTTCAAAGACATAGCGAGCTGCAGACATGTGTAAAGTATCCAGTGAAACCTAGAAAAACATAAAAGTAAATGAAGAGTTGTCAAAGTCCTATAGTAAGGCCAAAATTATGCAAAAGAAAGGTGAAAGCTCTTTTTTTGTGTGTGGGGAAAAAAAAAATTAAATGAATTCCTTTCAAGATGCTGCTTTACCTTCATTAGTTTGGAAATCAACAAAAGCGTTGGGAAGGATTCCTCACTGAGCTCTGCAGCTGAAAGGAAGAAGACAACTTGCCTAAGACAGTGTCACAGTTCACTTACAGCTTTCTCTATGAAATTAAGAACCTTCAGTTTATTGTTAGATGCAGACCTTCACTGGGAAAGAGAATATAATCTTAGTTATCCACACTGGCATGGGAAGTGGGATATATGAATTACTTTAGTCTTTAAGAAGTCCCAAGACAAGAATTTGAGGACAGAATTCTGCATTGTGTATGTCAGCTGAGGTCCACTGAAAAGCAGTTACCTCACCAGCAGCAATTTGGGAGCATAAGTGCTTTCAGAAGTACTTGGCATGAAAATAGCATTAATAAAGAAATACAATTCAGATAAAATACATACTGTAGATCTTTAAAGTTCACAGATAGCAGAGAAAGACAATCATATATATATATATAGTCATAAAAAATCTGAACGTACATATAATGTTCCAGAAACATTGTGTAGTTCTAAAGAATATTAGGTGAAAGGGCAGTCTGGTTTGAGCAGCCGGAGATAAGGGAATCACGTGCTCTAAAACATATTGGTGTTCAAGGTCCACAGGTGGAGAAATTCTTTTATAAGATTCCAGATGTTTGAGGAGGCTCAAAGCCTAGAGGGGGAAAAAAAAGGAAAAAGCAAGGAAAAATCTAAAAAGCTATATGACTGCTGTATTTCTCCCTGTGCCCCCATAAACAGCTCCAAGTCCTGGAGATATGCTTTATTGGCAGAGTTAGTACATATCTGTAGAGTTTTTGTCCCTGCTACAAGCCATTGCTGAAAAATAGCTAGAGATCACTATTTCTTGAATGCTATTTTCTGAAGAGTTGTATAGACAGAATAATTCAATTTATTTCAACAGCCTCCTGAATATCTACACTAATAAATACACAAAACAATCCAGATGCGATTAGCAACATATTTGGGCATACCTGATTCAGCTGGATAGTGGTGTTCCTCTCATCAGCATTTTGTATCACTTTCAGGACAATCTCAATAGTTCCATAATCATAAGGATCAAGCTGTTCAAAATAACAATCTAATTTGTAAGACCTTATATGATTTGTCTTAGAAAAGTTGATGAGTGAGTAAACTTTTTCCAATTGACAGAACACTGAAGAAACATGCATACTTCAGGGATTCTTTTTGCTTGTTTTATTGTGTTGGGGTTTTTGTTTTGTCTTTATTATTTTTTACCTTGTACAACATCCCACTGAGGCTGGCGACCAGGTCTTCTGTGCTTTTCAGTAGAGGAATAATTTCTAGTGCTTTAGTTAGGAGCGTGGAATGAGGTTGCTTCTCACTGTATTCTGCAGAGTCATCTTCAACATGATTTGTATTAGCATTCTTAAGAAGAAGCGTTTCAACGCAAAGCTGCAGTGCGGCATCACTGTCCAGCATGAACGTACTAGAAGAGGACAGATTATATTGTCTGTGACCTTTGGTATCATCAAGGTGCTTTTTCCTTATGAATAAATTCAGACACCATCATATTACATTAGTTACAATCTATTTAAACTAAAATAGATTCCAGTAGGCATGGCTATTATTACAGCAACAACTACAAGCAACTGATGTCCTTCAGTTATTACCTGCAGTAATTCAGTATGAGATCTGTGTCTACTTTCGGATTTTGCACCAGTGTTCTTATGAGTTCCTTCTTCCTTACTGGTGGTTGTCTAAATACAGTCTCAAAGGAAATCTGCAGATAAATAAACATTTTATCTTAGTCCCGAAGAAGTGTTTTAGACAATATCAGGAATAATTCCTTATATGTTAACCTTTTACATTTTCTGTAGTTTCAAACCAGAGATTTTCAGAGCAGGTAAAAGCACATTTGCTGACTATGATCTTTACCAAATAATACTTAATAATACAACTTAGAAGTTCTTTTACAGCACCCTGATTTATTGCATTTCTTAGTTTTTGAGGTTTATTTAAGCAGACAAGCAGAATGAAAAATTAACAACACAAACTCCAACTTTCCCAACATTTGAACAGAAATCTGTCTAAAAATGACAAAACATCTCAGATTATACTGACATGTAATCAGTTAATAAAACTCTAAAATAAATAAATAAACACATACATACATAAATACGGAAAAACTTACACCAAGTTTACCAAGTTGGATACCCCATTCTGCATCAGTAATCAGTACTTGGAACTTTTTTTTTTCTTCTTCTTCACCACACCAGCTAGCAAGCTGTGCTCCAACCAGAGCTACTGCCTAAAAGGAGTGAGAGGGTAAGGGAATACAGGTAGGACGAATAATCTGAAAATATGGAATCCTAAAGTCTAAATTCTTAGAGGGACTGAAAACAATTCACAGATGACCACAAAACAACTGTGCAAGATGAAAATAAACATCACAGAAGTTAATATCAGGATTACCTCACCTCCTGAGTTAGCAGTTCAAAGCTACTTTAAAATTTAGTTTATTTCTCAAAAATATTTTGCAAGGTCCTGCACCTCGCTCAGGGCAATCCCAAGCACAAAATACAGGCTGGGCAGAGAATAGATTGTGGGCAGCCCTGAGGAGAAGGACCTGGGGCTGCTAGTTGATGAGAAGCTCAACACGAGCCAGCAACGTGTGCTTGCAGCTCAGAAAGCCAACCGTGTCCTGGGCTGCATCAAAAGCAGTGGGACCAGCAGGGCGAGGGAGGGGATTCTCCCCCTCAACTCTTGTGAGACTCCACCTGGAGTCCTGTGTCCAGCTCTGAGGCTCCCAACATGAGAAGGACATAGACCTGTTGGCGTGAGTCAAGAGGAGGCCACAAAGATGATCTAAGGGCGGGAGCCCCTCCCCTGCGGACAGGCTGACAGTCAGGATTGTTCAGCCTGGAGAAGACTTTTACAAGGATGTGGAGTGATAGGACAAAGGGTAATGGCTTTAAACTGAAAGAGGAGAGATTTAGATAAGATATAAGGAAGAAATTTTTTCCAGTGAAACTTTTTCCTGCCCCTGGCAGCGGGGTTGGAACTGGACAGGCTTTAAGGTCTCTTTCAACTCAAACCATCCTGTGATTCTGTGAAACAGTTATACCCTTAATAACAGCAGACTATTGCACTTCCAAATGATATTGCTTATATCTTTTTTTAAAGAAACTCTTTAACATTGTCTGTTTGCTGAAGAAAGACATTCCCTTGTGAATTTACCAAAACTTTTCTGTAGTTTTGCCATGTGTTGTTTATGACATCCCACAGCTTATTGAACATATCTTCCTTGGGCAAAATGGTACAATAACCCAACGCCAGGTTCTGATCTATGAGACGACAGTTGAACACCTGTGTTTTAGGAAAAAAAAAAGAAAAAGTGTAGGAATTTATTTTAGAGGGTCTCTTTGTATGAAGTAACACCTATAAATATTCTGTAATTTAGAGGTGTATTGGACCTTTAAATTAGAGGGGGGAAAAAAGGAATAAAAATGCATTTCAGGTTTTAGAACTTAAAATCTAAATATACTGAAGACAGAACAAAAGTAATTTATCTTGGTCTAAACTGCCTTAGAAGATGGTACATTGCAGGTTTTGCAGATAGCTTTTAAATCCCCTCCTCAACTAGAAATAGTCTACAGATCTAAAATGAAACCAGGATTGAAAATGAGATAGAAAATACCTACAGATTTGAAGGCCATTATTCTAGTAAAGGATCCCATAAAGATGAAGCTCCCACTGTACATAACCTTTCAGGCAGACCAATTAGTGTACAATCAAAAAGCCATACACCATAAGAGTGTGTACCTTGTGTAGTAAGGTTCGGATAGTCGTCATAATAACTGAAGCACACTTCTGTTTCATAGCAATGAGAAAGCTTTTGGTTTCAGCTATCATATTGGCATCATGTAGCTAATACAAAAACAAAAGACAGTTAAAAATAAATTCTAAGCCTTTAACTTTTCTTGTCATTTATAGCATCACAGGAGGTACTATAGTAATTGTATTTTCAGGTTTAATTAAGGCCTTATACAGATCTCTGCTGGATAGAAAAGGATTTCTGTTTCCAAGTGCTTTTAAATTGAGTGTGTTTCTGCTTGCAACTTTTCCCATACTAACCAATGATAAAACATTGTGAAAGAACATACTAAATTTCTATTAACATTCTTTTTACTATGGCCTCTCCGCAGAAACTGAAAGTTTATTTCTGCACATTCAGAGGACCATAAAATGTAAGGAAGAAACTACCAGCTTCTTTCACAAAAGGCTCAACATCTGATCATGTGGTAGTAATTTGTAAAAGGTCATGGAGATAGCCTCTCCTCTCAAAGTCATCCATAATTACTCTAAAGTTGTTAACCATTGGCATAGTTCTAAGATTTATTCTCAGCAAAATTCAGCATTGTCCTCACCATACCTTTTCACTCAGAGATGAATCCATGATGTTTGATACACCATGCCGAAGACAGGATCCAAATGAACAGACTGTTAGCCGCAAAGCTAATTCGTACTGACTGCACTCCATGAGGTTTTGTAGCACCGCATAGATGGGAGTTGTAGCCGGCAGTAGGAGGTTCTGTCCTGTGATATACATAAAAAACAACCAAACCCAGAAAAAAATAGTATATTAAGCATATTGTTCTTGGAATTACTAATCTGAGCCGTTTTTCTTCATTCAATTCGTGACACAAGATCAGCCTTAATCCCCTTTGAAACTTTACATTTTCAGGGCTTTTAATTTAATACAGACTCTCATTTTAGTTAAAAAACCAGAAGATGATCATCATCTTGGAAATGCTGTAATGGGTCCTAACTCACACTGGTGGAATTTCTGTACTGAAGTACAGGCCTTGACAACATGCCCAAAATTGCACGCCTGAATGGTAGCAATTACCATCCAAACTGGTGTCTTCTGAGCTGAATGTAATTCTTGCATAGGTTTAATTTAAACCTCACGTTTTCTAGTGGTCTGGTTTAGACTTTTAGCATGGTGAATCTGCCATCATGATACCTTTAATGAATGCGCAGTTTGCCAGGCTTGTACAGTCCAAAGGATACAGCTTGTTCTCTGAAAGACAGAAAAAAAGACACATCAGCCCTGTGCCAAGATTTCAGCAACACAATGAAGCCTGGCAGTAGCTTAAAAATACTATACTACAGGGACAGTACATAAAATAAAGAGACCTGAACTCGGAGAGCTAGGACTGTTATTTTTTTACTGTGCGCAATCAGAAGTTATTTTATAGGAGGCAATATCTTTCCAAACGCATAAAGGAATACAAACCAACAGTTTTCAGTAACTACTTTGTAAATCCCTTTGTCTTGATGAGACAGTCAACATAAACACTTCATCTGTGAAGGTAATAAATCTATTCAAATCAATCTAAGCATATCCTCTATAGGTAGATCTAGCACTGTGCAACAGTATTTGCAATTATATGCTTTCTAATACACCAATGACATATTAGGAGAGAAAGAATTTATATCAAAAAGTATTAAAAATAAATAATCCTAAAGTATTCAGTGCTGCTTCTTGAGAGCTGAAGGTGTCTTTTTTTCAGCACTTACAACATCATAAAGTTCTGTTTATAATATTTGAAATTTCAAAACGCTGCTTCTACACTGGTCTATAATACAAGGACAATAATTTAAGAACAAACTGAAATTCATCTTGATAAAATCCTGTCTCTGTTAGTGGCTACCAGAAGCTGTCTGGAGAAGATCAGAAGAACACGGTAAGTTTATAGTAACACATCTCCAGAGCATTCTCCATGTCTTCAGGTACTCATCATTCAGGTTCTTCCTGAACCAGCACAAAAAACAAAGTCATCTTTACATTCTGTACCCCTTGCAATGGATATTTTCTCCACGAGTTTATCTAATTGAGATCTCTGAGGTCATAACTTCTTCACACGTACGGAATTATTTATATTCCTACATAAAAATCAATATGAAACGCAGATTGTATATTAACTCAATGTTCAGGAAAGCAAGTTTACCACAAACAGGCAGAAGAGTCGAAATAGTTTCATATGCAACTGGAAGAGCTATCTGGGGAGCAAGAACTATTCCATCTTCATTAAAGAAGTCATCGTAAGTCCACTCTTCATAAGGATCTTTATCTCCTCCAAAAGATGTTGTCTAAATAAGAACATTGTCAAGAGTAGGCACAACAAAAAGAACAACTAATAAGTCTACTAACAATTTGGTGTTGCAAGAGGTTCTAGTTTTCAAATACAGGAAATATGATCTTCTATATGAAAATGGACTCTACTATGCTACTTTTGTCAAATGGCCAGAAGTATTAAACATTCCATAAAATCACTAATATTTTCAGTAATATTAGAGGGAATTATACTGAAACATAAGGAGAGTAAGCCACTTGCGCTTGTGCCATAGCCTCATTGCTTTTAGTATTCGAATCAGTTTACTATTTATGCTGAGGTACACATATATTCAGGGAAATTTTTATGTGGAGACCGTGTGGGGTTTTGTTGTTGTTGTTTGTTTTGTAAACTGATTAAATGTTGCTGGAGAAATCAGAGGAAACAAAACATACTTACAATGAGCACTATTCAGTCAATGGAGACATTACATATAACAAAAAAATGTATTTAAGTTAGCAGACAATACCTTTGCTGCAAATCCATAGTTTTCTATTTGGCACTGTCTGTAGATTTCCTTGGCAGTCGAAGTATATTTACACAGTTCCAGAGCATCTAATAGCAAATCTGCCAAAATATTAAGATCATTAGCATACTACGAAAGGAAGGTTCGTATGTCCTGTTAAAAGAAACATTTTTTTGCAGCACCTATTTTTACAGAGACACATGCAGAAATTCACCTTGTTTTCTTGTTGATTAATTATTGTTTGGAAAGTTGGATTCCCAACATGAACACAAATAAATGGAAATAATTATTACCTGGACTACATACTGTAGCTGCTTGGGAAGCCATTTCATAGATCACTGCTGGAAGATTCATATCTTTAGGAGTGATCATTGGAACATCAGCTCCCAACATATGACAAAGCCTTTGACATGCTGAAAACAGCAACTTCCCTGTTTCTTCATTACAGTGATTTTCGTAGAACTCTCTATGAAAAAAGAGGATGTTAGAAAAAGAAATATAGTCCTTATGGCTTTTACTTAAGGCCGCATCCTGTGGCCCATTTAGTCATAATCTTGACAGCCTCTGCAGTTTTACCTGCATATTTTTACAGCATCTTCAACTCTTCCAGCATCCAGTGCTCTCAAGGCCAGTTTTTCTCCCAGTTCTTGCTCTGACACTTGCAGGAGGAAAGCCAGTCTATACAACCCTGATTCAGTCGAACAGTTCTTGGTTTTACCACCTTCTGAATTAGAATCCATTGTTTGAGCTTTTCTAGACTTTGACAGAGATCTGACAGTGTCATAAGCTTCTATGTTCTTCTCGAGAAGCCTCGACATCAGTGTAGGATTCCTAAATTCTTCAGCTGAAAGAAAGATATCAAAATCTTCCTGCAACAACAAAATGAGATATCTGTATTCATGCAACTTCCTTTAATAATGTAGTTTGTTTGTTTGTTTGTTAAAATGTTTTTGTCTTGCTTCATCCTGAGGAATACTTTCGGTACAAAGTTGACTTCATTAGTTTTTATGAATTACTGATTTATGCAATAAATTAGAGAATAGCTAGTAGGTAAACAAAATTTAAAAAATCTGAAGGATAGGGAGTGCTCAAATGCTGTATTAAATAATTTAAGTTTAAAAAACCATAGTAAGACCTTACTAAAACATTACAGTACTCTATCATGAAATCTTTGAAATGTTGACCAATTAAGGCTTTTGGGACAGTACCTTTTTTTTTGGTTTAAATGGACAACTGAGTTCCAGTAATTTGGAACATTCTTAGGCACCATTTCAATTGCTAGATTAGCCCTAGAATCTCTTTGAACTCAATAATAAAAACAACCTTTGCAGAAAAGTTGTAAATAAAATTAATTTTTAATACCATTCATGTTATAAGAACAATTGGAATAACTACAGTAAATCAAAAGCAGTTTGAAACACTAAAGATACCTACCTGCAGGGTAGCAAGTGTTTCAAACATTTTTAGATTTGCTTCACATTCATCTTTCTTCAGAGGGTTGTCTGTTGGAGGAGAAAAACAATGATTTCCTGACTCCATTTACAAACAAAAGGTAAGATTTTTAAGTTGCAGCCTACCTTTTTGAATGCTGAAGAGGAATTTAAGGATTTCCACGAGTGTCTTAGTCATAAACATCTGTGTTTTGCGCTGCAAGAAAAGAAGAGTGACCCTCAGACTTTCACTCTATTAAAATAATATGCAATGCTCTATAAATGCTTCCTGCAACAACTCCCAAGTCTAAGATACAACCAGCTGAAGAGCAAGGGAACTGGAAGTTATCATGAATGTGCATCCTTTATAGAAATAGCTAACATAATAGCTGTAATACATATGTACTACACACTGTGTTAGCTCTCACAGTTTTGAAAATATGCATCTTTTCCCTTTTGTTATTCCTTCCCTTGGCCAGAATAACTCCCTACAAATTAAGTCAATTCAGATAGCTGTGCTACTGTGTGGAGATGCCTTTAAAATTACATGAAGTAATTGTATAGTATACAGAATCACAGAAATGTTTGGTTTGAAAAGACCTTTAAAGATCATCAGGTCCAACCTTCAACCCAGCACCATGCACTCACATCATCTCTAAGCACCACAACTACATGTCTTTTAAATACCTCCAGGGACCTCTTGCTCAATGCAGGACAAGTTCATCATCCCTTTTTGTTTCACATTTGCATCCTCTACTGTTTTTCAAGCATCTGGCTAAAACAGTATTTAGAATAATTTGCGCGCACACTTTATGATACAAAATTACTTGGTACCTCTTCAGAATTATCTGCTTTATTCTGTAATACCAGTGTTCCCCATACAGTCAATCTCTCTGCAACTTTCTCAGCTTCAGCAAGACTCAGAGATTTTAGCAAAGTCAGAGATTCCTCTCCCTGGGAAAAAGTCAAAAAGTTAAACCAGAAATAATCAAAAGAAAAGGGCATTTGCTTTCCTTTTCTCCAGGTCAAAGATATTCCAATAATGTAACCAACGACAACCACAGGGTATAAAGGTAATCACACCTACTATAAAGCAATTGAAGTTAAATGTTTCTAGTTAGAACATCAACACAATTTAAAAATAACTTCAGGGGGTTTTGCTAAATTGGGACTTGAAATTAACTTAGAAGAAAACCTGTACTAATATGAACACTTTGCATCACACGACAAACTTTCAGGTGCTCTCAGTACTAAAGGGGCAGGTCTGTACTTGTAGAGTATCATTGCACTAGAAGAAAGCATTTCTCGGAAGGAAGAAACTTTTAGTTGTTGTTGGCAAGAAAGCGACTCGCCCCAAAACAACTCTAGCAAAAATATTATGTGAAAATATGTAAAGGCTTCCGTTCCAAACTGGTTTTATATATTGTGGGTCATAATTCTCATCATTTTGCCAGGGATGAAGGATAACTCATGACATTTAAAACTCCAACAAAGGTCTCATTTTCAATGTTAATACGTTATATGTACAATTAATAGAAACATGAAAAACATTATATGTAAATAATGTATAAGATTTCAGCAAGCAGTACAGTTTGCCCCTGTTTTGAAAACAGGCCTCACTGTCTTTAAATTCTGAGATAAACTGACATGAAGCATTTTATTACCCTTTCTTTGTCAATCAGGTCTATCATCCTCAGAACGTAGACTTCCACAGTGGGCAACAAATATGCTGCTACAATTTTCAAAGCATCCTCCAAAGAAGTGGGGGTATCTTGTTTAAGAATGTATTTCACTAGCCTCTGTAAGAAGAAAACAGAAATGGACTTTACTTTGTTGATACATAGGATAACGTAATTGTACAGCTTGTACCAAGCAAGCTACCTAGCAGTTTGAAACTTTATTCCACAGAAAATTTGAGTAAAGCATAATTAGATGAAAATTGAGCTTGGGGAAGAGAATTATCCTAGGAACACTCAAAATTCATCTGGCTCCACAGGATGGCAAGGAATCTTTCCAGAAATAACCATGTTTTCTCCCTCATAAAGTAGAAATGCAAAAAGAAAAGTCCCCATCACCTCAGGAGAAATCAGACCTGAAATCATGAGAGGACTTCCATTGAGAAGACTTAGCCTTCCATTTCGTTAGCTTCCTCTTTTCTTTCCTGCTGCCCATAAACCACATCATCATCAATGCTGTGGCAATCAGGCCGGGCAAAGCTAGTCTGCTAGTTCTTAAAAAAAAGGGGATTTTCAGGGAAAAAAACGTGTTCCAGCAGTACAAGAAAAGCAGATATTGATAACAAGTGGGAGCTATAGTTGCTAAGATTTTTTTTGAAAAGTCTGGATTGTAATACCCCACGGAAATACCTGCAGATAAGTGTCAGGATTTTTGTTTGACAGAAGTGAGACTAATGCTGATCACTTACCATTATCATCTGATTGTCCTTTAAAAGATTAGTGTCTCTTATTCCATAGGCTCGCAAAAGCTTCTTCATTTCCATCAGCCTGTAACTTTCTTGCAGTAACTTTACTCTATGGACAATTTAGACGATTATTAATTTGCTACCTATAACTATGTGATTTAATCATCATATGACATCAGCTATGCAGTATTTCCAGCCCCCAACAGAATTCTAATTGAAAGTACACACAAGGCTGAGGTTTAGACTGTGGATGTTGCCTTACTTGACATGATTCATCTCCAAATGCTGTTTCACCAGCTGCTCCACTGCTGCACTCCATGGTACCATAGCACCATGCATTATCTGTAGAACTGCATCAAATTTCAGCTATAAAAGGAATATGAATACCTTACTTTTCAAAATAAGTTACAAGGAAATCTCTTGAAGTATTGTTCACACGGGATTAACTCATGTAGGCAAGCATTTTATTTCCTAGCCCAATCTCTGCTTGCATAAAGGGCATTCATTAGCATAACGGGATGTGTCAAGTTAGGTGAGAAACACTGTAGAGCTAGTTTCATACATATTTAAGTCGGTGAGTTTTCCATGTGATGATATCAAAACCATAATTAAATTCTCAAGCAAAGAACACCACATGGGATAAGATTACTAAAATAGAATAAAAAGACTATTGCATACTATTTGTTCCTCCTTATACCAATCATGTAAAAATGTACTCATAAGCTTACGCAAAGATTACGTGTTTCATTATGAACAGATGTGTCAGAGCCAATGGATACTTACATCTGTATCAGAGATACAGCCGATGACAG
Source organism: Phaenicophaeus curvirostris (assembly GCF_032191515.1). NCBI lineage: Eukaryota > Metazoa > Chordata > Aves > Cuculiformes > Cuculidae > Phaenicophaeus > Phaenicophaeus curvirostris. The sequence goes on from NC_091408.1 coordinate 3,666,189, forward strand.
CTATCGCCTTTGCCTCCCATGCAGTTTCAAATACTGAAGCAGATCGTGTACGACAGCGTTCTAGCAAATCCTGTATATTTTGATAAAGATTATTAGGATATTTGAATTCAGAAAAGATAGGTGTGTCTTAGAATATAAACAAAATTTGAAAGCTTTTTGGACATTGAGGGACAGATTTGGCTCTCTTCCCTTGTATTTCCTAATGCCTTATTACTGAAATAAGTTCATTGACAGGAGTAACCTAACTGAAAACCGGTCCTAAAATTAAAGTGTAAATAAAAATGGGCACCAGATTTGTTTTCTGCTTACTCATGTCTAAATAGCTTTCTTCAAAAGGAAGAAAATATGGATACCTTTATATACTGCAGAAGAAGTTCATCCTTTTGTAGATTATGTTCACACAGGTAGGGTTTTATAAACTTCTCCAAAATGGATGGGACAAGCCCCGGTGCCAGAATTTTATCAAACATGCGAAACACAATAGTAGTTGCAGTTTCCTGGACAGCAAGCAGAACAATGCCATGTTAGAACATCACTCATGGTAGTGCATGATCCTTTACATCTCTAATAAACATCTCAACATACAGTGTCCACTGAAATTACTGAATGATTTCAAGAACTAGCATCTGCCTTTGTAAAAGAAAGCTTTTATTTGAGCTAAAGTCCCTTGTTGTTAGTTGTACTTCTGATTTCTCTGTTGCTAATGCTCGCTTCACAATGTATGGTCTGTAATGAACTGCAAATCATGAAGATTAAGTCACACCTTCTCATAGGATCCTGTCACATTATATATTTATTCCCACAATGGAAACGAAATTTATAACACACACAACATATCAAATAGTCTTAGCAGTTTATGAACCAAAGTTTAACCAATTGATACATTAGGAATCCTCTTTTGTCTGACTTTTCTCCTTCTCAGAACAATCCACTACTCAAAAGCATTTTTTTAAGTGCTTGCAGAATTACCTTTTCAAAATCACAGAGTGCCAGCCTGCAATTGTATTTTCTGTACAGATTTATCAGTTCTTGTAAATCATTTACCAACTTCTTTAACCTATGTACCTCCTCACAGTCACCGCATCTCTGAAAGAATGTTTAGAAGTGAAATATTAGAAGACTTTTTGCAATCTTCAAGACCATTAAAGGACTGTCACAAGCAGGAAGAAAACAAATCATTCTCCACATCTCTGGTATAAGACAAGAGTGGCTGACTTACAACGCAGCAAGGAAGATTCTGGTAAGATATTAGGAAAAGATTATTTCTAAATATAAAGACAGTGATTCACTTACTAGAGCCTGCACAGGGGAGAGGGGTGAGTATTTAATTAATTAATTTAATTAAGGACAGGTGAGACAAATGGCTAGGAACAATGTACCTACAGTTAACATTGTGTTTGGAGTCAGAACTTTATTTTTCATGTGATTTCCCAAGAAAAACCTCACAAACAATCTCTGATGCCTTGCAATCTTGAAGATATTATGAATACGCATGCTGAACTATTACCTTTCTATGGCATACAAAGAAAATCGAGTACATGGTGGAAGTGGGACTTTAAGTACATTTCTCTATCTTCCCTTATGCACTTCAAATGTGAGATGTGGCAGTTAAAGACAGCAGATTTAACTAACACAGAATGTGCATGTTTCCATTTTTTAAAATGCATAGCTGGTTAGCTTTGAGCTTTACCTTTCTCCATTTTCATACTACCACTTTTATAGATGCTAGTATACCTAGGATATAGAGCATACATAGTTAATGTATGTCTGCACAAATTCAGTATTCGTAACCTTACAGCCAGCTGGTTTTTAATACTTGTTTTTTCCAGGCCATAACACATTGTTATATGCAATCGCTTTCCAAAAATTTTGACAGACATGACACATGTTTCTAATTTCAGCTCACAAGCAGTATCTTTACTGAAATTAAGTGGTTTGTAGTACTTGGGCTTATTAGTGCACTACAGACTATTCAAGAATATTGTTCATATTTAGACTATTAACACATCTGTTAAAGGGTATTAATGCTACACTGACTTTTTTTTAAACCCTGGAAGACTGGAACTCACATTCTTCCTTTCATGGAATTAAATCAACTTTCACCAAAAAACAATAGTGACCTAGTTATCGTCCATTCCAGCTCACGCACAGAGCGTACGTTCTGAAGTCTCTTCAGGCTCAAAATCCCTATATTTGCTACATTTCTTACCAAACGAGTCCACTGGCCAAAAGCTGTCAGTCCCATTTCACTTTGATTTTTACTTGTGAAAAAAACCTCTGCCATCTGGAGTCCGTTTTCTGGCCAGTTTGCCTGTCCAAAATAATTGATATTAGCAAATTATATTATACACCTAAAAAACTACAAGACATGCAAGGTTTTTGCAGCATGACTTACCTTGTCAGTTAACTCAAGGTTTCGAGCACCTTGTTCCAGCCATTTTGCTAATATTTTCTGAAAAAGATGCAGTTATAAGTATTCTTCCTATCAAAGCAAAATTTACCACAGAAATCCATTTTAAAAAAAATCATTTAGAAGAAAAAACACAGGCAAAAGAATTCCTTTAAAAGACAAGGAACAAGGTTATGACATTCAAAAAAAAAAGTCTGTAGGTCTGACTAAAATTATCTAGCCTGAGAAAATTACACATTGCATTTAAGTCAGTCTCACCTGTCCCTTTGGCACAACTCTTCTTACAAAAGGGATCACAACATCTTTAAGCCACAAACATAGTTCCTTAAAAGGAACAGTGAAATGGATGGAATTAAGCAAGTTCTCCAACATTTTCTCATCAAAGCTGCTTTCAAAATCTGCCTGAAATATTAAAACAGAACAATTACAGATATGTGGAGTAAATGTTTATCTGATACTTTGTAAAGCTGTTTGATATTAATAGGAAAAAGCTATAGATTCTGCAAATAAAAAGATAAAAATCTCAGTAATCTTAGACAGGAATTTTAAAAAAAGCAGAGGTCTGTTTAGAAAAAACTACAGCTTGGTCTTCATAAACAATACCTAACTGAAGGAATTTCTTTGTAAATTATAGTGGCAGGATCACATCCTATTACTTTAGGACTTGCTCTATAGTTCTGTTGTATCAAGAAAAAAAAGAGACATGGACCTGCAAGTCCTGCACTAAAGATTGTAATACTGCACAGGCACCATCATGAATGTGTCATTCAGAGTAAGGAGTCTATCACTATTCTTAAAGCATTTTAAGCTAGCCAGCAAATGTCCACTTAACAGTTCTGAGTACTGTGCTTGCAAGAAAATTAATGGAAGATCAAAAGCACCACAGAATAAGTAAAAGAACTGTCACTCTTCAGACCTAGAAATGTGTGTCCTGACATCAGAAATACCAGTTTATCCTTAAATCAGTAAGTTCAGTCTTCTAGAGAGCTAGGTGAACAGGTAATCATTGAGACAATAGACAAGCTTTTGCCATAGACCTTTGCTTCTTTGAGAACATTTCATAAATGCATTGATCTAATTCTGTTAAAGAAGGATGGAAAATTTAAGAGACTTAATGTCCTCCATAAATACCAAAGAGATGTCTATGTCATCTCACCTGATGCCTAAGCCAGAGGTACTGTGCAGAAGATAAATTTCCTTCTTCTAGCTGGAAAAGGATATTCTTGAAAATGTCTTCATTATTCAAGAATTCTGTCCAAGCAATACCACTGGAAGCAAGAGGAGGAAAAGGAACTCTGTTGTTGACATATGTCAGTATTAAAGGAGTTAGGAGGGAGAACCACAAATCTTTTCTAGCTAGTTCTATATGTGGAAGAGACAACAGTAGTGTCAGATTGTGTGTGCATTAAAACACACCTTCTATACTGTATGTGCAACAGATAATAAATGTTTTTAACATATAGGGTGACTCAACTCTCCACATTCTCCCTTCTCCACAGCAGAGGATGGGAAACTTCAGGAAGAGAAGGGTTTAATGAACTCAAATTTAAAACAAGCAAAAAGACAAAAAAAATCCTAATTTCAAGGGGATATACTTAACCATTGCAATCAAATTTACTTTAATCTTAATGAACAAACAGAAACAAACCTGAATTTCTCTAGTCCAAAAGCTCCATAAAACGTTGTAAGCTTTGCTTGAGCTCTCAATACCTGAATGCAGACAAGAGATGAAAGGCAATATCCAGCTTGCCAAACAGGGATATTACATAGTTAGAATAACCGTCACAAAGAGGAAGAATGAAGGGAAATTAAGACTTTTAAGAATTTCAGTTAATTACATATGTAAGTTTGTTTAATAAAGCACTAATCCAAAGTTTCAATTGTGTAAATACTTTACACTGATTCTCCTTGAAGGTGGATGAGGCCTGTCCAGTGTACAATAGGACTAAATAGAAAGAAAATTAAGTACCTAAAAGCACCTAAGAAACCGTCTTCAGTTTCTAGAGCATCTGAAAATGAATCTCTCTATGACTGAAGAATTGCTTATTTCTGAAACCTGTCATTACTGTGATTCTCTTTCATGCTATAAAATATAATCTTGTTTATTAAGAAGTTCAACAGTAGTAGTTTTTAAACATCTACATCATAATTGTATATCATGATACTGCAGGACCAAGAAGTTTGTCCTCACCTCAGTTATGGATACAGGAGCCCCTTCACATGGTGGAGCAAAAGTTCTATCATCTTTCTTCAAAATCTGAAACAAACACATGGAATGGTTTGGCTGAAAACTCAGTACATGCAGAACATGCCAGACAGTATTATGAATTTAACAAAGACATGATCAAAAATTTACAACCTCTGTAAACCCGAGTCTTTATTTTACAGTGTTAAGACTCTGGATTTCTACAGGTATGCAGGATCAGACTGATAACACCTATCTCTCTGATTCTGTTTGATAAGGCATGAAAGACTAAAACAATGAAAAAAAAAGGTGACAACATTAGTCCTGGAATTACTATTTAAAAGATACTTAAAAAGACTACTCAAAACTGAAACCTGCTTTCTGGTGCAGAAATAAAACTCTTAAGCTCTTTTCTGCCCTTAAGTAACAGCAAGAATGAGTTTGGAACAAGACTTGCTCTTCTTCATGTTTAGCAACATACTATTTATAATGCATTTACTTTTTTAATCACTGTAACTGAAGATGTCCCCCCTCTCAAGTTGTACAGAAACATGTAATAGGAATGGATGAGTATAAGCAATCTGAACAAATAAAACCTCTTACTCTGACTTTAGCGTAGCTCAACATTTCTTGAGTGGTTTCATATAGTGGCCATGGAGCATTTATGCAGTAATCCACAACAAACTGGCTATCCTGTTTGCATAAGGAAAGAGCTGACATTAATTCCAAGCTCCTTTATTATTTGACTTACTTTATTAGAGGAAGAGTAGAAATAAAAACATACCTGTATTTTTTGCAAATTTTCTTTGGCTTCATTCACAAGATCCAGCCAGACTTCATGACCGTAAGTGCCAACAGAAGCCGAAGCTAGTTTCTCTAAAATAGTGTTTGCTTTTACTTTGTATACAAGCTGTTTTTTAAAAAAAAAGAAATACGGTTTTCAGTTTGATGAAACTGAGTTTTAAGCAGAGAGTCTTCAACTGAAAATTCTACACTTCTGTTTGCAATGTTTTTGAGATAAAGCGTATGCATATCCATTGAACAAATTCACTACAGAAACTGATTACCCATTCGTCCTTAACAATTGTTATCTTTTTATCTCACCAGCTAAGCCTGTTTTTTTATTTAAAAAAAAATGAAACAGAACAAAAAGGCAAAAGGGAACATTCAAATTGTATTATTTTAATAAATCAGCTAATGAAGCCAGACTATGTGTTAATAAATGCATGGAAGAAAACACCTTTTTTTTTAGCAACACTGTTTCCTGCTATTTACAGGGACAAATGTCCCTTCTGATCCAGCAGTGCTTATTTTGATCAGATATACTTCTGCACCACTTCTCATTGCAAGATTTATTAGTTATTGTAAATAAAAACGTATTTCACCATGTAGTCATCTGATTTTGAATCAAGTATAGCGAGTTGCTTTGTAAGGTAACATTCCACTATACTTGTAATATTTTTAAAACTTTCTGTTGGACTGTAGGGCAAGAACCTGCCTCATAAATTCATTTATATTAATTAATCTACAAATGTATATATCAAGAACAGACAACTTACCTCAACATCTAGTCCAAACTGAATAGCAAAATTCTCTGCTTCAATGAATTTGTGTTTGTGAAGTAAGCGACTTAGTCTAGTGATTAAATAAAGCACAGAACACTACTTCAATAGAGGTGCCAAACTACATGTAAAAAAAGTAAAATAAAACAGTGTTTCATGGAACCCAGTACCTATTTTCCGGCAAGGCTTCAGTTAAGCTTCTCATCACAACAATAGAAACCGGACCGTCAGAGGGTCTGAGGATTAGAGGGAATTATTTGAGTTTATCAACTGTGAAACAACTCTATGTAGAAGTACTCTTGTCATTTTTTACATAATAATGATCTAGTTAGAAGTAAAGCATTATCTTACATCTGATGTTTTTCATTAATTCCTTCCAAGAAGTATATTGTATCCTGTAACATGCAAGAACAGAAATCACTAGGTGGTAAGAGAAATCAGTCGTAAGAGAGCACAACTGTAATGCATCAAGTGTTTCTTCATCTAGAAACAAATGGCTGCTTTTCTCTCAGACATGTTTGAAACCACTCTGCTATCCCAGTTCAATTACCATCAGCACACCCTCCACATGACTGAATCATCTGTTTGAAATTATACTCTTGCGTTTTGTCCAAGCCATTAGCAAGTCACACTATATCCCTCTTCACATCTTTCAGAATCTGATCCCTGTGGTACATTCCATAAATGCCTTGGTATTTCCCACCTTGACATTGTTATCTGAGATCAGAGAAAAGGCATGTATTAGCCATTATTTTCTCCAATATATAATCTTTTCTGCCAAGTGCTTCATACAAGGTAAGAAATTTAATCAGCTTTGCATTTTATTGCATATCATATCCAGAGTTTACTATTCACTTTCACAATTCCAGTGAACATCCATAGCTTATACTTCTGACTTGACATTCTCTCACATTCCCACTCCACCGGTCTTTACAACATTCCTAATTCATAAAGTTCTCATGATCTTTTTTGACCTTCTTTTATTAAAGTCTTTATAAGTAAGCAGTTTAAGCAGTAGAAGAAGCAGTTCTCTCATCTGAAATTAAATAAATCTCAAATAAATCATTTTTCTGTGCTAAGAGATCTTAGAACTTGATATAGCTTTTAGCTGCAAAAGCAAGAACTGGCAGTACAATTAAACACTACAATAGGCATGAGCCTAAACCTAAACCATTCAGTTTGCTGTATATTGTATCTCTTTCTCCATCATTTAAGAACATAATTTAATCTTTCTTTGTATTGTTCCTGCACATTTTCTAGCACAAATTCATTCTAATGTAACAAAAACTACCCAGTACCCTCTTTAATAAGTATACCTATTAAGACAAGTATATTTATTCAAACAACAACAACAACTAAAATCATCTAAACATACTGTGCCAATCCCACTTTGAACAAGTGAAGAAACCGCAGATACTTCCAAAGAATAGAGCAGTTGCATAGTGGGCAATGCAAAAACCATTAGACTTCTCATCTGTTAAAAAAAGGGGAAAAGAAAGAAGTTAGAATTTTTTTCTCATACACTGGTGACAGAGTGATGTTTGCAGAACTGTGTCTGGATCCTTATGGAGTGAGATAGAAGACACTATTTTTATAAGTTCTTATGAAAAAGTCACCTGTATAATTTGAGAAAGCTTAATGAGGTTCTAGATGTTGTCTCTATATATAGGCCTATTAAACATAATTAGATAGGTTTCCAATCGTATAATGTTCATCCTGGTGTTCTTTTTCAGTTAACTCCACAGACTGTACATGGAGGCAGATGCTGAACAGAGCAGAGATACCGCTCTGAAGAAATCTGTGAGGGTGTATAAGACAATAGTAAATTTTTCTGCCTACAGCACTATCTGCCTACAATTTCAAAAAGTGAACAACGCAACCTCTTAGCAATCCATAACAACCCTAAACTGCTGGGCTGCTTGCCCTGGTCACCACCATAGGACATCACAGTGGTCTCTCACTTGCTATATCCTAACATATAGGTGGCTACATTTTGGTTATTACTTTAAGCTCCTGAGAATTCTGTCTGCTCCAAATATTTAGCTAACTCATTTCTTCCTTGCCCCCTGTGACTGTGAGTGACTGCATAACAATTGAAGAACAGAACACAAAGATTTTACCTGTTTGTCATCTGGTACCGTCATGACTATAAGTTTAACATTGGCAAGCCCTTGCCTGCAGCACAAGGGAGAAAAAAGAAAGCAAAACTCACTGTATAAATTTTATGTAAATAGTGTGAAATATTCTGGCTTCTGAGTTTTAGAAAATGGAGTTTTCCATGGAAACCGGAACATTTTAAAACCCAGCAGTGCAGTCAAAAATATCAACCTTTTAGCATGTAGAGGACATACATTTAACTTCTGACATTTTTAACCTTTTAAAATGGATCCTATTCTTAGTTGTTCAAGCTGGCACCATGCAATGGAAGAAGGCAAGGCTCTTGTCTTCTAATTTTAATTGCTATTAATTCCTTTTGTATTTTAACCAACACATGCACCTACAGATTTAGGGTTCTCCATCTGCAGAATGAAGATCTTACTATTTATCCAAAAGAATTAATGCTATAACATTTTACTTACGATATGACTGGAGAAGACTCTAACTCTGTACTTAGAAGAAACTCTTCAATATGTATTAAAGGCCAATTCCAAATCAGAGTAAGAGAATAAACATCCCACATACTTAAGATATTCTACAATAAAAAAAATACAAATGTGGCTTCCATATTTTCATCATAGAAGACATGTTTTATCTTTTTTGAGCAGAACATTAACACATTCCATAACTTAAATAATGATAAGGAGTAGAACAAAGAACCACAGCAAGATCAAGGTCCTCTGTGTATATGAACAACTTTATTTTGGAGATTAAAATATAGCTGGTTCAAGAACATTGTAAAACAAAGACTAAACCAAATTATTACACATACCTCTGTATCTAAAACAAACAGCAGATTGTCAAGAACTTGGAGTTTTGCTGCGTCTAAAAAATATCCAGAGTCACATAAACTTAATATTTTTCTTGAGAAATGTATTTGAAGCAAAAAGGTATTAAAATGCATAACCAAGCACTGGAAACCTACAGATGACTAATCTCATACAACTTCCTAAGTCTGTGAAAATTTAGCTTAAACAGATCTGTGATTTACCTAAGTAAAACTCAACAATTTCAAAGCACACATTTTGGCTCTACCTTTACAAGAACCAATGAAACAACTAAAAATATTAAGATATTTCCTGCAATTACATGGAAATTCTAAACTTAAAGAAAAAAACCCTCTTCTTTACCTTTGATCAGACTTGAATCAGCAAAACTTCGAAGAGACACCAGGTTATTGGTTGGGTCTACCTCCCATTTGGAGAGCGCATAATCACCTTTACCCTGTTAGTAAAGGCACAATACAACGGGATTCTGTGATTAGAAATGTGGTCATTGACAGGTCTGCTGCTTCAATTGATCTATGAGTTACAAAAGTATTTGGAAAGCTGCAAAAGTAACTTAAATTTTCTTCCCAGTGAACACTGATGTTCAGAAAAACATATTTATTTATTTATTTTATTTAGTCTTTTTCTTTTCTCCTTTTAACATGGGCCTTTTCTACAGTAATTGATACAGTCAGTACCCCCAAACATTTTTGGCTTTTCTAAAAACAAGCTGTTATTTCAAAACATCTGCTTTCCTTTCTCATAGAACATAAAACCTGAAGGAAATGTAGATCAAACCTACTGAGAAAAAAGTTTCAGTCAATGAGGTCAGTAAGCTTGTTATTAGTCAAAAATATTTCATTCTATTATTATTTTCTGTACTTATTGCATGCTTAAGGGCTTTGTTCAACAGTGACCCTGGTTGTTACTTTGGCAAGCCTTTGCTGAATGTGAACCTGAAGACTCTTGTTAACTTTGGCTTTGTCTTGGAGCTCAGGAAGGGATAAACAGAGCTGCCTATATGGGGTAGGAACCACAGCCATCTACTAAGGTCATGCAACCAGGACAAAAATAAAAAAACTACGGATGGATTGCACAACTGAAACCCTTAAATTTATACCGAATGACATGAAAGACGGAAAGTTTTCACGTATCTTCTTTTTCAACCAGCTAGAGATAAATTCTATTGCAGATCAAAAAATACCATCACTGATCACTTAACAATTATTAAAAATGCATTCTTATTACTTACCCCAATTATCAAATGGATTTTGTTCACTGAGTTAATTACCACAAAGTTTTGGCAGCCAGGGCTGTGATACTCATCGGTAGAAATGAAAGCTGTCTTTATCTGTCCTTGCAACTTGCGTGGTGGAGGATGAAGGGAAAGCAAACAAAGCGAGAAAAAAAATAAAGTTGTTTATACAATCAGTGGATAAAACTTTGAACTGCTCACTTCTCTATGTGCAGAATAAGCAATAATCACAATTATGAGTTGTAATAATAAACTGGCAAGTAGTCAATGAAATGTACATCAAAGCTCTGCGACAAACTTAACATGTTACCAGTTAGCAGGTATTCCTTACTTTCTTTGCCATTGCCATATCCGTCTTGTCAATTGCTACATTAAAAAAAAAATCAGTGTTAAATACTTTTAAAAAAAATTTAATAAAGCTACTAAACATCATCTAGGATAGTTTAACCCTCACCTTCCTGCGTTTTTGCAAGTGGGAGACACATAATGCAGAAAAATCCATTGTTTGTGAGAATGAACATATGATAGACACCTAAAAAAAATCCAACAGAAATATTTCGATCTTAAGCACTCAATAACCATAGAGACCACTTGCTTATAAATAAGACAGCAAAACAACTGACAAACAATAATCTGAACAATAGATTAGGCTATTTTTGAACATCAACTTTGTCATCTTAAACAAAGAGTAGAATAATTTTGTATATCTTAGAGTTTTGTTTGAAATTATGATTTTTGAATGCACCCAGACTACAAATTCCGTTTTCATGACACAACTGAATTTACAATACATTATCTTGTAAAAGAAAAGGACTGGGACCTTATTGGAGAACAGAAACTGCTAAAATCTGATACAAAGAGAGAGAAGGAATCCATCCTTTTCCAGCTGTTTAGCACAGTCACAAAAGAAAGAGGTATTGAGTTTGGAATGTTTGTTGTTTTCTGTGACATTTGTAAGGTAAAGTCATTGAAAACAGCTAAATATTCTTATAGGAAAGCATTAAGAAAAGTGCATTTAGTGTGCGCAAAGCGAAGTAAAGCCTGATTATTTATTTTGCAGCCTCCTTCCCCGAGAGATATTAAAGGGGAACAAAATCACAAAAACTGAGAGAGGAGAGGGGGAATCAAAGTCTTACCTCCATCTGCATTATCTTTTTCAATAAAGAGATTTAAGTAAGTCTTTTCATTTGAAGATTTTTCTATCAAAATCTAAAACAGAACCAACACAAAGACTATTAGGCTATTATTCTGTATGCTATTTGAAAACAAACAAACAAACAAACATCTCCAAATTGTTTGAAATACTGAGCATCAGTTCAAACTTTAAACTTTTTTCTTTCATAAAGACCTGGATCTTGTTTATACACGCCACTCCCAAATATATTTTGCTTATTCAGTATTTATAGGAATAAAAGTGTCCCTTGTTTGTTCAAACTAGAAGGTATGTTCAAAAAATAAGAACATTTATATTTTAATATTCGGAAGAAAGAAAAAGCAACTCAAGAAATTCTGAGAACAGGAGGTTTTCAGCAAAATTAGAATAGAAAAGTTACTATACCTTGGTTAGCAAGGTTTGTTTCGATGGTATGTGGATAAGATGGAAATTGCCATTTCTCTCACCAACCACAAGAAACCGTTTTTCTTGACACACACCAACTACATCCACATTAGTATCTGAAAAGTTCCATGGTAAAACGTCAAATACTAAGATTTGGGTTTTATTAATAGACACTTATATTTGAAACACAGGAACTGGATTATACAGTGCCCCAGATTTCTTCAAATTTATTTTGATTAAAAAAAGTACAGGAAAGGGTACACAGGTAGTGGTTTAGACATCCATTATTCTGATTTCAATGAAAAGTTAGCAAGCATTCTAATTAAATTGTACAGAAATACTTAGTCAATGGCATACAGAACCAGTAATCACTTTTTATTACTTAGATATTTATTATAATACTTCCTTTCACAGGCAGCTTAGATATGCTAGACACTTGCTATATTTTCCATTACAAATGATATATATGTATTTGAAAAGTCAGTTTTAACTTCCAGGGGAAATCCAAAGGAATGAGCTTACCAAACTGAACGTGCATCTGAAGACACTGCCCGGTGCTGTCAAGCAGTGCCACCGATTTATCAACAACAACAACGCTGCCATCCCGCGAGCTGCAGGCATACAACTGCGGGTTAACGGTGACCTAAGAAGAGAAAGGTGGTTCTATATAATGACCGAAACACTTCAGAGAATCTGACGAAGACATTCTCGTGTTTTAATTACTAAGAAAAAAACCCAACACCTTTTCTGAAGATGTGATTTGAAGAAGCGTATCCACTTGGTACAAAGCTGTTCCACATTCGCGCGCTAGTCCCACAGGGAGCTGCTGATTCCCTGTGTCATCACTTGTAAGAAGTTCAATGTCATTCCACATGTTCACCTGTGTTAAACATTTAAGGAACATTCTCAAAAATTATCAAAGGCGCAGAACACCTCCCCTGTGAAGAGAGGCTGAGAGAGTTAGGGCTATTCAGCTTCTGACTCTGAGACCTTATCGCAGCCTCAGTACTTAAAGAAGGCTTATAAGAGACACATGGAGAAACTTTTTAGCAGGGTCTGTAGCAATAGGGCAAGGGGTAACGGTTTTAACTAGATATTAGGATTAAACGAGATATTAGGATTAAACGAGATATTAGGAAGAGATTTTTTACACTGAGGGTGGTGAAATACTGGAACTGGAGTGGTGGGAGATGCCCCATCCCTGGAAGCATTCAAGGTCGGGTTGGAAAGGGCTCTGAGCACCCCGATCCAGTGAATCATCCAAGGGGGGCTGGACTGGATGACCTCCACGGTCCCTTCTAACCCAAACCACTTTACGATTCTACGCAGCGAGGCAGACAACTTGAAAGAACTTTTGTCCACATGCAAGCTATTGATTTTATTATTTTCTTGTGGCTTTGCGCCTAGGAGGAAGGGCGGTACAAGCCCCCTGAAGGCAAACTGCGTGTTTAGAGCAGCCACAGCTCAGCCAGGGGAGGAAGGTGGCTCCCAGCTAACATCCCCAACGAGCCCGACCGAACGCAGCGCGGCGAGGAGAGGTTCCGCGCCCAAGGCTGAAGGAAATTCAGTACCAGAGAGCCCTCCCCGACACACAGCGGCCACGGCTATCCGTAGGGCCCGGAGCCGCCCCCTGTCCCCTCACCGGAGGCCGGTGACGAACGGCGACCGCGCTCCCTCAGACGCCCCGGCCTTTCAAATTGGCGGGAGCCGCGGCTGCCGCTACGGGTAGCGGCGAGGGCCACGCTTGCTCAGAACGCGAACGGCGCTGTTGCTACGATACCGCTGACAACGTGTGTTCCCTCACCCAGAATGCACCGCGGTTTCCCCCCCCGCCAACCCCGCCATAGGGACATCCGGGCGCCTGAGGGGAGCGGGAGGGCAGCGGGGGGCTGAGCATCACTACTGCTGCTCCCAGAATGCACCGCGGCTCCCCTCGGCCCCGCCCCCTGGGTACATCCGGGCGCCTGAGGGGAGCGGGAGGGTGGGGTTTGGGCGGCGGTTGTTGAGGGAGGTTGAGGCTCTTGTGAGGAGCTGTCGAGGGGGAGAGGCGTCTCGGGTGCTCGGCTATGGCGGTAAGCGGCGTTGGGTGGCGGTTTTCTGTGAGCTGAGAAGCGGGCTCGGCCGTAGGGGTGGGGAGGGAAGAGTGTGCGGGACGGGGAGGGCTGGGTCAGCCAGCCGTGTGCGCGGAGACAAAATGGCGTCCGCCGCTCCCTCGGTCGCCGGCGCCATGATGGGCCTCGGGCAGCGGCGGGCGCGCTTCACCCCCTGCCGCTCGCCCTCTTTCCAGAAGTTTCTGTTTCAATTCTCTGAGCTCCGAGAGAAAGGAAGAGGCTTTGTGACCCAGGCCCCGTCGCTTCCTTGGTGCCAGAAATGCCGGCAAATAAACTCTTTTTAAGACTCGTTTTAGAGTTTTGGAAAACAAGCAGCCTTTATCAGGGTTGGGCCACACGAGGAAATGTTCTCCATCAATCGTGTGCGACGAGACAGGAGCTGCGGACAGAGTATACTTCACACTCATGTTTATATGTATGAATTCCCAGAGTTCTTATGCGTATTCTGTTACTTTTCAAGGGCTAATTTAAATGTTATTATGAACTTCACAACAGTCAGTTCTCTTGCTGGTTTGCAGCTTTGGAGCCAGCTCTGCCTACTTTGAATTTGAGATAGGGAAAGAGCGCAGACTGGGATGATTATAGAAAAAACTGCACCTGCTCAGTACAGATGATGCTTTAAGGAGGAATTTCTTCAAGATGAGAGTGGGGAGGCACTGGCCCAGGTTGCCCAGGGTACATGGGGCCTTGGGCACTTGGGCAGCCTGATCTAGTGGGAGGTCCCCCTGCTATGGCCAGCTGGGGTGGAACTAGGTGATCTTTAAGGTCCCTTCCAACCCGAACTATTCTATGATTCTATACTGAACACAAGATGTCATTATCTCCATAGTATGAGCAGTGTCTGGAAGAGCGCTCTCTGAAAGAAACCATACTAGCAGAGGGACATTCTGCCTAACTTTCAAGAAAAACGCAATTACTTTGATGAAGTTTTACTCTACATTAGCTTAAATTAAAAAATATTCCAGTTTTTGTAATAGTAACTACTTCTTGTATGATCCTGGGCTGGTAGAGAGCAGTGTGGCTGAAGGATGGGTGGGACAGGTAATGGGGTGCAGGTTACCTGCACATTTTCTCATTACTTTTTTTTTAATGGTGCTTTTTCAATTTACACAGCCTCACCTGTTAAGAATGAGGTAGTTTTTTTCTGTAAAAGAACTTGAAGAGTTATGGACTTGTAGTTTTGCACCTGGATTGTAGATGCTGTGTTTGAGGTTCCTCTGAAGTAGTAGGTGAAGGGCTCATTCAGTGAAACTTTAAGCCTGCAGCCAATCCACTTGTGAGCACTCACTGAAGTTTGCCAGCTTTTTTTTTTTGGCTCTGTGTTTTACTTGAGCGTAGAGATATCCCTAAGGTGTAGTGCACAAGGGCATTAATGAGTAGCAGTGTGTATGAGTATAGAGACTGGTAGCCTTGAAAAATGTGGCAGTAGGCTCAATTTCAGTTAGTACTGTGTTTAAACACTTTAAGCTGGTATTATGGTTATCTTTCTCAAGTAGCTTCAAAGTGTACAATTACAGAAGTCTTTAAATTTCTTTGGATCTTCTGGCTGTATATTTTAGAAACCATAGATGGAGAAAGGGGAGGGAAGTGTAGATAAGTAGATGATACGTGAGGAATGCCAAGGATTGCTATAGCTAGAATCACACATAGGGTTGTTCTTGCTCTTTATTTAATGTTCTAAAGCTTTCAGGATGGTGGGTGGTATATCAGTAGTGTTCAGAAGTGTCACTGGGACTATAGATAAAGCTCTGCTGTAGATACCATGATAAGCCATCAGTACTCTTGTCCATGCAAGATCTTGATCAGAACAAGAGAGACCAATAAATCTGTAGAAGTGTTGTGCACCAGTTGTGCACCAGTTGTGCACCAGTTGTGCACCAGTTGTGCACCAGTTGTGCACCAGTTGTGCACCAGTTGTGCACCAGTTGTGCACCAGTTGTGCACCAGTTGTGCACCAGTTGTGCACCAGTTGTGCACCAGTTGTGCACCAGTTGTGCATGTTTACTTCTTCCATCATCAAATCACAAAGCAGCCTTGACTGCTTTACAAAAGATAAGTTTCTAGGTTTAGTCGTTGTAGGTCAAGGTCTAGAGGGGATGGAAGGAACATCTTGTTTTTTGTCACCTAAGAAAAACGTGATGTAGAAATTGTTGAGACGGGTGGATGTGACCTACATGTGCTCTCGTACAAATACATTTTTGCACAGAACTACCGTTTGAGTTTTTTCCTTATTCAAGTTAACAATCTAACACTAACACAATATACCTCATTTCATTTCAAAGTTCATGCTGTATTTCAAAAATACTGTGGGGATTTTGTGCTATGCCTCAGTAATGCTCTAACTTGTGAGGTGACTTAGATCTGTTGGAACAATGTTGACTTTAAGTAATCTTAGATAACGTAGATGTTAAAGGATAATTCACCTACAAACATCTCCATTTAGAGAAAACTATACATCAGAGTTTAGTATTGCCGACTAAAGTGATGTGAGAGCAAAATGTTACTGTATATTAGATCTTTTTATTAAAATCTTGAAAAATCCATCTCTGTGCAGTTAGGCCATAGCTTGGTAGCCTTGCAGGGAACTAGTATTGGAGTGGCTACTTGCAAGATTGTTTTTACAGAAAATAATTCTAAGTATGTTCTTGGCAAAGTACTAAGTAAATAGTTTTTCTTGGTTTCTGATCCTAAATTTTTGATTTTTAAACATTGTGTCTTCATTTGTAGGGTAGTGATACAGAGCGAGATGGAGTAGTCCCAGAAAAGTCCTCTCCAGAAAGAGAGAAGAAAAAGGAACAATCAGATGCCTCTAGTTCTCCCAGAACATCAAAGCATCATTATTCAAGATCACGCTCACGGTCAAGGGAAAGAAGACGGAAGTCAGGTATGGTCTTAATGTAAGCAAAGTTGCTTAGTAATGTCTGGTGTATGCCTGTAGAACTGAAATCTCCTTAAAGCTGTTCTGGAAAATACAATGACTTTGCTCTAGTAATCAGTTAGAACTGGGGAAAAATGAAGCTCATGATTTTGGCTTTGTAAAATGTGTTATTGAAACTTTCCAATTTTAATAATAGATATCTTAAGGAAAAAGTTCTTGTCAGTGTTCATAGGGTGGCAGCGGGGAGGGCAAATGGAAAACCATGCTACTTTTTCTTTGTTTAATCAGTTATGCTTAGACTTTGCATGGTCATAACAAAAATAAAGTTACCTGGCTGTAGAACGTGGCTGCAGTGTGACATGGGCTAGTTTTTCCACTGTTAGAGCTCAATTAAATATGTGCAAACAAAAATCTGGGAATGACAAGTGGAGATTGCGTTCTGCAGCAGATATTGGAATAGCGTTGTTTGTTTTCTGAATGTCTATTCTTGACTTTGGGGAGCGGAATAACTGAAAAGAACTAGAAAGATTGTAGCCAGCTGTTCTCCTCTTCAACTTGGTAAATAACGAGAAGTGTTTTCTTCTTCAGATACTGAAGGAAGAAAACACAGAAGCCGGAGCAGAAGCAAAGAGGTAATTAACACTTTGTAGCGCTTAGGTAATTGTACAATACATCTTAAAGTATCTTATAGTAATACACATGTGTAAACCTATATAAATGACTTTATGGTAAGTACAAGAAATAGGAAACTTTAAGCTTAAAAATGGATATGGAGATCCTTTCATAGTGAAGCATGATTGCAGCCATCATGTTGACAAGGTAATAGTTTTATAGAAAAATGCTTTCAGAAACTAGTAACTTAATTTTTTTTTTTCTTTTTTGGTGGAAGCAGCCAAAAGAAAGAATTCATGTGGAGAAATAGAATGGTGTTCTTGATGACTTCCACAGAGCTTCCATTAACCAAAAGCCTTGGGTGTCTTTATTCCTGGCTAGTGTTCAGGACTTTCAATGATACATACCCATCTACTTATGGATATTAAAAATCATTCCCCACCTGACTGTGCTCTGTTTATTGCATCCTTCAATTGTGAAGAATGTCATAGCTTGACAAACAAGCTGAGTCAGCTGGAAACATGACAGTGGCAGCAAAAATTTCAGAGGGCTGTCTCTTTTATTTAAAATAAACAAATACGTGTGTATGTGTGTATCTATATATATAGGGGAGTGAGAAGAGACAGCATCAGTAATACCTTAAAAATAACTGCCTTGCACACCAGAGAAGATGTGAAACAAGCAAACCAGGAGCATTGAAATAGTCGCAAAGAAGCTTAAGCCATGTGGGGCAATAGCAGGCTGGGTCAGATGGGGGACTTTCTAACTTATAACTCCTGTCAGGAAGTTCTCCTTCCCCCATTCTAATGGAAGCTCTGTTCAAAAAAAGGAGGAAACTAAAAAGGAAAAGAAAGATAATCTAGGAGAGTTTTTGTGAAATTGAATATATTGTTTAGCTCACATGATAACATTTCTATAATAAATCATACTCAGCGTGCTAATGCGCGAAGAGACTGAACTGAAGACGCTGCAGACTCAGATAGCAAAATTATAAGCCTACTTCATGATAAGGTAACTATTAGTCATTCAAACTCATATTTCCCTTAAAAATATCTTAAATCCGTTATGGGATATAATGGTGGTTTATTTCTAAGGGTGTGCCTGGAGGATGTAATTTAAAAAAAAAAAAAAATCCTTTCTTAGAATTACATCCAGTGTTTTGCCATGCTGTTGGATCTAATCTTACACAATTTATTTAGCAGTTTGAGTTTCACAGAGAGAACAAGTGAGGAATAATGTCCCACAGTAGATTTACTGTTTACATTAATTTGCAAGGTTAAGCTCTTTTGCCTGTAGGCTAAATACCGGATATCAGTAATGCTTTTAAGTGTGTATATCAGAACAACTACTTACGTAAATACATTCTTAAAATTAATGTACAGGTAACATCCCAAACTTCAGATGTTTTTATGTAACAACTGACTGTTCAAGGAGTTAAGAATAAGATACTGTAAATGCAGGTAAAAAGACATTGTATCCTTGAAGAACTATAGTAAAATCTGTTTAGAAATGAATATATTAATAAGGAGATAGTAAGGCTTGAATAAATGGGTATTAGCTAATTACAGCATATTCCCCAGACTTTCTTTCAAGAGAGCTGTAGTTATAGGAAAGGTTTTATGAATAGATAACAGATTTAGATAAGCAAAATAAACCTTTGAAGAATTGAGTTTTAGTCTAAAATGAATCTATTATGCTTAAATTGTGATTTGAAACATAATATTATTTAAACATAGGACTTTAGTGGGCTTTGTTTTTGTGCTCTAAAGGTTTCAGAATAACTTGGATATATTAAGAGAAGGTGTTGATGTCATGACTTAGTCTCTAAGGAAAACACTGGCAAAAATCAGGCCTGACCTTGCTAAGTATTTTTAGCATTGCAGCTATAAAAAGGAATCTTTTTTTAAGAGGTACTGCAGGAAGAAATTGCGGTATAGTGGAGCAGCATATCTTTAATTTAAAACTACTGTGGGAGGTCTCAGTGATGCACCTTAGTTTTAAATACTAAAAATGGAGTGTCAAGCGTATAACTTTGTTTTTTAAAAAACATTGGAAGTTACTGACTGATGGAGAGTTGTGTTCTAAAAATTAATTACCAAATGATGAATAGAAAATCGTTTTAGTTCTAAAAGCAAGAAAGTATATGCTTACAGCTTTGTATAGATTTTAGTCATTACTAGGAGTAGGCAAATACTAAGTATTCACTACAGATATGAGTGTGTCTGTATATGCATATTCATAAGTTGTCAGATACTTAAAGGTAGATAGTTATGTCTTTGGAATGGTGACAGTATCTGAGAGTGACAGTTTTGTTATAATGCTGTGAACTCTTACCTGGTAACACTGTAGAGATACTTAGAGGGATGCTTTAGAAACCCTTTAGACAGTGGGGAGGAGGGAAAAGGGGGAAAATTATAGGGTGCATTTGCAACTT
This sequence comes from Phaenicophaeus curvirostris, assembly GCF_032191515.1. Lineage (NCBI taxonomy): Eukaryota > Metazoa > Chordata > Aves > Cuculiformes > Cuculidae > Phaenicophaeus > Phaenicophaeus curvirostris. The sequence continues at coordinate 3,686,118 of NC_091408.1, forward strand.
TGGGTAGTTGGTGGCATTAGGTAAGAAAGCCATCACTCATGATTGAGTCACACTCCTAAGGTTACTAATGTTGCATCACAACTTATCATTTTTTATCTTCTGATACCCATACTAACTCTCTTTGTTGCACTATTTTCCTGAAAGAACCAACTTCTTCTTAAAACAGGCAAGAAGACATGAATCCAAAGAGAAGTCCTCCAAGAAGCACAAATCTGAAGACCATAATGACAAAGAACATTCTTCTGACAAGGGAAGAGATAGCTTAAATTCATCTGAAAATGGTGAGGATAGACATAAACGCAAAGAGAGAAAATCATCAAGAGGGAGGAGTCATTCAAGATCCAGATCTCGTGAAAGGTAAGTTCATTTACACAATTATTCTTTAAGTGCATTTGCAAAAGTGGTGTTTGGAATTCTGTAGACTACTGAAATACAACTTAATTATATTTCTGTCCAAATTTACTGCTAAAACATCAATTTTTATTGCATGTTTTGATTTTCGTTGGGTAGTGCTTTTTTGCTTTTCCTGCTACTCGTTTTTTTTTCCCCAGATTGGTTCTGAGTAAAAGTATAAAATATCCCTAAGGCTCTTTATAGGTGACCTGTCGTGTTCGTGGTTAGTATACGTAGTGTAGAAGATACATAAACAGATGATATTAAATGTTCTCTGTTGTCAGTGACAGGAAGGACAAACCTTAGCAATGTCATGGCTTGGACCTCCTAAATGAAGAGCTGCTCAGACAATGCTGTCTAAGCTTCCTTGCTCAGCAGGCCAGCTAGCACCCTCTAATGGCAGAATTGCTTGGGACAGACAGGTTGCTGCCAGCAGAATGTTACAGCCAGCTGTGCTCATAGCAGAGGGATTTGTAGCAAACATGCTAGCAAGGACTAGGCTTCAGCTAATAATACACTGAGGGACTGTGTGTGACTTGAGCTGAAATTTGGGTATCTCTTCCCCTAAGGTATTGGATACCATGGGGAGGAGGAGAGTTTTGTTGCCTTGAATTTAAGATTCCTGCATCAGATTAGTTTGGCCATGTATTTATTTTGAGATGTGCACTTTAATGAAAGACTAAAAATAGTTGAATTGATGATTATGGTTGTTTACCTAAGCTGCCTTAACTCTCTTGTTGGTTGTGGTTCGTGGTAGTGTTTGATTCCTTTCCCGTTTCATCTCCTAGCCTTACAACTTAAACTGTTCCAGGCATGAGTTCTTCTGTGTGTAGTTTGCAGTCTCCCCACCCTGCCTGATGTATTTTGCCCTGTGGTGACGAACCTGTATGTAAGTCCTTAAGTAGAAGCTGAATTTAAACATGACAATATATGTAAGAATTTGGGACATGTGTTTCAGACGTCATCGTAGTAGAAGTCGTGATAGGAAAAAATCCCGGTCTCGCAGCAGAGAGAGGAAACGACGTATAAGATCTCGTTCTAGATCAAGATCTAGACACAGACATAGAAGTAGAAGTAAAAGCAGAACTAGGAGCAGAAGCAGGTAAGGTGTTAACTTCTGTATATGCTTAGTGGTGGTGTTCAGATGAACGTTCTGTGGGCTCACATGTAGAAGAATGATGGGTTTGCCAGTTAATGGCTGTTCAGTGTAACTAAATCTGTTTGAATTTTTCTCTGCTGTATTGATACTGTGGCTTAGGTACTGGGAAGTTTACATGCACTTCCAGAAGCATTTTTCCTAGATGGTTTGAGTGTGTCAGCTTGTCATAGTATGATTTCATGTTAGCAATTAGAAATTATTAACTAGTTATTTTGTGGGCATCTTATAAACCACCATTTTAGAACTTTGGACTGATAAATTATGTAAGTAACTTAATATTTTGAGTGGTAATGATTACCACAGTTGAAGCTCTTTTGTTTCTTATACCACAATTGAATTTACTGTTTATGAAAGATATTTAAATAATATTTAAGTGGCAAAAAACTGAAGACTAAGGCTAAGTGGTGATTATTAGAAGACTAAGATGCAACTAACCCTTTCATGTGTTTAATTTAAGACCAGTGTGGTTGGCAAAGCACTTCTTGAAAAATGTTGTGCTTATTTCTTTGTGTATTTATCATAAAAGGGAAGTTAACTGGAAGTCACTGGCTGTCAGAGCAAATACACTGATAAGAAGCTAATCCTGATCAGCTCCCCAGGCTCGTTTTGAAAATTTGTCTGTGAACTGGCACAGTTAGCGTAGTGCTACAGTGAATTCCGAAGTAGATGGTTGCTTCTGACCTAAACATACTGTTCTGTGTTAGTGATTACCAACTACTTTTTGTCAAGTTCAATATGAGAATGTTTATCATGTTAATTTTTCTCCTTATCTTTGGTGCTTTCATTTCTTACTCCATATCTCTTTGACAGGGCTAAGATCCATGCTTCACTTGGAATATGCCTAGAGCTGAGGTTTTCATCAGTGTGTAGAAGTTAATATTTTCTGATACTGATGAATTATTCAGTATTTTGATGTAGGATTCTGAGTCTAGTTTTATCACCTTTGCATTCTTAATGCCCTGTAAGATTTTCAGAATGAGTAAGGTGAAATATGACTTAATGTCTACTACAGTTCTGGTTTTCCCCTCCTATGTGTTTCAAGTATGAAAAGTAGTTTGAATGCAAGTTGATGTCCCTTAAGAGCTCCCAAGAAAGTGTTGACAGTGTTGCAGTTGATTTAACAGTGTTTTCACTAAGGTATTTTAAATGGCTTTTTTAAAGGGTGTAGAAGTTGGTTATTCAGCAGTGGTATTGAGACTTTAAGATTCTAGCACATTCGTGTAATGCTACAGCATCACTTGTGAAACTGTTAAGAAGACTTTTCTTGCTAAAAAAGTAGATGAATTACATGGTTTGTGTCGCATTTTATTTTGGCGTGCACTTTATAACAAACTTTCAGCTGGCGTGAGTAGTGCTAGGTTTTCAGTTGGGGTACATTACTTGGATTTAATAGTGTTTAAGCCACCTTCAGCATGATGTGTAAGGCTTCGGTTCCCCATTATTTCCAGTTATTATAGAAGATGTGCATTTACTGGTTTTAAAAGTAACTTTAAACTTCTTGTGTTTAATGGCTCTATGAAAACCTCACATGCCTGAGTAGTTTTTTGCTTCTACAGTAGAATTCAAATTACCTGAAACAGAACAGCAAATGTAAAGGGTAGTCATAGCTTAGGAATTTCTTTAACTGGAAACACGTCTTGTTGGATAGTGATAGACACACTGCAACAATCCATTTCTTTTAATTACTGCTTTTGTCTTGCAAATCCTGGAGAAGGAAAATAGGTAGGCCATGAATCATAAAATGGCTTGGATTGGAAGAGACCCTAAAGATCATCTAGTTCCAACACCCCTGCCGTGGGGAGGGACATGTCCCACTAGATAACTTTTTTTTAACAGTAGTTAGAACACTTCCAAGTTCTGGCCTCAAGTGAATCCTTTGGAAAGAGAATTATAGGGCAAACCTTGAGGAAAACTTCTCACAAGCCAGAGAAAAAATTATGTGGAAGCCTACCCTGTTAAAGCTCAGCTATGAAATGAATTCCCTTATTCATGAAATGCAATATTTTTATGTTACAGTTAACAGGCTACAACAGAAGCATTTGTAAATAGCAGAGCTTGCCTCTCTTGACAGTTCTTTGCATAATCTCAGGCTCACCTTTTCAGGTGATCTGTCCTCACTAGCATTTAAACTAATTTTTTTGTTCTGTGAGCAGTAGACCTTCCTGGCAGTTCTGTTGCTCTGATTAAATGCTAGGTGGAAAACATGACGCCATCTGCTTGTTTCAAATGGAAGTGCTTAAATACAAAAGCTCAAATATTTATTTCCTTGATATTTACCAGTGCAATAAAGCATCAGACCAAAGACAAGACCAAACTACAATAGTCAGCACGGGAAAAATGAAGGTATCTTTGAAACATGCATTACATCTTATCTCACGAATGCAGATCTGTCACTTCCCAGTGCCTGAATCTGCATCTTGTCATCTTCTATGAAAAGATAAGTCTCGCCTCCTTTGTATTCTACCAGATTTGTCATGTAAACAAGGATTTCTTTTTTGTAACTTCAGTCTACGTTTCATGATGTTAGTAGATGCTGCCCAAGTCATAAACAGAAGAAACAGTATATCTGAATGCCATTCAAAGTGGCTGTTGTTGACTTAGGTATTATCTCAAGTTAGCTATTATCTCAAATAGTTGATAATAGCATTGAAGTATAAAATTGCATAAACATTTTTGTGCATCACAACTTACCGTTTATGGCAAATCTGGGAAAGATGTGAGTGATACCTCCTGTAATTTAAGCTTTGTTAGACACTTCCAGTATCTGTGACTTCTCTAACACTCATGTTTTAAACAAAGGCTTAAACAGGGATGAACCCTTACCCCTTGTAATGTAGATATTATAGATGCTGGCAAAGAGAAATACCACTATTAGTACTTTGTATGTGTATCTTGAGTGGCTTTATTTATATGGGAATAGGTATATATGTCATAAGAACAACTGTACTTGGAAGGAGGTGGGGAGAAGGTTAATTAAGGAGAATTGAACTGAAGGTCTAATATATGTATTCTAAGTGAGTTCTTTTCAGATTGTCAGGTTCCAGGTAATGCATGCTTCATAGTTCTCTGCACAGGACTGTCCTCAGGAGTAAACTCAAGACAAAATCACATGTGTTTAAACCAGGTCTCGCCTCTAACTTGGTAGCCTTCCTCAAATAGTTGTCCAAAGCACATTTAGTGAAGAATATACAGAGGGGAGAGAGATACTAATTTCCCCAAGTACTACTCCAATTTTGAAATTGAGCCTCCTCAAAATGCTCGTTTCTTAACATAATTATAGTGCTGTGAGGTCTTTTGTGGTTTTAGAATATCCTTGTAATTTGACACATTTTATGTTTTTCCTGCAGTTGACTTCACTAAAAATTACATGATGTTTTTTCTTGTCAGGTTTTAGACTGAAAATCTCTAGAGCAGATCTACTTGTTCTAAACACTAAGTATAAGAGGGTAAAAGAATACCTAGAATTACTTTCTCTTACATAATGCAGTTGGAAATCTTCAGTTTTAGCTCTGTCTTGTTAAAAGGCAATTGTGACTGTTGCACTGTTTTGTATAGTCTCTGTGAAAGCTGTTTGTGAGAGCTCTCCAAATTAATCATTAAGCAGTTATTCAGAGTTGTGATCAAACACTTTATGACATGTTAAGGTATATATGTACCTTCATCGTTTTAGCAACTATGTTAACTTTGGTTACAGAGAGCGAAAGAAGAGAATTGAAAAGCCCCGAAGGTTCAGCAGGAGTCATAGCCGGAGTCCGAGTCCACCACCTTTTCGGGGTCGAAATACAGCAATGGATGCACAGGAAGCATTAGCCAGAAGGTCAGAAATTGTTGTGATTTTAATGATATGTGACATAGGCAAAATCAACAACAGCAGCTTGTCTAAATATTTCTACTCTCTTGTACTTAATTCTAGACTGGAAAGAGCAAAGAAGCTGCAAGAACAGAGAGAGAAAGAAATGGTCGAAAAACAGAAGCAACAGGAAATGGCTGCAGGTAGCCCATATGTGTTGTGTTAATTACTAAACGATAGTGTGAGTGGAAGATAGGATAGGCTTATATGCAAATTGTTACACTCCAGTCCAACAGATGTGCAGATTGTCTTTCTTTATGTAATCGTTAACTTGGTCCATATAGAAGAACCACAACTGAACTAGGAAGTGTTTAAAAAATGAAACAACTGCTCTACCCCCCCCACCAAGAAATGGCCAACAAAAACAAATGAGATTTCTGATCACTTACTGAGTGTGCAAAAAAGATGTTATATGTTAGGCTGGTAAATGACTTCATGATCACCACTGGACCCTTCCTTTATGCATTATTAAGCAAAAGTTTGAAAGTTGTTTTGAGCTGTGGGGTCTTTAGAATCACAAGATATGTGAATTTCACTTCTAGTTTACTAAAATTATTGGAGACTTGTTTCTTAGTATACAAATACCATGTATTTTTTCATGCGTTTGTTATTTGGACTTTTTCAACTTAATGCTGATGAAGGGAGATGTATGGAGGTTTTGGTTTGGGTTTTTTTCTGGTGTGTTTTTTTTCCAAAAAAAAGTCTGAGCATATTATCTGATAGCATGTTGCCTTTCTTCTTCAGCAGCTGCAGCCACTGGAGGCTCCGTCATTAATGTCGCTGCTCTTCTGGCATCTGGAACACAAGTAACTCCTCAAATAGCAATGGCAGCTCAAATGGCAGCACTGCAAGCAAAGGCTCTAGCAGAGACTGGAATAGCTGTACCTAGCTATTATAACCCAGCAGCAGTGAATCCCATGAAGTTTGCTGAGCAGGAGAAAAAGCGAAAGATGCTTTGGCAAGGCAAAAAGGAAGGGGTAATATTATCTTTTCTTACTTTGATGAAACTTGTTTGGAAAAGTCTTGCAGTCAGACAGTGTAAGGATGCCAGTTAACATTATCTCCAGCACAGTTACTTTCATACCTGTTACAGAATTTCCCTATTAGCAGCAGCCTAAGGTAAAACTTAAGGAGTGAAAGGCCGAAGTAACTAGACCTGCCGTGACAACACTTCCAGGCTTTATGGGAGTACAGTGGAGTATCCAAGCAGAGACTGTACCTCTGTACTTCACCATAGGCTTCAACTGACTTCCCTCACAAAGAGTTTCTGTGAGGATGCTGCAGGGATGTCACATCCTACTTGGAAACCTGTTAGTCCAGCTCTGCTGTTGCTACACAGTGGGCTCATTTTCAAGACCGCTCTTTTGCTTGCTACTGTGTTATGACATTAATGGAAAAAGGTGACAAAGGTTTTTTTATGTGTTTTTACCTTGTACAGGACAAATCACAGTCTGCAGAAATATGGGAGAAATTAAATTTTGGAAACAAGGACCAAAATGTCAAATTCAGAAAACTGATGGGCATTAAGGTAAAGCATTCTGAATGTGTAATTAAGTTTGTTAGTTGTAGGATAGTGACTTTATCTATCTGTCTGTCTGTCTATCTATCTATCTATCTATCTATGAAGTGTACCTTAACAAGTAAAACTGTTAAGTTAACCCAATTCTACCTGATGTAGTTAAGAACTTGAAGTATTCCTCATTACTAAATTCATAAGGAGCATCTAAATCTGAATTTAATTAATATTCCAGACTTTCATTATGTTTCTGGCTAACAAGGCAGCTGTAACAACAGTGGTAATGGTCACGAATGTTCATAATCACTATTGCTTTGTATAGATAAGGTAATTGGAGATTTACAAAAGAGTTCTGTTTGAATGAGAGAACTTGGATGAAGGCCTCTCTGTGTTTAATTACCCTAAAATGGTCCAGCGGTTAAATTGAACACTTGCATTCTTACTGGTTTTTGAAAACAGCAAAGTGAAGTTCTTACCTTGTAAGACGTGCGGTATGTGGTAATTCCGCTTCCTACCTGCTCTTGTTTTTCCTCTGTTCTAGAGTGAGGATGAAGCTGGCTGTAGTTCGGTTGATGAAGAAAGTTACAAAACGCTGAAACAACAGGAAGAGGTTTTCAGAAACCTAGATGCACAGTACGAAATGGCAAGATCACAGACTCATACGCAACGAGGAATGGGATTGGGTTTTACATCTTCAATGCGAGGGATGGATGCAGTTTGAAGGAAAAAAAGCTGGTTTTAGTGTTTGGGACTATGGAAGGTTCTTGTTGAAATGTTGGGTCCTTGTTCACCAAAAAGCTAGCATTCTAGCTTGCATGGGTGTTGCATTGACTTTAATTTATTGAAAAATACAATTTTTTTGTAAATATCAGATCTGTGATACTGGTGTTAGTGTTGTAATCAGTAATACACACTTCCATTAAACTTGACAGAGCTCTAGAAGGACAGACAGTATTTTTTAGTTCCAGTTCTACTTTTCAAACAAAGCAGCAGATGGGATGCTCATACATGGATATTTCGTGTCCACTGTCTTGTGTACTTTTGTACTTTAACCTTGTACAGTTATTTCCAATTCTTGAAACATGAAAGAAACATTGTGTAGATGTTATTTAGCGGTCTGGGCCAATAGGCACATAATCCAGTGCAAAAATCCTGGTTAATAATAAAGACATTTTTTTCTCTAATATCTTTGTTAATTAAGTTGTATTTTGGGCTAAGCTCTTAAGGAAACTAGTTAAGAGATGTCAGGGAGGCTTGAAGTCAGAGAGAGAGTTTGTTTTACTCTGTTTATGTTGAAGTAGAGTTTTTATCAAATGATGAGATTTGCAGGTTCTTTGGGATTTCTTTGTTGTTTTTTGCTTTTGATCGATGCAATACTTGCAAATTTTAATAAAGAAATTTTAATAAGGAGAGGGAGATAACCAAAAGGTTGATGAGAAAGGTAAGAAGTTGGAGCCCCTTGCTAGCAGTTGGGTGATCTTAGTAGTTGATGGAAGCAGGAATCCCTGTACTGGAGCAGAGCTGGACTAGGTGTGTGACTCCTTTTCAGGGAAGGCGCTTTACTGCGGGTAGCCTCCTTAAAAATACTCTTGTCCCGCACCCTGCTGCTGCCCTCGGTTTTTCTCTCCGCCCCCAACCACTTCTTAGAAGAAGGAAACGGCACCAACCGGGTAACGCTGCCAGCAGGGGCTCCTGGGGCGGGAGCGACTCTAGCACTACGGCTCCAGGCGTGCTGCTGGCAGCGGAGGGCGAACTACATCTCCCAGCGTGCAAAGCGCCTGGGGAGCGTCACCAGAAGGCGTGTGCGTTCCCGGTGCACGCTGGGAGTTGTAGTTCCGCGTTCCCCAATGGGGCCGCGGCGCTTCCCGGCTGCCCTTTGCCCCCCAGCCCCTCCCTTCCTGCTGCAGCCCAAGATGGCGGCGGAGGTGGATTTCGGGGACCGCGAGCTCTTCCAGCAGCTCGAAGAAGCGGCCGGGCCGCCGCCACCGCCTCCCCTCAGCTTCGAGGAGGAGGAGGAGGCGCCCGAGAAGGCCTTGGAGGAGCTGTACGAGCGGCTGCGGGACCGCGAGGAGACGGTGCGGCGGCTGCGGGCGGAGAATATCCTGAACGGGAGCCGGGCCTGGGCCCGTCAGCCCTGAGGCACCCGGGGATCGGGGCAGGGGCGGGCGCTCCCGGCTCCGGCTTCCCTCGCTTCTGAGCAAGTTTTCCCTTGAAAACTTTCATTCTCGGAGCGTCCAGGCGCAGGAGGCAGTTCTTGAGCGCTGTTAAAAAGCCTGAGGCTGGGGCTCATCCTTTCTGCCTTTCTAAGGAAAAGAAACACCTGCTCATTCGCTTCATTAGCCCGTGTTTAACAGAATACACAATTTTAAACTCTTCAGTTGTGACTGGTTTCCCTAAAGCGTTTTCAAGTTTGATGCTGCTGCAGAGTGGAATCTGAAATTGGGTTTGCTAGTGTTTTTTGGGTTTCCTGAAGCGAAATGCTGCAAAGCTGACAATTCAACCGTAGAGCATGTAATAAGTTACACTTTTTGGGTGGTCACAGCTAGTCCTTCTTGTCTGGGTTTTTGTTCGTTTGGGGTTGTTTTGTTGTGGGGTTGGGTGGGGGGGGTTTGTATTTTTTTTTCCCATTTTATTGTGTTTATTCAGCAGCAGCAGGTGGATTTGTAACTACTCTGTGCAGTAAACAGAAAAGTCTGAAACCCCGTTATTATTCCATAGAATTCTTAGGTGTTTTCTTTGATCTTTCAATTAATGATGGTGTAGGTCTGTGTCATCTGAAGAAAGTAATATTCCTTAACAATAAATTAACATCAGGAACTTAAAAGGAAACTGAATATTCTGACTCGTCCTAGGTACGTTAAAGCTGATTTGAAATGCTTTGTGTGACCTGTATGTGTTTTAAATAAAGTTTGTCAGAGGTAGCAGTTGCCTGAAGTAACAGTGTCTGCCATATCTGAAAACTTTGCTTCTGTGTCTCTCTCTCTGTTCAGATGTTTGGCTTCTAAAATGCCATTATCATTCTTGAAAAGTCTTTTAGACTTGATTACCAAGAATTTAGTTTGCATTGCTGTAACTTTATTTATTTGTGTGTATCTCTCTGTTTATTAAACTTTTGTGTCTTTTTGTACTTTTTTGTCAAGTTCAGTAGTGAGAGCAATTGAATTAAAATGACTGAAAAAATAATCTCTTAAGATTTTATAACAGTTTACTGCAGTTAGGAGATTTCTGTAGTGTGGTGTTCTGTTTTTTCTTTCCACTTCACACCAGGCAATTTGTGTTGCTTGAAAGAAGATGATTTCTGTTGAAGTGAACAGGAACTTGTTAAAAGGACAGAACTTATATTGGCCAAACCTTCCTCTCTCTGGACAATAGACTCTTTGCCGTGATAAGGGACAGGGAGCAAAGCTAATACCATAACCGCTGTGTCTGTGTCTCTGTTCTGTCCTTCTAGTGGAATTTCAGTGGACAACTCCAAACTTGATGGACCTCTTTTACAGATCCTATTTATGAACAATGTAATTTCTAAGTAAGTACTTTCCAAGAAAAAGCAATCCTGATAGGAAATTGGAAATTGTTGTTGTTTGGATATGTTAGTGTTTGCCCGAAGGACAGATGTTTTATTCATGAACATGAACTTGTTAAGCTTGAAGGGGAGAAAGGATAATGAGCAACATGACAAGAGATCTGTTGCTTTTATTAGCGATACCTGGTTTTATCGTTAAATGCAGTCTGACTCCTAGGAACTTGGAGCGAGTCTGAACAGCAGTTTTGAATGCTTCAAGTATTGTAGGTAAATACAGGAAATTAAATTTGACCTGCCTTTGAGTTGATTTTTTGCCACAGTAATACAAGGGTGTTCTATTATAATAGATGGCACTCATGTCCGTGGGCATTGGGAGAAGCACAGGAGAGAAGTTTACTGTCCCTTTTCTAAGGTTTTAAGTAATAGTAAGTAGCAACTGCTTAAAAAGCAGACATTTGGCGTATGTTACGATCTTGCTTATGTCTTTGTATCCTTTTTTTACTCCTTTTAGGCAGTATCATCAAGAAATTGAGGATTTTGTTTTTAACTTAGTTCAGAAATACGAAGAGCAGAAGAAAGGTGAACAAGAAAAAACACACTTCAATATTAAGCCACAGGTACTTTAAACTCACGTTGTTCTTAGGTGCTTCTTTTGCAACCTCATAGTGGAAATATTGAAATACTGCACTACTAAATAGCTGAGTTCTAGATGGTTTTTCCTGCTTAATTGCAAATCGAAGTACTATCAAACCAAAGTTTTACAATTATTTGTCCCAAAAATAAAGGCCCAGGACAATGAAAATATCCTTTTTGCCCATGAAAATGCTTCTTTAAAATTGTTCCCAGTGACACTTGTGTAAAAGCAAAGTAGTAGGTTGGTTGAAATAACTGAGAAAAGACTGTAAAGTACAAACTTAACATATCCTCTTCTGAAAATGTTTGGCCCACCTTTGAGAATATATAAGAGCACAGGTGAACAACAGAATCTGGACGTTTCCTCTACCTTTTCTCAGTTTAGAATTTTAAGCTTTACTTAACATTCACTGTTTAGCATTCACTTTGAGTATAAGGCTGAAATGGCACATTCCTCTCCATCTTTCTCTTAGCTTTTGAGTTAAGAATAAAGATGTTCTTATGCAGCATGTTTCTCATCATTAGAAATTAGCTGTGTCCTCCTCTGAACTTTGGAAAGCTTTATGGCTAATGTAGTTGCCTCTGTCCTGTTGTTGGACTAATGTTTCATGATAGGATCAAACTTGTATTCTGTTTTCTATGCCCTTTACGTACTTTAGTAATTTAGGAACTTTTGTTTTTACTGGTATTTTAAATTAATTATTTGCATTTTTACTTTTACATCAGCCCTCCAGTGTTCTTTTGGAAGAGGACTGTAAAACAGCAAGCTCGAAGTCTCTTAAAAAAATGAAAGAAGCTTTTAGTGTAAGTTTTTGACTATATACTCTTCAATGGTAGATCTCACTCTTCATTCTAAATATGCAATATACACTGCCATTAAAATAAGACCTTGTTAAATTTTATTTATGAGTCTAATAGCAGTTAAGTTCAGCATGTTTTGGCTACATTAATGGAAAAAATACTTACTTATACAGGTATGGGTGTGTATTATTTGTAAATTCTTACAGAGTGGGGGAAAAAAAACTGGAAGTATTTCAAGCAGTGTAAATATATAGAAATGCTACCAATCTGACCTAAATACTGACACATTTCTGACAATTTTCTGACTTTTTTTCTACAGGTTGTAGGAAGTGTTCTATATTTTACCAATTTTTGTCTTGATAAACTGGGACAGCCTATATTAAATGAGAATCCACAGCTGACAGAAGGATGGGAAATACCTAAGTATCCTGTTTACTAAAACAAGGGGGATTTTGTATTTGTCAAATTCAAAGAAGGCCAGTCGGTAAATTGAACTCCAGTTCTGTTCTGTAGATTGTACATTCTATCAACACCATATCAGTCATTATAGAAGAAAAGTTTTAGAGAGTAATTAATGAGTTTTTCCTCAAAACGAGTATCTTGACATGATTGGCTTGCAGATTTTTAGAAGACCGTTACGCTTGGGAAGAATGAATGCATCTTGTGACTTCAGGAATTTCCTGGGGCAGTGTGCAGTCAGATTTGGAATGACAGCTCATTCCAGATACAATCAAGCGTTCTCCTCTTATAAAAATTTGCTGTCTGGGGAGAAGAAAAGGGCTTAGCAAACTGAAATATTCTTTAAGGTGATTTTTTTTTTTCCAAATGTGGGAGCCAAACAGAAAGTATTTTAATCACAGAACGCTCTTAACATTTTAAAGTTGGTTCTTTGCTGTTTAAGGACAGTATTGGGATTGAGGAAAATGTTGGAAAAAGAGAGTTTTAATATTGTAGTCCTCCATGACTTAAATAAATTGGGCAAGAAATTTTCTCAAGTAGTCTCATCTCCCCAGTTTTCCACTATTGTTTCTGCCCCAGAAAGAGTCAGGACAAGAAGCAATTTCTCAGTTCCTTTCTGCAGTATCTAGTTATCAAGCTCGTAATAAAAATAATTTCCTAGTGTTAAAAAATAACTTGTACCTGAATGAAAATTGAGGACTTACAAGCCTGCTAATGTGGGTTTTAGTCTGCCTGCCATTGTGTGTGCACTGTGCTGTAATTTTACGCTTGGAAGGCTGTTGCTGTTACAGTGCATTAAGTCAGTCCTGTTCTCCAAGTGATACTCTACCATCCCCAGTCTCCAGATTAAAGTAGATGCCAGGGGAATTTCTTAAAAAATGCAAAGCTAAATGTGGCTAAACTTTCATATCTGCCAGCTTAGGTCTAATATTGTTCTTTAAATGTACTTCCTGCATCTTTTTTTAGAGCTTCCTTAGATGACATTAAACCTAAAATAGCATTTGGAGTTAAATGGTCTGTGAGGTAGCCCGCTTCTAAATGACTGAAATACTGCACTTGATTAACATGTCAGTTTAATTAGGATCTGCTTGTCTTTTGGAAAGCAACTGTTAAGATTCTGGAAACTGTGCTGCTTCTGAACTCAACTGAACCTCGCAATCTTTACCGTACTGGTTCACTTGCAGCCCTCTTGTTTTCTCGTATGTTTTTAGATAAGTGGGCACAGCGGCTAACACATCGCAGTGCAAAAGCGAACACAAGTATGCAGTATGACCTGTCCCCAGCTACTTGAGAAATGAGTTATATTTTTGAAACTCTACAAAAATATGTTATTAGATGATTGCTATTAATATTAGACTATTAGTTTGAAACTTCCTGGCTATAAAGAGGAGGACTGTAGCTGATCAAGTGCTGATAGAGAACAAAATCGGTTATTGGATAGAAATTGCATAGGAAACAATGGAAGCCTATCTTAGTCAATAGCTTATAATAGATATAGATTTATAGTTTAGACTTCATATCAAGGACCAATCTGTAACTTAAACGAGAAGAGTCAGTGTTGTATTCAAAGCAGTGCCAGATTTTCACTGATATTTTAAACAAGAATGAAATTTTGCTTCATCCAGTAGCAGTTCCTTATTGAAATCAAAAGATATCAGCAAGTTTTCAGCCAGATTCTCTCCCTAGATGGACAAGAAATACAAGTTAAACCAAAAAGGTTTGTATTATTCTTAAATATAAAGTTTTGAGCTGAGAAGTTCAGATATACTCTGTGATTATTCCCCACTATACTAAACCCTGAACGTACTTGAATGATGAGTTTAAATGAAGTAAACCAGTGCTGAGCTTTGCAGTCATTGGGTGTCGTTTACTGACTTGCTTTGGGAAGGACCTTAAAATCAATGTGTAAAAACCTTCTGAAGTTTATACTCTGTTCTTCTGGTGCTTGCCTTTTTAGTGATTACTTTGTCGTCCTGGCACTGGTGTACTGTCATCATTTTTACTGTTTTGTACACCAACTACTGTCTGACTGTCTTTATGGGTTTTTAAGCCAGACTCGATGATGTAGCTTTTTATGGGAGGTAAGAAGTAAAGCAAATTGTGTTTCCAGCTGACAGCTTGCGTGGGTCTTTATGGTCACTGATTTCAGATTTTGTAAAGACCAGGTGAGCTTTTAGTGGGAATTTCAAAGATAAAGAGGCATGCTGAGTTAAACTCTGGTTTGATGAGAAATATTACCATCTGAAAGGAAAGCAGATTGAAGGGTTGTGCTTGTGATATCGGATGGTGATAGAATAATTGGATCACTGCAGAAAGCTTCTGTTTGCACGCTCTGTAAAGATGAAGCAGAACATGCACTTCACTTCATCTTATGAAAGGCTTCAAGAGGTTGGAGTGTGTGGGCATTACCCTGGATACTTGTTCTTGTGTCACATTTTTGTCTCCACTTCTGGTTCCCATACTAATTCAGTAAAAATGAATGTTCAGAAAAGAAATGTTTCTCTTAAATGTTGTAAGAGATTGAGATTTTTCCGCCCTGTAACGTTGAAAACATTTGCTGCCATGGTATGAGTTTACAAGGAAAATTAATCTTGAAGCCAGCCGCAGTTCCATTTTCCGTTTTCAGTGTACAATTTCAAAATATGCATAACTTGTTCAAACTGTGGACCAGGACTTTCCAAAGAAGTAGTTATGCTCTCCTACTTGTTTCTGCTGATAACTGATTCTCAGTGTTGTAAAATGGATCAGACCTCCAATGATACAGGCATAAAAATATAAATAGAGGTATTAATGTACTACAGGCATGTTAATTTGAGAACTTGCTCTTCTGTACTCTAGAGTTAAAAGTATTGTTTTCACATCTTCACTTTGCTGCCTCTGGACATAGCATAAGCTTTAGTATATAGGTTTTGTTTTCTTTATTGGCACTATCTAAGCAAATCTTTACATATTTAGTCAGAAGCAGAAATCCTTCAGTGAATACTCTGTCTGCACCATGACACAAGGAAAAGCTTTTCCACTTTTAGGACAGTAAACTATGGGATCAGGTTGCCCAGAGAGGTTATGCAGTCTCTATCCTGAGAGCTATTCAAGACCCAATGGGATAAAGCCCTGAGCGACCTGGTCTGATCCCATAGCTGACCCAGCTTTGATTAGGGGGCTGGATTAGAGATCTCCCAAGATCCAGCCTGAATTATTCTGTCACTATTCTGTTCCCTCTTAAAGGAATAGATCTCTGTTTTATGAGAGATAAAAGCTCAGTTTCTGCCTGGAACTACTACTTTTCCACTGTAATTTTCTTTGTCCTCTTTCTTTCCTCTCCACATGCTGTCTTGTGTTCTTATTCACCACCTTCCCTCGCCCTGCCAGTGCCGTATCTGTGTTTTTCTCATTTCTTGTGTTTTCTTTAGGATTGTGAAATGAACATTGTTCTGTTACTCATTTTAAGATTGGCATTGAGCAGTTAGTTTAAGAGAAGCAGAAGATAGCACACGAAATCAGCAGGCAATGCTTATGTTTTAAGTTTCACACTTAGAATTAGAAAACTCTAACAAGCCTTAAAATAAATAAGTGCATTTAACACTGCAAAATTATTTTCAGGCTTAACTTCTTGTGCGTTTTTTAAGCAGGCCAAAGCCGGTTTGTTTCAATTGTGGTTCTGAAGACCATCAAATGAAGGACTGTCCACAGGTAAAGTCCACATCAGTATTCCAGACTGCTGCTCTCCAAGAAATATTTCAGAGTAACTGCACCATTTAAAAATAATTAGCTGCATTGGGGTCAGGATGTACAAATGGTTATTCGTTGTTGTTGATTAGATTATGCTGTTCATTCTTATAGGTTTTGACATACTAAATTAGAGCATAATTCTGTAGCATAATGGTTTGTATGTCTCCTTTAATTTATGGAGGGACATTTTCAGGCTGAACAATCTTTTCTTGTATTTAGAGCTCCACTAGACCTGGTGCAAATGCTCTTGTTTTTTTGCTACATAGTTTTCATTGCAACTGTAGTTGTATCATATGTGATAAATGATTAAGCATGCAGAGTGCAAGGTGTAATGATTTTATGTTGGATGAAGGAGTGCATGAATTGTAAATTTTCCAAATCTGAACTTGCCAATTATATTATCTTTAAGCCACGAAATGCAGCTCGTATAAGTGAGAAGAGAAAGGAGTTTATGGAAGCTTATGGTGAAGCGAGCAATCAGAATTATCAGCAGCGTTATCATGCAGAAGAAGTAGAAGAGAGGTTTGGAAAATTTAAACCAGGAGTAATTAGGTATCTCTTTTCCTTCCATTAGTTGTTACACTGCTTTCTGGAATACCTTTTCTAGCTGGAGTGCCAAATGTTACTTTCCTGGGTTCTATTAGGTCCATCTGCTGCTCTTAACTATGAGTGGTTTATGTTCAAATTTGTTTGATAAATAAAATTTTGTTTAATAAATTGCACAGGTACTTTTCAAATGAAAACTCATAACTAGCTTAGTAGTCCTACCCTTTCCCTAATGTAGGGAGAGAAATGTTGCTCTTTGGCTACTCAAATTGTGACTATATTATGGTCCTAAAAACTAAAAATGCATGCAAAATTCTGAAAAAAATTAAGCTTTAAGTGCCGCTTCTTCTCTATTTCTCTGTATTCAAAATGTTTAGGAAAAAAATCAGGATGTGGCAGTAGCAGTCTCCCCAGAAATCACCAGAAAATTTAGTGGAGTGTTAAGTTCCACCCTTCCTGTCATGATAGGTACAGTTAAGGCCATGAATCAGAAGTAACAAGTTGAATGAGTTGTTCTCAGTGTATAAATAATTTTCCTAAAATGTTTACACGTATGAGAAATGAAAGTGTTAAAAGTTATCTTTAATATCGGAGCTTGATTTGTCCTAAAATTCTTATACCTGGGACTGAAGACAATATAGTTTGAACTAAAACTAAGTTATTTTAACCTGACAGTTTAAACTTCAACAAAATATTCATAACTTCCTTTTGTCAAAACTCAGTTTTACTGGAGGATGTTTTGTTTTCTTAACTTAGCGGAGAACTTCAAGATGCACTTGGTGTCACAGATAAGAGTCTTCCTCCATTTATATATCGAATGCGTCAGCTGGGTTATCCTCCAGGTTGGCTCAAGGAGGCTGAAATGGAGTACTCGGGACTTGCTCTTTATGATGGAAAAGGTAAGGAATACGCTGTGGGAATGTGGTTCTCAGTACTCTGCCTATTTTTTCTTTTCTAAAGCCGTGTAAAAATACTCTTTTCTAGCCATGATGTGACAATGCAGTAACTCCTGTAATGACTGCGTTGCATAGATGAAGACTTAAATGTGATTTCACTCTACTCAACCCTTGCTATTAGAACATGTAGTTCCTGTGAAACCGTGCAAGATTTACAGATAGACTGTTGTCAGATTTCAGCTTCCTTTTTTTAATAAGCTTCTCTTTGTGAAAGAAACCATACTTCCTAGGTTCACAAACTTACTAATATAATAAGAGTAAGAAGAACAATAGCAAGCAAGGAATATGTTTCTTGAAACCAAACTTAGCAAGTAGTTTACCAGCTTTTTACTTAAGACAACAGTTATGCTGCATCTCAGAGAACAGTTCTGATGCCATTACTGAGGCGTAGTAATGGTGCATAAAGAGTAGTAATATAAATACTCAGGTTTCTGGGGAAGCTTTGTGTGTGTACCTGATAGATTTGGTCACTCTTTTTCCCTCTATGGATTACAAAGCTTTATATCAGTACTTTCCAAAAGCCAAAACCACCCTGTTCTTAAATCCTGTTGATTTTTTCAGTAACGTTTTTAACTATCAATAATAATTATATTTCATTATAGATGATGGTGGAACAGAAGATGGTCAACAACCAAAACGCACCACTTACGATGTTTCTAAGTTGATAAACTATCCAGGCTTTAATATATCCACTCCAAGTGGGATCCCAGATGTAAGTGTCTGTCCTCCACATTCTAAACAATACGGTGACTAATATTAAACTTGGCTAAAAGTGATTAATGTTTTATATTCTGCATTGTTTCTTTGAATAAGTCTTTATTTTTACCTGGTTTGGGGCTGGGGGCTGTTGAGGTAATTTACCATGACATTTGTCTATCTGATATCTGTCGCAGCTCTTGTGGGTAAGGTCTGACAGTGCTTCTGTGGTGATTATTTCCATTACTAGACCAACAGGAGCCTAGAAGGATACTTTTATTCTTTTTAACACAAAACTTTGCGTTTGAATGCCTATTTCTCCCATCCATCTAATTTTTCTGAATGTTCTTGGAATGTGAAAATTACTCTGTGTTGTAAATATAATTTCAATCACAGAAAACTACATCAGACCAGTGCACAACCTATTGGAAGCTTTGTAACAGCTACAACAATAGGAGTCACAGCAGAAGATCCACACAGTGGGTGCCCTCTTAAGCACAGAGCACACAGAGAATCTCCTGTCGCTGCTGCTGAACTTTTGTTTTTAAAAGCGTTTTAACTTACTGTTAGTAGTGCATTTCATCACTGATGTTAAAGCTTGTGCATTAAAAAGAAGCACTTGCATGTTTTTACAGCTTTACATTTGCCCATTTAGTGGCCTCCAAATGTGCTTTTTCATTCAGTATTCTTAACAAAGGTTCTGAACTCAAGTTTTCTTGAGTTTTCAATAAAAATTAACAGTTTTTCAAGTAAGCCTTTTTTGTCTGAACAGTTATTTCAAGCAGAAGCCAACCACATGCAACATTGTCTCTTTTTTTCTGTAGGAATGGCAGATGTTTGGTTCCATCCCCATGCAGCCATCTCAACAGAAGGATGTTTTTGCCAACTACCTTTCTAATTTTCACGTGGTGAATATACTTCATTGTTATTTGCGGAAAAAAGGTGCCTTGTAGTTACGGTGGCCAATGATGATCTCTTGTTTATATATTTTTTTGCACAGGGGGATTGGCTTTCATATTGACACTACCAGGGGTGAAATGCTGGGTTTATCTGTTCTGTTGAAAATTAACTTCATGTATAGAACAAATCCCATTTTTCATTTAACAAAAACAGTTGTGAAAAAAGTTTGCTATAAAATTTTTACAGCCTAAAAAATATCTTAGTTCCAGACTTCCTAAAAAGTGAAAATCTTACTTGCCATAGTATTGATTTACAGTGATATTACTGCAGTGACTGGAGAAAATACATGGTAGCCCTGTCCGTTATCATTCTCAGGTCTTCTCTGACATGACTCTAGCCTAGTGTTACTCAGTGCAGAATACTTCGTGGTAAGAATGAAGATATATGCGCTGTGCTCTGTCCCAAAGTGTAATGCTGTATGGAATTGAACAGTAAATTCTAGGACTGCCAGGAAAGGATATGCAATACTTGAGTTGTGATGGTCTCATAAGATCTAGGTGTCCAGGCAGAACTTGGCTGTAATCCTGTGTTACGAATGCAGATAATCTTTGCTTTTGCCACTTAACCCTGAACAAGATTACATTTCTGTTTAGTTGCATTAAATCTCTCAAACTTTGTCTAATTTACACCCTGGGTAACCAAATGATTGTAGTTATCAAATTACTTAAAATATGTTCTTATAGCTAGAAATGTTACCTTTTACAATTTAATACTATATTCTTTTGTTTTCTTGGATAATTTCACTTCAGCCAAGTCCAAAATCTAGCAATAAGAGGGCTGCATCTCAGTCAAGCTCTAATCAGTCAAAACGACCAAAAGAAGACAGTTCAGAGGTACCAGCAGCTGACATGGACATAGATTCTGGTATAGCTATTCTGAAATTTTTTTTCTTAGTTTCAGTTTTTATTTTCAAAATAACTTGCTCTGAATTGAAATGTCAGTGTTCATAAAGAGAAACCAGTGTCTTAGTATTCATTATGGTAGTAGTTAATGTAACTGCTAACATAAGCTAGCAATGTGCTACTAGAGAAGCAATTGGACCTCTCTGCAAGAAGCATTCTCTGTTGCTGTGATTGTCATCTCTTCCAGTACCACGCGGGAGATTTCAAGTGTACTCGGAGCAACTGGAACGTTAGGTTACAAAATCCAGTCTCTTTACTTCAGATGTATCTTATAGAAACTTCTGTTGTGAAGATCTCCAAATCCTTTAAATATTTGGATGAAATAATGTAGGAAGTTACAAGCTTACAAATTCTTAAAAATTAGTCAAACTCACAAGAGGACTTCGTGTTGTTTAAATGTTAGAATAGCTGGAGAAACTTCTGGCTTTCCTTCTGAATTTCCCATGAGGAGGTCCTTCAGTGTGTCTCAGTGTGGGATAAGTTTGATCTCAGTACATTCAAGAGTATTTTATCTTTTTATTTTATTTTTTTTAATGGCAGAAAGCAGAGTTAAAATTCCCAAGAACATAGTTTCAGTGGATATTAAAACCTTCAAAAGGTTTGTTTTATGTCAGCTGAAAACCAAGAATGAGAAGACATAAGCTAGTTCATCAGAGCATTGACACTTTGAACCTTTTCCTAGTTAGGTTTCAGGTTCTAATAGATGTATTTCAATCTGTCTCTAGATCTGGAAGTGTCACAAAAACCTCAAACTCCTAACAGTTTTCAGTTCCAACCTCCACTGCCACCTGGACATCTGCCAACGTCAACTCCCCCTCCTTTACCACAAGGAACACCACCACCATCTCAGCCTTCAACACCCACTCACACTCCTCTTCCTAGGACTACTCTGCCATCTAATCCTTCTAATGATGTTCCTCAGCCAAAAATAGTGGACTCGGTGATGGATGAGGATACTCTGACCTTGGAAGAGCTAGAGGAACAACAACGATTAATCTGGGCAGCACTAGAGCAAGCAGAAAGTACAAACAGTGACTCTGATATTCCTGTTGATACCCCTTTAACTGGAAATTCTGTTACGTCGTCACCATCTAGGAACGAAGTAGATCTTGTTGCAGAAGTAAGATCATCTGATAAGGTTACTACGGTGGAAACAAAGTTTTCTGACATTGGTCAACAGATACCAGAAAATGAACGTTCTATAACTGGTCCTAATCCAGGAGACGGTTTACCTAATTTAAAAGAGCATCCTGATAATACAGATTTGGAAGGCTTGCTGGATAACACTGTGCTGGCTCCCAGCTGTGAGGTTAATAATGGAGATGAGGCAGGTGGAGATAAAGCGGTCACAAGCCTTGAATCATCTGAAAAAAACTCCAGTCTTGTTCCTGATACGAGCAAGTTTGCTGAAGGGATAACACCATTTGAATTTGAAAATATGGCAGAGCCAACAGGTGTTTATCTAAGAATAAGAAGTCTGTTAAAAAATTCCCCAAGAAACCAGCAAAAGAAAAAGACTTCATCTTAACTAGTTTTCCTTTGTTTCGTTATGTCCAAATCCCTGCTTCCTTATCTTTCCTCCTCCAGTTTTATGAACTCGGATAGCCTTCCTCATCCTTTTGTGAGAAGGAGAAAATCTTGACAAATACAGCTCTGCCCTGTTCTTCCTTGGAAGTCAAGTCAGTGCAGGGCTTCTGTATTGACCAGGACCACCCATGAAGCCAGAAAATATGTAAGAATTTTCCCAAATTGCATCCTTCCACTAAGGAATAACAGGACTGTTGATTTGTTAAGAGTCATTTACTTGCCAATACATGAGAGGATTTCCCTATCACAAGAGGAAATCCTCTAGAGAGGATTTTGTCATTTGCTGTTCGTTACTTTGGCTAAGATTTATATTGTCCTTGAGTTTCAGGTGGATTGGTGATTTTTAAATACCTGTCCTTTGTACAGTAATCTATACTTTATACATTTTGCTAATTACTCTGTAGATAAGTCTAATATATTCAGAATGTTTTTAAAAAGGTCTGATATTGAGATTTCCCACATCACAACCCTGGCAATTGGATGAAAATAATCGGGGATTACCAGCATTATCTTCACCATTTCAAGTATTTTTATAAATTATTTATGTGGGTCAGATTTAATTACCACTGTATCTTTTATAACATCATCCTTCGTGTAAACTTGCTGTACATACGTGTTCATTGTTGTGTACAGAGGTTTAATAAATGAGCTTTTATATAAAGATTTGTTTTTAATAGGAGTCCTAAGCTATCAAACCTGCTGATTTTTGAAAATAAACTGTTGGAGATAACTAAAAAAACAAGCTGATGAAAATGAGGAAAAAAGTTAAATATTTAAGGAAGGCTCGCAACTATTTGGGTCAGATTTTCATAATCAAAGAGCTGTTAAAAGGATTTCAACTACATGAGCAGAACCTTACCATACCATTCAGGTTTCATAATCTGAGGATTTGCCCACTTCTGAAAGCTTAGAAGTGTTACAGTTCTGCTAATTAATTGTTATAAAGTGGTTTTCCCCTCTTCTCTTAATTGTCTTGAGAGGCACCTGTAGGTGAAATGACTGTATGTTATTTGCATTGCCAGCAGAGGGGGCCCTGGACTGACTGAACAGTGTTTGGCTGAGCTGGCAATGCTTTGTCCTTATGTATTTGCAGGGAAAAAGTTTTCCTCGCCAAGTGAAATCTCGAATAAAACAAAATATTTTCAAGTATCCAAGAAAATACTTGTGAAAGGGTGATGTTCAAAGGTGACTTTGATAAGATAACTTCAGAGACTGAATTTATACTTCAAAATTCTTGGCTTTGCAGATCATACACAATTCCCAACGATGATATGATTTTAGTACACTGCATTTGAATGCTTAAGAAAACCCCAAGCTTTTTGTAGTTGAAGCTTTTATATTTATTTATTCTTTTTTTTTTCCTCCAAACTTTACAGGAAGGGGAAAAGCAAAGTATCTGTATAGTACCAGCTTGTCTTCCAAGAGATTGAAACAAATTTTTACAGCATATGCCAAGTTTTGCATTTGGAAAGCAGTGGTCAAGGTAAATGTTCCTTGTATGGGCTAAAAGGAAAGGTTGTTTAGTGTTTTTCAGCTTTTATGGAAGAAATAGTATTACTTTCCATAAGGGATTGATAATGAAATAATACTAGGTCTGACATGAAAAAACTGAGACAAATCCTGTAGCTCAGGAACCAAGAGTGGGAGGGAAAGAGACAGAGAGATGGGTATAGAACATGTTCCAGCCTGTCAGGGTGAGGGAGACAAGGCTCAGCTCGATCACTTCATGCAGTATGGGTGGATGTAGTTCAAATGCAGATGTTTTTTACTCTCGGATGGAAAACGTCGGTGTGCAAGCATGAACAGGGAATTCCAATCAAGACACTGCACCAGCCCATGACACTTTGTCTGTGAAGCAGGTTTTAGCTAATAGCATAACTGTGCTTGAGCACCTGCCGTGTTCAACAGACCTGCTTCCCTCTTCCCAAAGCTCAAGTCGATGCTCAAAGGAGCCCATTTTTTGTCAGCAGAAGTTGTGAAAGCCAAAACGCTTGAGATCCTCAACATCTTTTCAGAAGATGATCTGCAGAATTGCTCTGCATATTGGCAGCATCTGTACACATCTGTGTGTCAGCTCAGAAGGGAAGTGTTTAAAAGGTGATCGTAGCTGATTTTCTGAAGTTTTTGAATAAAAAGTTGCAGGGTCAGTGTCTTGTTTCGGTAATTTTTGTGCCACACCTCCTTCTACAGGCTTTGCAAAGAAATCTCTGTTGGGAAGCATATGGAGATCTTGTACTTTCTCCATGCCCCCTCCTCTCATGGAGTTAAAAGCTCATAATGACACTTTACACAAGCCATTATGTGTTCTGTGCTGCATCATTCACATGTGAATTGCAATGTGATGTGGGGCATGAGGTAATGATTTCAGGTGTACACACCTTTTGGGTGTGTTCAGGTGCTCATATTTTCAACATGCAGTTCTCTCTCCACACCTCAGATCTCTTTTTAATAGCTCTTATGAAATTCCTTAGTAGGGCATGCAGCCTAAACTTTACAGGAGTCCTTGTGTACTCCTACCTTGCTTACAGAAACCACAAGATGTAAAATGTCTTTATATGCTTAGTATCCTTTAGGGCTCTATGTGTTCACAGTAAAATAATAAATTACCCTTCTACCTTTTAATGTAATGGTAAATTCTAGTTGAAATATGTTAAATCCTTAATTTTATAAGGCTTAGAATTTTAAATTGTTCAGCATTTCTTATCACTTTGACCACTCTTGTATTTGCTGCACACAAACTACTTGGAGATACAAAGAATTGGAAGATGATTCCTTCTGGTATCTAAAGCAAATAATATTTGAGGGAGGCCGGGGGTGGAATGGCCTTTGTTTGAGTCCATGTTTTATATCCATTGGAATTGTTGTCCAAAGTAACGGGACTGAATAATTGTTCCCTGCAGCCTGCTACAATTGAAAACTTGTGTCCTATGCTGTCACACTTATGTAAATGCTTGAGTTAAAATTATCACAACCAGGATAGTTCCCATTTAGCAATCTTGTTCTTTAATGTAATGGAAAGTGCCAGGCTTCTGTAAATACTGAGCCACTTGTGTGCTCAGAATTATTTTTTATATTGCTTCTGTGCTGCTTTTGTTCCTTTTAGCCTCGATATTATCCCTGTCTGTCTTGGATATGCTTTTGGGGGTAAGTCA
This sequence comes from Phaenicophaeus curvirostris, assembly GCF_032191515.1. Classification (NCBI taxonomy): domain Eukaryota; kingdom Metazoa; phylum Chordata; class Aves; order Cuculiformes; family Cuculidae; genus Phaenicophaeus; species Phaenicophaeus curvirostris. The sequence goes on from NC_091408.1 coordinate 3,710,980, forward strand.
AGTATCATTTGATTCCAGTGCTCATTCTTTTCTAATGGTATCAATATAATTAATAAATAGGTGACATGAATGTTTTCCTGTATAGTCAGAATCTGTATGACGAGTTGGTTACTTATAAAAGTTCCCCTAATACTTCTTTTTACTTAAAGTTTTTTGTAATGTCAGTGTTTTGATCTCAGAAACGCAGACAGCCTGTGGCAGGAACTGCATAATTTTTTGCTTTTAACTTCTAGTAATTGATTTTAAATAAGGATAATCACTGGTGTTTTTTTTTAATTGTTCTTTTAAATATTATATTGTTAGTTGTCCTTTCTATGGAAGACATGGTCAGTAGCGATAATGCTCTGAGAAAATTGAGCAGAAACAATGAGTAGAACTCTCACTTGTCTGTGCCTCTGATGTAAGAGATACAGTTAATTAGGGATGAGGCGTTATCCCTGCTTTTTCTTTCATGGTTAGGAATGAATTAATCTTGATCTCTTAGCTATTTATACTTCACTTTTCCTGTCAGTTGCTATATATCGTTGCTACACTGAAGATTATTGTAAGTATTTAATTTTTTGAATCTGTCAGGTATAACAACTCAAATTGGTTTTGCGTATTGAAACTGCAATCAGATCACACTTACAAGGTCTGAGAAAAAGCTGAACAGCAAAGTATTTCTGGTACTTTTAAGTCACATTCCCATGGTGATGGGTGTGGCATAATAACCTAGATTAGAGCTTACTAAAATGAATGACTAATAATATTTGCAGTGAGGTGGGTATAGCATGAGCAGGCATCACTCAGATTTTCCCACAGATTCCCATTGGCACAGTACTTATGTTTGGGTACAGCGTTCAGAACCGCAAAAGTATTTAAAAACACTTATGCGTACCTAAAACCATCTAATCTGTGCCAAATAGTCAAGGTGTTGGTCAGATGGGTAGCTGTCTCTTAAAGATTTGCATTTCTAACGTACGTTTTTATAACCTAATTCACAGTGTTTACAGTGTCCTGAAAAGAGAAGTAGCTGAGATTCTAGAAGAAGATACCCGAGACATGTTAGCTGCTAAGAAGAATTATTTTTCCTGCAAACCGTAAGACAGGATTGCTGGGGGGGAGGGGGGAACAAAGAGGAGGAGAAAGCTCAAATATAATTTAAGTGTTTCAGATGCATTGGTAGTTGCCATGGAACTCCGTTACACCTTCATTTTGTAATGTGGCTGTATTGCCTCTCGTAGGTAAATGCCATTGAAGGCTGATATTCCTAAGAATATGTTGTAGAGACATGCTTATATTTTGAGGCAGAGGGTATGGAAGGCATGACTCAGAGGTAGGAATTGGTTTTGACCCTTGGAGAAGCTCACAAACAGGATGGATTTAATTACATGGTAATTAATGCGTGACAGTTGGACACTTCCTAAACTTCAGTTAACTAGAAGCAATGAATATCTGACATAAGATTTTTTGCAACATATATTTAGCTGTCAGCCAATAGCTGAATGAAAATTTATTTACCCTTTCTTTAGAACTCAACACTCTCCATAATAACAAAAACCCTTCTGCTTTGCTTCTCTGCAAATGAGAATTCAGCTGTTGTAGTATTTACAGAAATGGCAGAATGATATGCATAGTTCATCTTTTTTTAATAGACTCTAGATTATCAGTTATCTGTGAAATGAAACACTCATAAAGGTGAGCGTTATTGTTAAAATAAGTACCTTATTTAAACAAGCATGCAGAAAGGATTCTTTAAGTGCTGCCTGTTCAAGTACTGCTCTTTGTTATTTTACCCATGTTGGGTAGGACAAACAATGTGAAATTGGATTAAAGTTTGTCTTGCATAGCAGGAAAGAAGAAGAAAGAATGTGGACTTGCAGAGGTTTTTTTGTACTGCTGCTAGGTGCCACAGCTGACCTAGGGAAAGGAAAGAGCAAGTACATTAAGAATGGAAAAATTTTGTGCAGCCTTTCAAACTACTCAGCTGTGAAAGTAACTACCATGTCCACAGTATTATTTTTTTTTTTGTTAACCGTTATTTAGCACTTGAACTTTTTTAGAAGTTCAACAGGGACAGTGCAAAGCTGCACATCTTAGTTTCTAGTTGTTGTGCCCCGAACCAGGTGCAAAAGTCCCATACGGTTTACAGAAACCTAACATCGTGCATTGAACTACATAGACCTGAAATCTACCCACATGGTAATGAACTGAACAAAAATTCAAATTAATGAAGGAAAATTATGGGAAACAATACACTTAGAGAAAAAACACTTATTTATTAGCATCAGATCAATACAGAAAGCTCAAATCTGTGCTACCAAAAGTGAGCATAAAGGTTCACAACTGTAGCTTTGAAGCCAACTTATTTTGGGGAAGTGTTAAAGTTAGTCTGATCTAGTTTTTACTCTAATTGCAGTTTTTGTGTCAGGGATGATTTACATAGCTAGGGGCTGCAGGGTCCGTTTTTTGGGTTAAGCAATCCTTTGCTGGCTCTGCACTTCTAAATACAATCTAATATTTAAATCCTGAAGTCCTTATTCAGCAAAGCTTTCATCAGATTTTGCAGGGAGAAAGAAGAGTGTCTGTATGTGGATTGGAGTATCTGTTTCCACATCTAATGGCCATGGGAAGAGAGTCTCTAACATTTAGGAAGTGAAATTCTAACATTGCTAAATGCTGATCTAGTTAAAATCTATTATCTGACGGGCTGTGTCACACAGTTTTGTGCTTTACCATGCTGGATTAATGCCAAAGAACGAAGCCAAAATGAAACACAAATTGCAATCAGTCTCCAGCAATGGAACTGCTTTCTCATCACCCTTTTGTTCGAATGGCATCATGCAGAAACTAAATGGTCTATGAGGCTGCAAACCGAGGTTTGCTTTGTGATTAATTCAGCAGTTGTGGGCCAGCTCTATTGCCTGTTTATAAGAGGTGAAGAAGTGAAGCAGAGCTGCTTGATTCAGCCTTGGAAATGGCTATTAAATTGTGGGTGATGGTGTTGGAGCTACTGCTACAGCTGTTTAAACTTTGGAAACGGGATAACACCAGGTTGCAATGCATTGCTTCCCAAACACAATAAAAATTCAAATATTCAGTACTTTAGAGAAGGAATTATATATTCCTGGGCATCAGCACAAAAGGAAAATGGAGAGAAGCAGCAGACAGTGAAGTTATTCACCCATGAAGTGCTATGTGCTGCATCCCTCCCCCTCCCTCCTTTTTGCCATCCCTCCTTTCCTCTCCATCCTTCTCCTCTTCCCATTTCCCCATCCCTCCTTTTTCCCATCTTTTACTGCTCCCTTTTCCCCTCCCTCCTTCTTTCCATCCTTTTCCCCTCCCTCCTTCTCCTCCTCCCTTCTCCCACTCCCTCCTCTCCTTCCCTCATTTTCCCCATCCTCCCTCCTCTCCATCCCTCATTTTCCCCATCCCTCCTTCTCTCCATCCCTTCTCCCCCTCATTCCCTCTCCCCTCTTCCCCCTCCTTCCTTCTCTTCATCCTTCCTTCTCCCCTCCTTCTCTCCCTCCTTCTCTCCCTCCCTCCTTCTCTCCCTCCCTTCTCCCCCTCATTCCTTCTCCCCTCCTTCTCTCCCTCCCTCCTTCTCTCCCTCCCTCCTTCTCTCCATCCTTCCTTCTCGCCCTCCCTTCTCCCCCTCATTCCTTCTCCCCTCCTTCTGTCCCTCCCTCCCTCCTCTCCCTCCCTCCTTCTCTCCCTCCCTCCTTCTCTCCATCCTTCCTTCTCTCCCTCCCTTCTCCCCCTCATTCCTTCTCCCCTCCTTCTCTCCATCCCTCCTTCTCTCCATCCCTCCTTCTCTCCATCCCTTCTCCCCCTCATTCCTTCTCTCCATCCTTCCTTCTCTCCCTCCCTGTTTCCCCCTCCCTCTTTCTTCCCCTCCCTTTTCCCATTCCTCCTTCTTCCCCTCCATCTTTCTCCCCCTCCCTCCCCCCCCGTCCCTTCTCCCCCCCCCCATCCCTTCTCCCCCCCCGTCCCTTCTCCCCCTCCCCATCCCTTCTCCCCATCCCTCCCCGCCGCCGCCGCCCGTTCCCGGCGGGTCCCCGCGTAGCCGGTGTGCCCCGGGCGAGCCCCGGGGGCGAACAAAGCCGGGCAGACAAAGGGAAGCGGGCTGCGGGGCGGGCCGGGCCGAGGGGCGGGGCGGCCGGCGCTGCTGCAGTCCCCGCCCCGCCCCGCCCCGGGAGGCGCCGCTGCAGCGGGGGAGGCGGCGGCCGGCGGCGCGGGGCCGGGGCGAGGCGGTGAGGCCGGGGCTGCGGGGCGCGGGGCGCTGCGGGGGCACCGGGAGCCCGGCTTGGGAACGGGGCGCCTTGAGTGGGCAGGGGAGCGTCCCCGGGGGGCTGCGGGCCACCTGAGCGGAATGGGAGGTGTCTCGGGTGAGCTGGGGGCTTCCTAGTTGGGGAGGGAGCATCCCGGTTTGGAAAGGGAGTATCTTGGGTGGGCAGGGGGGCCGTTCCGAGTGGGTTGGGAGCATCTCAGGTGAGCAGGGGGGCGTCCTGGGGAGGAGAGGGGCATCCCAGGTGGGCAGGGGGCATCCTGAGTGGAATGGGAGGCGTCCTGAGTGGGCAGGGGGCATCTCAGGTGGGTCGAGGAGCGTCCCAGGTGGGCTGAGAGCACCCTGAGTGAGGAGAGGGTCATCCCAGGTGGGTAGGGGGACATAGCCGGTGGGCCGAGAGCATCCAAGGTTGGGAGGAGGGTATCCGAGGTGGGCTGGGAGCATCCCCAATGGGCATCCCAAGTGGGGAGGGAACATCCTAGGTGGGTTTGGGGCACCTTATTGCCCTGGGAGCATCTTGAGTGGGGAAGGGGTCATCTCTGGTAGGCTGCAGGCCTCCCCGATCTCCTCTCCCACCACACAGAGCCCTCAGGTGTCTTCATAGTTTGTGAGGAGTGGGTAGAGATATGAAGATTTTGGATAGACCTTGCTTGAGGCTTACCCTGAGAAGATGTAGCACTGTGCTGAGTTATCAGTGGCTTGAGAAGGTGATTGTGGGCAGAAGGGGTCTGAATATTCCATGGTGAATGCTGACCTGCAGTTCTCAGCATCCCACACTTACGTATAGTCATGGAATGTGCTAACTTGGAAGGGACCCACAAGGACTGTCAAGTCTAACCGTTGTCCCTGCATAGGACCACCCCATGCTGATGTTTTACTGAGAAATGATTTGGGTTATAATTTCCCTTGGCTTTTTTTGGTTTTATGTCTGGTCCTCATGCTCGTGTTGTTTTCAAAGCTACTGATGTGCAGGTGAGCTGTGCTTGTACTGCCCCGTGGTTCTGGGTGCTCGGTCAGAGTTCCCTGTTGTATTTATAGACCTGTGGCATCCCCAGGCAAAGCTGTGCTCAAGGCCCCTCCAGCTTCTCTCTGTGTCACCAGTGCTGCTACCTGAGGCACGTTCCTATTCTCTTTTCTGTGCCCCAGCTGTCACGGGTCACAAGGTAATTGTTGCTGTTACTCACATGTTAATTTGCCTCCTGCTGCATTAAAATCAGGAATGAGTTTTGCCTTTCATTGTAAGAGCTTTGTGTGTTTTAAATAATAATAATACAAAGTCAACACCACAGAAAACATCTCTTCCGAAACATGGGGAAGAAAATTTAGTCTGTGATTGTATATGTTCATGACTAAAAACATGACTGTGAAATGAAGGCTCTCTCCTCCCTGCCCCTTCCGTCACCCATGGGAAGGGTTTTATGGAAGTTCACAGGTTGCTTTGAGATCTTTGAGCAGAAAGGTTTTAAAACATGCAATATCTGTATTTGCTACGTAGGAAGAAGAAAGGGAAGAGGTACGAAACAGGAAATGCCGTTATGCCTGCTGCTTTGCAGAGAATTTTATTTAAAGGACAGAAATGTGTATGTAATTCTGAAACTTGCAATGTCAGAGAGGGATTTTTCTCAAGCCTGGGTCTGTGCGCCTGCTACCACGTGTAACAAGATAGCAATTGGGCACTGCCAGGGAAAGTAAATAACTCTCCCTCCCCTTAACAGCACCCTATCTTAGTCTAAGGAATGTGTAACTGTTGAGGAACTGACAGAACTGCTTCCTTTACATACTGAACGTAGAACGGCTGAAAGATGTGTGTGTTCTTGGTTTAAAATTGTGTGATTTCAGCATTCTCTTCCTGTCCAGTCCTTACGTGTGCTGGTAGATTTTGTGTTTGTGCTGAAGTACTGTAATGCTTGGTGTGTATTGAAGGGAGAGGGATGTATTGGCTGAAGCAGAAAAGCTTGGAAATGTGATCTCAAATACCAGTGTCTTTAGGGATCAAGAGGGAGATTTTGCTTGGCAAAATAGTAAGTTTTATAGAATTTGTTTCTTTTAAAGAGGAGATCTCAACTGTCTAGTGAGGGGCAGAAAACCAGCTGTGTTGTAACCTCATTGGGGAGTTGAACTGTAGGGAATAAACAGCCTTTTTCCTCCTCTGATTATCCTGTAGGAAGGAGCAGTGCTCATATGTGCCGAGTGCTGTGGCTTTGTGGAGCTCCTTTAGATTTCCTGCCTGAGCTATAGGCTGGGTCTGTTACCATCGTCTGAATGTGAGTATCCAGGACAGCCTGTATTTACTTAACTTGGGCAGATTGGGTAATTCCTTTAGTGTTCCTCCCTTTATCCTTTTAGCCCTGTTAAAGTTTTTCTTGGGAGTGACTGAGAATATTTCAAACTAGGTCTTCACTCAAAAGAAATAGAACGATCTCTCTTGCCAATATGTTTTTTCAGAACTGCTTTTCTTTCTCTCTCTCAAACATTCAGGTCAAATGTTAACTCTGTATGTTGAATGCAAGTTTTCTACTGTTTGAACGTGATGACCATGAATGAATGCAGCTCTTGTTGAATCTTTTGGCATTCCTTAGGGACTACTGGCTCTGCTGGCACGTATGAAAAGTAGCGCGCTGGAATCCTTATTGGACTGGCATGTTTAGAAATGCCTCGGATGGATGGTGTTTTGTTATTTAATGAAAGGCAATTATATACTGCATTAGCTGTAATCTCAGCTGCCCTCAGCGAGATGCCAGTTTCTGCTGGAGCAACCATTTCATTCTTCTTGACCAGCAGAACTGAAGCCAGCTCTGCCGACAGTGTGGTCCCGGATGATTTCAAACATCTACTGCTGTGGCTGTGCGTGTCCAGGTGTCTGTCCTCGATAGGCATTTATTTTTGCAGAGTATAACTGGTATATGGTATAACTGACACTTAGAAATATCTAACTCCAAAAAAACTGGAAAGGACTTAGAAGATTTATCTCAGAACAGACTGTACGTGTTTCTGCCTTAGTGCCTGACTGTTTTCCACCTGGAATCTCTCATCAGTTGTTTGTACAAACTCAGACAGAAGACTCTTGGGTGAATAGTACTGTGCATTCTTTTAATTTTTAAGACATATCTTTTCTGTTTCAAGGAGAAACACCATTAAAAGTTGTTCAGCTTTCGTGATCTTTATAATCTCACTGCCTATATTTTTAGTTTATTTTGAGGGAAAATAGCAAAGCAAAGAGAGAAACTTGGTATCTGATGGAGCTGCCTTATCTGATGCTCTCATTCTACTTCTTTGCTTGGCAGCAGCATCAGTTCAATCTCAGCAGTATTTATCCAAGTTCTGTATTTGTACTTCTCCTTCATTATCTGCCAGCCATATAGCAGTCATGGTGCTAATTTAAAAGGCTAAGAGCATGGAGGGCTAAAAAGGGGTTGCTGACTTGATGCTTCCACAGAGTGTGAAACAGTTACCGTTTCACCCAAGTCTATCAAAATTAAATTCTTACTATAAAAAGCAGCATCTCTGTTTCAGCTGTTTCAGTTGTAATTGTGTTAAGGAGAAGCTTTGTGTCTTTGTTTTTATGTGTTTGGTTTTGGGGCTTACAGGAGGTGATACTATCCTCAAACTTGTATTTAAAATTTAGATCCCAAATAACTTAAGCTTGATGCTCTGCTATTCCAAAATCATTATTATTGTGGACTGATTGCACTTACTGGGATGGTTGAAGTGTTTTATCGTCATCAGAAATCAGTGTGGGCAGTCAAATAAATTACTCTCCTTGTTCTTAATACGGTGCACTTTTGGGAAAGGCAAGAATTTCCTTGGAAAAATGTAGGAAAAGTAGTAAATACTGGTAGTGGGCGTACCAGAAGAGGTGGCAATTATTTACTTACTTATTTCTTGGGTGAAAACTTTTTCTGCTTCTGAATCCTTGACTCATTCTGTAGAGAATGATGTGTGCTTAGGAGGATCATGTGCTTTCAGGTCTTTTAATAGACTGAGGCGGTGACATTTGTATAATGAGTGTGTACAGTGGCAACTTGAAGTGTTAGAGTTCACATTGTATTTTCTGTGATTTTTCTTTAAGCTTTTTAACAGTTATCAGCCCTTCCTTATTAATTAAAGATGGAAATCTTTTTTAAAAAAAAAACGAACAGACTGTGTTTAGAAATAGCAACCTGGATCAAGAATAAAAGACTCATAATATTGCTAGCCCAAAATAATTTTTACTGTTACAGCCATCCTCTCTTATTCGCGCTTCACATTCAGGAGTCTAATTCTTTGTGTTCCAATGGTATTTTTTTAGCAAGAATCTTAAGGCATTTAGGAATCTGAATGAGCATGGCAAGTTACAGAATGGTAAGATGAGGTGACTTAAAATGTCCTTGATGCAAAATTAAAACCTGTAAGCAGAGCAGAAGCTGTGATGAATTATCTTTCTCGGCATTGCTGTCATCTGACTGATGGTTTGAGGTCCTAAGCCTCTTACTACCTTTCATCTGAATCATCTTGTTCTTGGTACCTTTTCTTAGTTACATGCTGAAAGATAATTTAAGTCTTTGGTCCTCAATATGCTCTGGATCTATGAATTCGCACAGAAAACAGTTCAAGTCACCTCCATGGTATTGAAAAACAGAGTCTAATGTCTGTCTTGGTTAAGAAACAACTCTAAAGTTGCTGGTTGAGCTCTAGATTAGCGAGGTACTTAATGAGTGACAGCATTGTGAGGCTTTGGGATTGATTCCCAAATGACAAACTTTGTTCTTCTCCAGTCCCTTTAAATGTACAAGGAAGCAGGATTGTCTTCTGAGTTCTTAAGGAAACAGAGATTCACTCCTTGACGTTGCAGAAAACCAGTAGCTATTTCTGGAGATGTCCTTATACTGTGGTGTGATGGTTGCTTGATCGTGGGATGAGTGGTGACAAGGTAGAGTGTCTACATTGCCATGTCGGGACTGTTTTGGATATCCTCTGGGTGTCTTTGTTTCACTGAGCAGACCAGTTCCTTCAGACTTAGTAATGCTTATCTAAACAAATGCCCTCCAAAATAGTTGAAAGATTTTTCAGTATCTCAGCTGGTGATCGTGTAGATGTGATTCGGTTCGAGTCATTTGTCAGCCACTCTTTGTTTTATGTTCTTTTCATCAAATTGGTGACACTGTCAGACGAGCTGTGTCATATCAGTGGGCAGACTGCCTGAATTATTATGAGTGTTTGGGTTTGTATTTTTATGATAGCAAATGTAAACTGTATTTCGAATTAGACTAAAAATTGCACGCAACAGTAATTTCCTGGAGTAATCCAGGGCACTTCAGAAGAGCAAAGGATTGCTCTCATTCTGTTAGTTTAATAGTTGTGCCTAGTTAAAATAAGCAGGGATGCACTTCTTCAAGAATCTGTCCTTTATAAAATTCATATTTATGTAAAGAACGCATTATGGGAAAGGCTTTATGGCTCATTGAGGATGAGGGTCTTTGTGAAGGGTACACTTCGCTAGGATTTGTGTGATGGTTGTATTTCATTGGACTGGAATGAGCTGAAGTGGAATGTCATAAAAGCATTAATCCCATCCAAACTGCGGGATTTTCTTGCTTATTTTCTTAGTAAATTTTAATTTCCTATACCAGCATCTGCAAATAACAGATTTGAGAGAAAGGAGAAAGGTCTGGATTCCTTGGGTTTTTTTTTTTTTTTCCTTCCACCTGATGAACTGAATTTTAAATGCAGAAATTTTCTTGGCTTTAAAATTGAGGTATGAAACACTGGTTTGATAGGCGCATAGCAGCCCGTGTATTTTGATGCTTGCAGTAAGCAGAGCATCTAGTAAGCCAAATAAATATGATCTGATGGCACTTAGCCATTAGATTACTTAGCCAACGATAAACATTGAATTAAACAATGAATTATTTTGATGTCTCTTCTTATGGTAGTGATGTACCTGATGAATATATTCAGATCATCATATTGCTTGGTTAATTGACATCAAAATCCATAGTTTCTGGGAGACAAAATAAAAGTGAATTTTGTTTCCAAATGCTCCCTTTCTTCTAATTGCTTTCTGTTGAATGAGTAATCAAATACAGACTCCAAAATGCCAACCCTTATTCCACTGAAATACTCCTGAAATTCTTAATTCTGTGTTGTCTGTTTTACATATAATTTCTTAAATTCTGTTCATTTAACTTAAGTGATACCTGAGGACGCCTCTGTAATCCAAATATCTCTAATCACTGAACAGTGCTGTTAAATTCTTGAGCAACATTCAGCTGATTGGTTTGGTTTAACAGTGACTGATGCAGAGGCTGTTACATCAGTATCATAATAATTTGTTGTTTGTGACTTGCTTTGTTATCAAATGCCTACAGTGCTTCCTGGCTCGTTTCAGTCTGAACTTGCTCCTCATTCAGTTAAATGCTTTGGAGCTGGCCAAACACGCTGAATTTGCACTGAGTCATGAGCACTGGGCTCAGAGAGGTTTTACCACTTCTGTCCTTGGCTTTGGTGGCTGAATGCAGAGAGATGCTGGTGGGAGTTCGTAGCTCCAGAATGGTTGTATTTAAGTAGTAAATGGCTAGGAATATGAAGCGTGCCGTATCGTTAAAAAAGAGCTTGTGAAAAGTTAATTCTTGGAGGCTTCCAAGTCCGTCTTTTCTGTTCAAATACTTGGGAATTGGTACAGAACTAGCTTTGAAGCTCAGCGTGACATTTACAATGGATATTGTGTGCTGTGGAATTGTTTCATTGTGAATGTAACCCAACACTTGCAAAATGGTGATTCAGTCTTTTTGGTTGCCTAGTATGAACTATCTCCAGTAGACCCAGAATGTGGCAGAGGAGGCATCATGTCTAGGAAGACCATTGTCCAAGGATGGTGCTCATCTCTCACGCTGTGGCTCTGCTGACATCAGAGTTTTCCCAAACATGAGAAATCTGTGTGTGTAACAGGTGGGAGGACTATACTTGTGTTCCTCCTTGGAAACAAACCAAGGTGGTAGCAATAGGGAATGCTATTTAGGGAAGGGTGCGTGAGCCCATCAGCTTTCTGCAGTTTATCCTTGTGCTCTGTCAATCTCATCCTGAATTGTTTCAGTAAGGATGTTGGTGGGTGCGTCGCAGTCTGGTCAGTTCGTGGACCTGCTGTGGATGAGTTAATCTCATTCTTATCTCAGCCTTCCAGAAGTTGGTCTCTACCTGGTGGATTCTTGCAGAGGGGAATATTCTGAACGAGGCAGCAAGGAGCAGGGAGCAGTGCAATCCACAGGCATCAATTTTCTTTGAAGTTGAAATGTGGTTGCATTTTTAAATTGTGTATGAATTTCAAAAGCCTATAAATTCAACCAAAAGCATTATTTTGATGCTTCTGGGAATATATATGCTCACTTTTTACAGAAATGTAATACCAGCTCAGGAGACCACAAATATATCTTTTAAAGCTGTAATAAGAATTAGAGCTGAATCACTCAGAAGACGTTTATACAATTTAAAGTTTTAAGATTGCAGTAATTTTAGGAGTTGCAAGCCTTTGTAACCGTGTAGGATCTGTGCTTTTGGGGTACCTCATGGACTGGAAGAGAAAGCTTTCCAAGTTCAAAATCCCAAGTTACTTTCTCTAAAGTCTTGTCAGGGTGTTTGAGAAGTGATTCATGAGCTTCTGAAAGCTTGGCACTAGTTTGGAAACATCAAGGCTAGGAAGCAGATATTTAAGAAATGCTGTTCAGGCTGTTTTTCAAACATAGTGCTTCACGTGGTAAGTTTTTTTTTTCCTCAGGAAAGCAGAGTTACTGGATTGTGGTGGTCTTTGAAATGTATTTTCCATATCACTTTCCTACAGAAAGGATTTTCTGATTTATTTTGTACATGTTAGTTTTTCTTCATGGTATGGGTAGAAGTTGTTTTCTAGATCGACTGCCACAGGGGTTCTGTATGATCTTCCCTGGTCACAGCGTTATCTATTCTACACAATCCTTTTAGAATATTTGCTCTGTATCTGTTAGTTGTAATGTTTATATGTATTTTGCGAGGCACTGGCATGCTTTGCAGAATCAACATATTTAAACAATCTCTTTTTTTGTTAACATTGAAAGGCATTTTCCAACAGTATTCAGTCACTTAATGCTGTTAACTAAGTTTAATATTAATCTTTTTAATTTGAAATGTTTTGAAGAACTCGTGCATGACCAGTAGTGGATGATCATAAATTAAAATAATTGTTTTGCTTTATTATACAAATAAACCATGAGAGCAGTTTTCCAGCTTCAAAGTACTCAGCACAGCGGCAGACTGCATGTGTCTGCCTGCAGAAGACGGAGATTATGCAGTCTGTTTCGAGTCAGTTCAAACATTGTGCTGCTCTATTCTAGAATGTCCTCTTTGTTTCCATACCAAATGGACAGACAACTTGCTTTTCTCCATGGAAACGCCGCATCTGTTCGATAGGAGTTGGGAGCAGTGATGTTAGTAAATGCGTCTTCCTCAAATTCTCAAGTAATTGTTTCATATATTTTATCAGACAGAATATTTTGCTTTTCATATCGGCACTATCTGCCCTGAGGAAGGAGAGGGTGGTGGTGGCAGAACACTGATCAGGTATCAGCAGAGTTTAAAGAACTTCTGGTACTGTTACATTCTTGTTGTGACTATCAGGTTCTTAAGTGGAGTGAGCTGAGGCTTTAACTTTTCCCTGTTTTCTTATTTAGTTGTGCTTTAGTTCCAGTTGTTTAAAATCTTGAAAGAAACAGTATGGGCAGGTGTTCTTTTTTTTATTATAGGAATTCCTTGACAGTTGGAAAACATGCTGCTTTTTTAATTCAGTGCTGTGTGATTAAATTTTGTTTATTGATTTATTTCTTCTCAACTTGCCAACAGAGTTCATATATATTACAGATTAGTAGGATTTATTTTCTTACACCAGTTGTTCTCAGCTTGTTGCCTATGGATTGCTTCGATCCATGTATAACTTAGAGGTCTGTGAAAAGTAAATAAGAACAAGAACATTAACCAACTAGAAGGGCTAATGCAAGGATTCATGCATGCAACTGAAAATTTTTAGTAGTCAACACATGGACAAAAAAAAAATGCAGTTCATTCAGGGATGTAACACATTTTTATATTGTATGAGATCATTTGTTCCTCAGTAATGGCACAAGTGTAAAAGTGGGGGTTAAAATCCTTTCTATGTTATGCAGTTACAGTACTGGTAGAGCTTGTGGCTTTCTGAACAAAGGTAGCTGGCGTTATCAGACTGGGCTGATATCCCTAGGTTCCTGATCTTTTGAGAAACTTAGAGTTCCTGTGATTGCCTGTTGGTTCTCAGGATTCTTTTTCAGGAGAGCTAAGGCAGATGCAAGGAAGGAAAGCGAACAAACCAAGACAAGCAGCTAGCTGCTCTCTCTGAGAGCTAAAATGAAGCAGCTGACATCTGGACCCTGCTAGGAAACGCCAGCGTGTGTAAAGCTTCACATCACTTGACGCAAATTTATGTGCTTTTGGGGCTGTATGAATTCTGTTAGGAAATGAGAGTCCTGTCTCTTTCTAAAACCAAAAGCTTCATTTTCACCATTGCAATAAGGCAGCCATTTACCAAAATGCATTGCCTTTATTTTAGCAGTTTGTTGAATTAAGCCATGATTTCAGTACCTCTGAAACCGGGGCACAAGAGGTTGTGTTACTCCCGGCCTAGCTGAATGCCAGTGTATTGAGAAAAGCAAATGACACAGCAAATACATAACCCATGACTGTGGAGAGCAAGATTAAAATATGAATGAGCATCCTGAGCCAAGAAATGCAACATTAGAACATTCTGACTTTCTGTTGGGCAGAGGTTTGTCAAACATCTGATAATAAATAATTATTTGGAACTGGTAAAATGTAATTTTTGGGGGGTAATTTATTGTTGGCTTTCCTTTAATGTACCTATTATTGTGCAATATAGGTGGCTAGTGTCTGTGTGGTGCTGGAATGCCCTTTGGGGCAAAACAAATGTGGAAAAGAATGGCAGAATACTGCAAGGCAGCTTCTGGTTTTAGGAGGCAGCATTTCTTAAGGGAGGACTTCTCTTTGGCTCAAATGAGGTGGTTGAATTTCCATGTATTTGGTGTTTGACACTGATAATGCTGTGAGCTGAAAGGAACCGACCTTGATAGTTCTTGTACTTTTGTATATGTACTTGTACTTTTGTATATGTGCCAAATCCTTCTTTATTATGTATAGTTTTTCTATTCCATGGGTTTTGATGAGTTGAGGAGAGTAATGGAGGCATGCATGGAGAATCTGGAGGGAACAGCGTGAGTAAAGATAGGTAGGATGTGCGTAAGAGAGAAAAGGAAGGCTTTTCAAGTCCTTGGCATGTAAGAGTGAAGTGCAGTTTTAGAAGATTTCTAATAAAAAATATCAAGAAATATGATGCCCTTGAGCTTAGCAGGATGGACAGGCCTGTACTAGGAGGGGAAAAACACCCCGGTGTTCCTTCTGTATCCAAAGTGACATCTGACATGATCCTCTAGTTGCCACTTTAACTGCGTGCCTCTCAGTGCTTACATGGCTTAGTCATGTTTCATGCCTATCCTTCTGCTTTGATTTGAGGGAGCTAGCTCTGCTTTCATGTGCACGAACATGAAAGCACCCACTTAAAAATTAATAGTAAACTGGCATGCATCTTGCAAAAACAACGGAGAGATTTTTCTCTGCAGTTGTCATAACCCTGCAGAGGGGTGGGTGACACTGCTGGCAATGCTAGGAAAAACCTTCTGCAATCCGCACAGAGTTTGCATGGAGCAGAACTTAAAACTGGAGACAGACACCATACAGCCAAGGTGGTAATTAATGCTTTTTAAAGTAGAACGTTTTTGCAGACGTCTTAGAAAATGGTTTGAATTTGGCATGGCTGATCTCGAAACAGCAGAAGTGTTTGGCTTTGTTATTTAGGTTCACAAAGCAGACTGCTTCATGCTTCCTTTCTCTTTTCCACAGCGAATTGATTTTTAGGAGCACTAATGTGCTGCCTGTTAATAATATATGAGGGGTAAAACTTACACTGGTAGGGGAAAGCCACGGTTGGCTTGTCTCTTTAGGCATCCTTCCTGTAGCATCACAGTCTCTTCTCACTAGTGTTTGTTTTCTTTTACACATCCCGTATGCCCGGTGCGGGCACCTGGGCTCTGCTCGCAGTGGTTTTGGGAAGCCTGCAGTGGGGCAGCTCTCTGCCTCTGTTGTACGTGCTGAGTAAGCGGCGCGACCGAGACCTGCTTTACAGTCCTTGTTTGTCGTGTTCTGAGCAAACAGTTTGAACAGGCTTTTGCTACATGGCAGTGTTTCGTGTTTTCTTCTTCAGGGTTTTGTTTAGGTGTGTGATGGGATTTTTTTAAGGATTTTTAGCTGTACTGTCCATGCCTTAGATATAAAGCTTAGCAAATAGCCAAGCTGCATTCATGCAGAACAGTTGATGTTTTTGAAGACGGGGGCAGACCAGTCACCTTTTGGATTGGCTTTGAGTTTATGTTCAAGAAAAAATAAAAGGTTTAGCCTTTCTAATGCTTTGTCATCAAAAGGAAGATGCCTTCTGTGGCTAACCCCTTGCCACGTAGATCTCTGAAAAGCTTAGAGCTGCTTTCCAAGTCAGAGCAGGGCTCTGTCCTAGCTACGCAGGGAAGAGTCCCTCCTCTGGATAGGGAAGAGTCCCTCCTCCTTGTTCCAGAAGAGTGTGGCTTGGGCACTGTGCCGGGAACTGCGAGCCGGTGGATCTTGTGATCGAAGAGATCACAGACAGCTGAGGTGGATGTTTACTTTTTAGTTGTCATCATCTAACTCTACTCTGTTGATCAATTTTAGTTTTTTCGGTTCCAGTCTCTCTCAAAGACTTTATTCTTTTTATCCTGAAATTCCTGGCTCTCAGTTTCTCTCGCAGGTCTCTAGGCTTGAGCTGTTTTCACTGGGATGTTGCAACACTTGAAAAATGTGACTGAAAACAGAAGGGTGAACAGCACGGTTCTGTCTGTGTGTAATGTTAGTAATGCTGTTAAGGGCTTTGTTTTTCTTTCTTAAAATAGCCTTTTAGTTTAAAGCTCAAGACGACTACAGCAGCTTTCAGTGAAGTGACTTATTTTGATGTTTTAGTTCAGACTTGGTGTGTTTTAATAGGAAATGGTCTTCCAAAGATGAGGTGTTGGAAATGCAATCCTGGGAAATGCTTATAGTTATTGTAAGGCATCTTTTGTTGCACATTTCATACACAGGCTATGTGTGTATATATATAAACTTCTGCAGGAGTTAAAACACTGATTTTTTTTCATGTCTAATATTTTTATATACAGCTTTATTCTAGAGTTGGAAAAACTCGAATGATATATTTTATCCATGCTTGAAAAAAAGATATTTGCTGCAGACGAAGAGCATTAACACTCGTATTGCAAAAAGATGAGTATGTTAAAACCAAGTGGACTTAAGGCTCCATCAAAGACCATCAAGCATGGGGGTACATTGCTGAAAACACCTGCTTCAGTTGCAGCTGGTAAGAAACATTTAAATATCTTAAGTTTTCCCTTATTTGTCTTCTAACAAAAAGTACCTTGAAAGCTATGAGTATACACTGTTTTCACTACTTACACCAAGGTATTTTTCCTTGTATTTTGGATCTAAAAAAAATCATTTGTATAACATGCAAAAATCTCAAAGTACTAATTGGATGTAATCAAGCAGTTTTCCTTGAAGAAACCTTGTCATGATAAAAATGATTGGATAGTTTCTGAGGTGAGACTTGGCAAAAATCTTGTCATATTATAAAACCTACATTAAACGCACTCAGTGTCATTGTCCTTAGGTTTTAAATTACTATGTTCCACAGTTTACAGTGTTTCATAAGTTAAAAAAGTTGGAATTGTGCACTTTCTTTTAGAAATGGTGCTTTTCTAAATGCTCGTTACACTGAAACTTAAGTAATTATACTCTCTGGAATATTAGTATATTTGATTCCCATTGCTTTCTCATTGTGCTTGATTCCAGCTCCAGCAGAAAAAGCAGCTTCCAGTGAAAAGGCCCCAAGCACAACCGCTGCGGATGCACATGAAGAGTTTGTGGATGATTTCAGAGTTGGTGAGCGTGTTTGGGTCAATGGAAATAAGCCTGGATATATTCAATTCCTTGGTGAAACACAGTTTGCTCCAGGACAGTGGGCAGGGATTGTTCTAGATGAACCAATTGGTAAGAATGATGGCTCCGTGGCTGGAGTTCGCTATTTCCAGTGTGAACCCTTGAGGGGAATATTTACAAGGCCATCAAAATTGACAAGAAAAGTACTGACAGAAGATGAAGCCAACGGTACACAGACAGCTCATGCTTCCAGAGCTACGTCACCAACTTCCACATCGGCTGCTAGTATGGTGTCTTCATCCGCTGCTGCGCTTCCTCCTTCAGGAATTCCACATAAAACTACACCACTTGCTGCTAAGGAACATTCAACTCCTCCTCAGATTAGCAATCTTTCAAAAACTGCAAGTGAATCTATATCAAACCTCTCTGAAGCTGGATCGCTAAAGAAAGGAGAAAGGGAGCTCAAAATTGGAGATCGAGTTCTGGTAAGATTCTTCTGTGGTCTCTATGTCTGCTTTTTGATTGATAAATTACTTTTATTAGTATTCAAAACTCTTCTACTATTTCCTTGATCAAGGTAATGTACATTTATGCTTTAGTTTCATTTAGGGTCTTCTGTAGACAAGCTCTTTGCATGCAGTTTCGCATCTGTAGAAAGATCTTTATGATTCCAAGATAAAATGGTTAATTTGGAAGTTTTTAATCCATTATGTTTAATCAATGTTTAAAAACTCAATCTTTAACAACATACTTGTAGGTTATCTTTCCATAACTTCAAAAACTACAGTCATGCTAAATGAAAAATGAGCTTGTGAGATTTCCATGCAGCTCTTTAGCCCTATCAAGGCTGTTTCTTTAGAAAGCAAACAGTTCAATAATTGATTATTCCCCTGAGTAGTGATAGGCAGCAACAGAAGTAGTCACATAATGCCACCCATCATCCAGGAATTACGTGTTCTGTTGGTGATGTGCCATGTTTCTTGGCTGCCCTTCCTAAACTCAAATGTTTCTGCTGATGTATCATTTCACTCTTTTAAAACGGAGTTAAGTTTTGTTTTTTAAATAATTATGCTATGTACATTTTCTGTTCAGATGAATGCAGTAGAGCACGGGTCATTTTTGGTCACTGTGACATACACCTTCTAAGAGAAGTGGGAAACTTTGCCTTCAAACACGAACCTTTGCTTGACGAGGAAGTAGATAGCTGGTGGTACATTTTTTATGTTGTATTCTTATTTAAAGGCTGTAGCCTTCAGATATGACCAGAACTATACTTTCATGTCCACCAGATCTACAATTACTGTAACAGATCTCATTTTAGGTTTTAATTACTTGTGTGTATCATTAAGCTGAAGGATTGTCTTACTGTTATTTTGATACAATCTCTCTTTTTCTTATAATACAATTTTTTACTTTTCCATTAAGTAAAAACAAGAGCAGGAAAGCATAGAAAACATTTCAGGGGTTACCATAAGAATCCTGTGTAAGGAAAATCTCATGGATTTCATTGTTTGTCCTGCACTGCCTCACCAGATAACGATTCTACACTCAAGGTGGAAAGTGTGAAGGAGCCTGAGGTGAAGTGAGGGCAGGGTTTGGCTGACAGCTGGAGTTGGGCTGGGATATATTTTGTTGGAGTGGCAATGGAAACAAAGCTTTACCGTTTATCCCTAGCTATTTCTGTCAGAGACTAGAGCCCTGTTCTTTTCCAATCCTTGTCTTTTTTTTTAACCACTTGCTTGCCTCTTTCTCAAAGATCTTTGTCTGATCTTCTGGGATCCTCTTTGTGTAGGAAAATCCTTTGATGCCTGTGAAGGCATCGCTCCAACTTCCCTGTATCTTAGTAGTGCAAATTACAGAAGGAGCATATCCTTTGTGCCACACGGTCGTAATAACTTCCCAAACTCTGTTTATTAAGTAGAACAGATTAAACTTACTATTTCATCCTCCCTACTTCCTCTGCTTGCCTTAAGTCTTCCTGTTGAATCATCAAATTGTAGTTTGAGGTTTTGGGGCAATTCCTAGCACAGCGAGTTGATGATGCATATCTGCAAATTATATCCTGGTCTAAGACAGGGAATGCACAGGAATATGAATGCTATATGGACGGGATTCTTGTCTGCTGGGTTTTAACCCTTCTGGGTCTAATACTAATTTTTTGTATTGAATCCCAGATTCTGCTGATGCCATGTCCAACAGTAATTGAGATGTAAATATCTTAAATCACCAGTTTAATGCAAATAATGGTAAACTTGGCTGAATAATCCATTCAGCTGTTAATAGTTTGTTTGGGTTTTTTCTCTGCCACTGAACTCCTGTCCAGTGCTATGGACAGTGGAGTTGAGCTGCTACTGAGTAACTGCTGGGCACTGCTCTCAGCCTACAGCTGGCACCAGCTCTTGTGAAAGACCTGCCTGTCACTTACTGTAGCTTGCTTAGCTATTCCTTTTCTGCCAAAGGTACAAATGCAACTGGACTGCTCCGTGGAATTTGTTTTTTATTTATACTGACAGCGGTAACTTTTCAGTAATGTGCTGCGCAAGAGTCTGGGAGGCTTGACGGAACTTCTGCGTCTGTATCAGCACAGAATTTCCTCTCTAAGTGACAATTGAGCATTGTAGGCTTGAGATTCACTCCAGTCTGACCGTACTATTGCAGAACACTGGAAACTGAATGCTGCCCACGTGCAGTTCTTGCAGTTTGGAGTGACTGCATGTAAGCCCTGCTGGTGACTAAGCCTCATGTGGCTGCTTGCTTACTCCCCCTGGTGGGATAGGGGAGAGAATTGGAAGGGTAAAAGTGAGAAAACTCGTGGGTTGAGATAAAAACAGTTTAATAAGTAAAGCAAAAACTGACACATGCAGACAAAGCAAAACACTGGTCACTGGGATCAGCTGTCCTGTCTGTGTCCCATCCCAACTTCTCGTGCCGCCCCAGCCTCCTTGCAGGGAAAGAAAAGGCTTTGACTCTGTGAAAGCGCTGCTCAGCAGCAACTAAAACATCCCTCAGTGCTGTTTACAGCACAAATCCAAGCACAGCCCATACTTGCTACTGGGAAGAAAATTAACACTAGCCCAGCCCAAACCAGGCGCTGGTTTGAACGCTTTGTGAAGGTTCTCAGCAGTAGCAGTGCCTTGGTGGCTATGGATACATGGGGAACACAACTGCTGAGAAGTGCATCATGAAATCAGTGAGCCTCCAGCAGAACAACGAATTTGTGATAGAAAAAAGCTCATTTGGGAGCCTTATTAGAATACTTAACTGAAGAAGTGTGTCCTTAAGGGAGAATTTGTAGATTGGTAAGACAGCTCATCAGCTAAATTGCATTCTAGAATGGACTTCAGATGGGGCTCAGCTTGTTGATCTTTGTGTGTGATCTTAGGGTGTGGAGTGGTACACTGGAGTGTTTCAATCTGTTAACTTTCTTTCCTTACTTTGATTTTAAAACCCATTTAAAAGGGGTTACCTTGAGTTGATCTGTTTGGTTTCTTGTTTGTTTCTTGGTTTTTTGTTTGTTGCTGTTGGCAGCTGGCAGGTTGTGGATGATACCTTCAAAAAAAAAAAAAAAGGCAAAATCATACAGCTGGGTTATCAAGAAACAAGATTTGCATTACACAAATGCAAATCTGCCAGAAGTTTGTTGCACCTGAAATGTGTTGAAAGCGTTTCAGGCTTAACAAAGTGACTTTCCCAACAGCTAAGCTTTATTGGAACGCTTTTCAGTTTCTACTGAGATGTTTGCACGATTCTTCTACATGAAAAGAAGCTGTAAACTCTTCACTGTTACTTCTGCAGTCTGTAATAGCAAACTGGTGCATCAGATGTTCACAGCTGGTGGTGTTGGGATGAGGTAGTTTGATTAGAGGCTGTATGTGCAAAGCAATCTTGAGATTTTTCAAGCTGTAGAGTGTGGTCTGCATTGTTTTCTGTGAATAGAAAAAACATCTTAAGCTTATTTTCTTATTCCTTTGATCTCTAGTTATTTCACAAGTCTTTTGTGCACTTTAAAGTTAGAATTCCACTGCAAAAAATGAGTAGAGTTGCAAGGTCATCACCTATATATTCTAAAATGAGTATCTTTATATATTAGGTTGTGGTGAACTATGCAGTAGGTGTGGACATGAAAAGATGCAAAAGTAAGCTGGCTTGGTTTTTCAGGGTGGAGTAAATTCTTTTCCCAAAATACCTTGTATATTAAAGAAAAAAGTTTCATTAACATCAAACCAGACAGACAGTGCTTCAAGGTGTGTGATGTGTCAACTGAGTTGTGTTCCTGTGGGTGCCTGCCGAAAAATACCTGTAATAGATTTACAGTTTTTTCCTTTTCTTTTTTTCCTCAATTTGAAGAAGACTGACATGTTCCAGGCCATTAAATTGAGATGTAAACATCAGAAAAATAGCTCATGGCAGACATGAATGTCTGTAAGGGAAATATAATAATAGTAGAGAAATTCACATGGTCCTGTTTTCTTCGAAGTTCTCTTCTGTGACATTCTGGAGGAGTCAAAGGAAATCAAAATCAAATCATAGTAAGTGAAGTGAATAGCCAAGCTGAAGTATTATACCCCAAAATGGGTGTTCCAGTGCAAAAGGAAAGGTCCTTCAGATTTCTGTAGTTTACTCTTTCTCAAAGTCGATTAGGTTAGAGCAGCACACAAGCCCTCTGCCGCTTTGGAAGTCTCCGATGATAACTCTGTCTCCCTCAAATGCCAGTCGATCTGAGCCGTGTTCAGCAAGTGCATTGCCTGGTTGACTTGAAGCTGAGCAGTAGTTAGTTAGTTAGTAGTTAGTTAGCAGTTAGTTTCACTAACAAGTATTTGGAAATACATGTTAACATGTAGAAATGTTGAAAATATGGGGAGATAATGCACATATTTAGAAGAATTGTGGTTTCTGATGTGTTACTCCTTATTCAGCTTTTTATTTGTTGCATCGATGTATAACACAGAGGGGGAAAAAAGCTAAACCAAAGACAAAGTTATTAATGCAAAGAGTAATTCAAATAGCTCTGTATTAACCATAATCTCCATTCTCAACATCTGAAATGTGTTCTGGCATCTGGATATGATTTAGTTGTTAGAGAGAGGACATTAACTCCAGGCAGCCTGATCTTGTGTTTGGGGATTGCTGTAAAGTAGGAAATGTTGATGGAGAAATCTGCATTTGCTTCATTGCACTTGTCCAGCCTTTACTGGGTTAATGACTGAGGACAAGGTCTGTAACACAACTGTAATTCATGAGGCCACAGCTTCAGCATTTTGAACCTCATCTGAATAGGAATTCCTATGGAAAACGTGACCCCTTCTTGTGCCAGTGGAAGCGTTGTCTCTGGGTACTAAACCAGATGGAGAAAGAATAGCTGAAAACTAATTCAGAAAACAAATTACTTTCAGGCTAAGCCAGTTTGTTTCCTGTCTGAGTTGCAGAGGAACCTGTTTGCCCTGCTGTTGCAATCACTTAGGATTTCTTAAGAGACCAGTGCAAAGTTGATTTAAAAAACAAACAAACAAGCAACCCCCCTGAATTAACCAATCTAACAACTTGAGCTCGCATAAATCATAGAATCACCAGGTTGGAAGAGACCCACCGGATCATCGAGTCCAACCATTCCTATCAAACACTAACCCATGTCCCTCAGCACCTCGTCCACCCGTCCCTTAAACCCCTCCAGGGAAGGTGACTCAACCCCCTCCCTGGGCAGCCTCTGCCAGGGACCAATGACCCTTTCTGTGAAAAATTTTTTCCTGATGTCCTAATGAACATTTCCTAATGTTCCTAATAAAAGGGGGAACCCTGCTTCGGGTGATAACTGGTGCACCTACCAAAGCTTGAAGTAGCTTTAAGAGCATCTTAAGTTTTTTTTCCTGGAGGAACCAGATGCTGTGTTTTAAATAAATAACTAAATAAAAATCTTATCAACCTAAAGGGCCTTAGCCTTCTCAAGGGATTACAGTGCTTTCATTCATTTAACCAGTTACAGCTCCGTTGTGGTCTGCCAGATCTGATGCTTTTGGAGCTAAGCGCTAAAGCTGTAACTTGGGCCTCTGTCCATATGTTCACAAGAGGCTACAAACTGGATTTCCAGGCGTGTGCTGATGTGGCCTTTTTGCAAAGCTGTTCTCTATATATGAGTAACATTGAATTTCTCCTTCTTGTCTGTTTTACACTGCTCACTGTAAGTTATTTCTTGTTTCATTATTTCTTACTAAGTTCTTTAGTGAGGTAATGGGCAAAGACTGAGAAGAGATTATCAAGAGATCTGTTTCCACCCGTGTAACCTATCTTCAAGTAAACATGACGTAAGTCTGTCAACTGATTAAATTCCAGGACACTGGAAAGCAGTGAAGGGGGAAAGAAACCTCACATGTGGAGAGAGTGTCTCCCATTAGAAGTAATCCTGCACTGACCCTGCGGTGTTTTTAAGTTTTCCACTTTCTGGTGTCTATATTCTGAATAGAAAATGCACTTTGAATTTAGCCTGTTAAAAAATCTCTAACAGTCAATATTTAACTGTTAGAAAAACAAATATTCATTGGCATTGTTACAGTTAGAACAATGCAAAAATATCTTGCCACGATGCATAGGAGGATAGAAAAGGAAGGAGGATTTGGAAGCTGAGAACATGGGATTGTTGTGTGCTCTCCTTGGATGGCCCCTCCTGAGCCTCCTTTATTTTGACAGCAAATGTGTCTCAGTGTTTTTGCTTTAGCCTTAAGCTGAGATGACTGTGAAGTATTTTGATGGCTTTGTCACGTTAAGTCAAGGATGAAAGTAGTTCTTATGTATATTTAGACATAGTATTTTGGACATGGTAAAGTATAATGTAGATTAGTTTGTGAAGTGGGTTACTGCAGCATGAAATGTGTGTAAGACTATTGCTGAAGGATAGCACGTATCCAAAGGCTTTATCTGTAATTCATTATCTTGGTGATTTTTTTTAGTGCAAAGCACAGCTTTCCTTTCACATTACATTTAAGCATTTTTCAGGACGTATTGTTGCTTATCTGCTCACAGATAAATAAGATGTTAAATTTACCTTGTTTTAGCAAGTTGTGAGTTGTGTCTATTTGTGAGTTATTTTGTTTTAGTAACTCCTTGTTTAACTTAAAAGTGCATGTGAATTGCTGGGATAAATGGCAGCAGTAGGTGACTTCACACGGTTTGTTAATCATTTGTTCATACAAGACTGATTTTTGTGTGTGTGTGTGCGTGCACTCTCTGTCCCCCTGACCCTCCCCTGCCTTCCCAAGGGAAGGGATATCCAGGAACATGTTGTCCTTGCTCGTTTCAACACAGGATGGGGAAATAACTTTGTGTTTATTTGTTTGTTTTAGTCTTTGGCCTTGCTTTTGGGATAGTAAATTCACATGGCTTTTGTAGTATAGAATTGCTGTTATCTTTTTGTATTGTTTCCTTTGTGATTGAGTTGAGTGAGTGAATTGAACCACAATAGCGCATAATTTTTAATTATTAAACTGTTTGTTTCTGCAGGTGGAGGGTTGTGTGGCAGCACTGTGTGCGAGTGTCTTATTGCACATTAGCTCTTTTGCCTACTTTGGCCTTGGTTTTGAACTTGCTAGCCAACTGTAACCAAGTTGGGTAGAAATGTAGAGGTTCCAAAGAGTTTCTTACAAGTTTCATGGAAACAGATCATAGAATCATAGAGTATGGGTGGGAAGGGACCTTAAAGCCCATCCAGTCCAACCCCCCTGCCGTGGGCAGGGACACCTCCCATGGATCAGGGGCTCCAAGCCCCATCCAGCCTGGCCTTGAACACCTCCAGGGATGGGGCAGATGCTTCCAGGGAAGCCAAATAAAAGGTAGAGAATCTAGCCACCAGTTCTGGAAAAGCTGCAATTTACCTTCACCGATTTTTGCACACCAGAGAATCCACACGATCAAGGTCTTGCCTAAATGCCATCCCCATCAATAGAAATAGCTGTGGTCACTCCTGCATTTTTAGATAGCGAAGTCACTCGACCATAATATCCAGTGCTACTGGAAAACTGACATCATTAATCGTGCTATTTACACTCTGTATAAATCTGTATTTGTACAGCAACTTTTATGGGTAGAAAAGCCTTCACCATTGCATGTTTTACAGTAGTACCTCACGTTGCCCTGCCAAGGGAATAAATTATTGTTTTCTCAAATGCTTTCAAGGTAGGTGTGCTGTCACATGCAGAGGGCTTGATTGCAGCTGGAGATAAAGATATTGTTGGAGGCAGGTATCTGTGAATGATTGGAAGTCTTCGGTAGCTTCAGGCTTTATAGAGCGATGCTGGCTGTCTTTAAAGCTGAAGACTTAAAACGTTTTTGATTGAAACTGAGAAAAACTGAGTGTAGAGGCGTTCATTGATGCTATGAACAATTTATGGCTACTCTGATTCCTGCTTTTGGTAAGGATTTGCGTTTCAGTGTTTGCAGAAAGCAGAAATGTAGTAGCTGGTTATTCAAAGCAGCTCGACTACATTTGAGAAAAACAAAAATCCGTTGGCATCCTTCCTTGCATCTTGTTTTAAAATAACTCTGGTGCCATGGTTACAAGACTAGTCACATTGCTGTTTCTCCCGGGGATCTCATGTTGTGCATCCCCATATGTTCTCGGGATATGAATTCCTGCGCTGGCGCTCTCCCACCGGGAATGGGTTCCAGGTCCCCTGGGTTTCCCACACCAGGTCCGATGGGCACTGGTCATCGCCAAAGCTTTTCTAATGGATCGTGGCTCCCACTTCGTAATTTCGATGCAGTGTCTTCACAATAAATGCCATGTGCTTTTTTATCTCAATGTGGAAAATGAGCAGGGCCAAAGTATGAAACAAAAAGGAATTAATATTCTGTGTTATCCTGGAGGTAGTGTTACTTAGAGAGGTTTATATACAGTTGGAGAGAACAGATGGCAACAGCTTTTCCTGTCTCTGGGAGTCTTTGCATATAGTTATCCTTTTCCACTACTGTGCTTCAGATAGTTGTTACCTTGCTTACTCCATTTACCTTTCAGTTGAATGGATTTGTGTGTGTGTGTGTTTTAGTAGTTGATTTACATTGTTTATTTTAAAAAAACAACCCAAACTAAACCAAAACACCGCCGTTCTGATAAAACTACAACGAAATTCCTTAGCCTGATGAACCAGTTCTGTTTAAGAGGAGCTGAGGGATCCCTCAGTGCAACCCAGCCCTGGCCCTTTTCTTTGAAGGGATGCTCCTTATCTGGGCTATTGTTCTAGCTTTCCTGTCTAATTTCTTTAATGGGTTTTTTTTGCAGCCTCTTTTGATTTAACTCTGTTTATTCAGGCAGGCCACAGCACAAAATGGAGTAGGGAAAATGTGTTGTCAGAAATAACCAATCCTTTCACCTAAAGATGTCTTCTAAATTTCTCTTTAAAGGAAAAAAACCCCTTATAATAACAAACCAAAACAACAAAAAGAAAACAACCCCAAGCTTGCTAGAAAAGCAATAAGAAGGGCAACTTGGAAGACTTAGTATGGACTGATAGCCTGGAGAAGCACATAACTGTATTTACCCTCTAGAAAAAGTAGGTTCTGTCTGAGGATAGATAATGTGTCACCTTAAGGGATAGTTCTTCCCAGGAAAAACTTAACAAATATTATATGTTCCCTCTTCGCCATGCGGCTGTTTTGGTTGATTGCGATTCTTTTCTTTTAAGGCTCTACTCATGCTTGGGTTTTGTGAGGGGAAGTTTATCTGCGCTCTGCCAAGAACACCAAATTCCAGCCCTTTTGCTGGTTACTATGTTGGGCTGAGTCATGATAGCTGTAAACTTTGTGTATTTTTTTTTTCTGTGAAGAACAATAATTTGATACCGTGCCACCTAAAACAAGACATAAAGGTAAACTGCAGATTAAATGTTATTTCAGGACTACAAGTGGGGAAACGAACAGTGGCCCTGAAAATGTCCATATTGAATCCAGTGACTCTCTTGAAGAGGTTCTCATTAACATTTGCTCGTTTTCCTGATGCTAGGTGCAGGCTGAACAGATTTTCACACAAATAGGGCACAACACACTGTCATTCTGACCCACAAGAACCCTACAGTGCTGGCTTGTGGCCCTGCTTGGCAAGCTCAGTCACACTGAACACCTTGTGCTTCTTTGCTTAATTTAACTCTTTCTGCCTCTGGGGCTTCTGAAAAGATGTGTCTTGCAGACGTTGTAAGTAATTGGGATGACTATGAAGATTTAATAATTTCAGTTTGAGAAAAACTGATTTTCCATCCTCCTTTTAGGAGTGGGCTTTGTTGTTTTAAATAAATAAAAACTAAAATGTGAAGAAAAAGATCAAGAAAACCATTCCCCCTTCTTTGAGAGTTCAAATACTTGTTTGCATCTACAGTTTTGCAGCACTGTGCGTCATGCTTTGTATCAGTTCTGTTAAATGCCAGAGGGTTGTACTGTGTAGTTTATCTGAACTATTCCTTTGAGAATACATGGAAGACTTATTTTTCTCCTTTTTATTTCTTTTGCTTTTCCTCGCAGAATTAGAATAGGAAATTAGCAGTTCTTCGAAATCCTTATTTGCTGGTAGAAATTGGTGTGAGACTATAGTACAAATCTGTTGCCTTGAGTCTCCTGATTATACTGAGCCTTATTAAATGTATTTTTAATCTCATAGCCATATCCAGTCACCTAAGAGAACTGTGGCCATGAAAACTCCCTGAATACCAAGCTGGACAGAACTAAATGCCAGGGAAGAGATTTTTTTTCCTTCTTTTGTTTCCCTTTTTTTTTCTTGTAAACAATTTGGTTGTGCAGATCTGTTCAGCATATTAACACAAAACTCATAGTCAAAAGAATAGGCAGCTTGACATACAGACTAATCACATCATTGATGTGCTTTGTGAACACGATTATACTGAACGCTCTATTTGGTATTTTAATTTGGAAATGTATTAAATGCAATTATGTTTCTTATTGCTTTAGGTTGGTGGAACAAAAGCTGGCGTTGTGCGTTTCTTGGGAGAAACCGACTTTGCTAAAGGTGAATGGTGTGGAGTGGAACTGGATGAACCTCTGGGAAAGAATGATGGAGCGGTTGCTGGAACAAGGTTAGTCTGTCATCACATAGCAGCCACCTGAAATATTTTGGCCTCTCTATATTCCTTTTTGGGTTTTAATGTCTTACGTGAAACTTTACATCAAGGGAGGTAGTTCGGCTGTAAACCTGACTGCCTGCTGATGGTGATGGGGGATTGTTAGACACTGATTTGAGTTTTATGACGCCCACACATCTCTCAAAGTCTGCATGAACCCCACATTCATGGAATTAGTTTCTCTCTCCTACTCCCATGTGAGTTTTATTCATAGACTGGTAATGGAAAATACAATTTCCTGCTTTTTGAACGTCTGCCTGGTTTCTCAGCTTAGAATGAATGCTCAGTTAAGAAAATACCTCTGAGAATCTTAGAACTGAACTTAAGGGACTTGTTCCTGTATCACAGGAACTGAAAGCTCATGTACCAATAGTTATCTCCTTGTAAAGATTGGAAACAGTATAGCTGCTTCCTCCAGTTAGTTACAGTTTACGTGTTTAGGTATGCATGTAATAATATATAAAAATAGTTGGTTTAATTAAAGTCTGATTTTCAGTTTTAACTCTGCTGTCACGTTTGTTGTTGGCAGCTCAGAGGAATGTTCCAAAGAAGAAAGCTATGCATGTTAAACTTTGAATCTGAATGGAATTTTTAAGGAAACGGAGCTCTGGTTCAAGAGTTTAGTCTCTTGAATTTCTGAAGACTGATATAATCCTGCTCTTTCAACCTCTCGAAGTCCCCTTTCCAAATCTGATGTTAAAAAAATAATAATTGCAATCTCATATAAAATAGGTTGTAACCAGCCGTTATCCTGACCTTTCATACTTTCAGACTATTGATCTAGAAGTCTTTGTGAAGCCAGACCATGTATTGGAAAAGACAGAAATTAATTTAGGCTTTTCATCTGTCTTTGCTTTTTTAAAGGTATTTTCAGTGTCAGCCAAAATACGGTCTGTTTGCTCCAGTCCACAAAGTGACGAAGATTGGATTCCCATCAACCACACCAGCAAAAGCCAAGACAACCGTGCGAAAAGTAGTTGTGACCCCCACAGCCCTGAAACGTAGCCCAAGTGCATCTTCCCTGAGCTCTCTCAGTTCTGTGGCATCTTCAGTAAGCAGCAAGCCAAGCCGTACAGGACTAGTAAGCTTCTTTTTCTATTGCATGCTTTACATTCCCAAGCAGGAATCCACATGGCGCTTGCCTGTGGTCTACTTGCATAAATTGAGAACAGAACAGATCTTGGGGAGAGCACGATATCCATTTAACTGTGCTCTTTTTTTCATTCAAAGCATGCATGAAGGAAGGAAATCTTAGCTAGCCCTGAAGAGTAGTTGAATATTTGAATATGTAAGCTTACATCGTTAATTCAGGCTAACTGAGTTGTTGCAGTGAAGAAAGGGGCTTGTGATACTAACAAACTGAAAAGACATCAATGTTCCCTGACTGGAATTTATTTGGTTTTTCATTTTCTTCGCGCTACCTCTGTCATACGGGGTTTGCATTTGAGGATCCGGTATGCACTAAAGCTTCCATAAATCAAATTTGTTTTATTAAGCAGGAAGCTTCAAATTGTCCAAAATGCAAAAGGTTTTGTTTTACTGTTAGAGATGAGTCAGCTGAGAAATACAGAAGTAAGAGTTGTCAAGTCTTTCCTGACAAGAAGCCTCTTTCTTTTCTTTTATATTTGGTTTTAATCCTGTGAATTCATAAAGGCTAAATGTTGCGAAGTACAGTGGCTCAGGTGAATGCTAACGCGGTACTAATTCCTCCTAATACACTTACTGTGGATTCTTTTGAAGTGACTGTGTTACATAAATGTCCTAATCTTGGGTTGCAGCAGCAAAACGGAAATCTCCTGGGAAAGCTGAATTTTAAAAAGTCTCTCTTTTAAGGCAATTAGAAGTATAGAATTAATTGGTTTTTTCCCACAATCACCCTAGATTTTTTTCCTTTCTTTTAAACTGAAGTATATAAATACATCTAATTAGGAAGCAATTGCCCCCAGTGGTCTGGGGCTGGCATACTGTCCCACTGACCTGCGGGTGCGGAACAGGGAGGTGACTTAGCGTCGTCCTTCGAAACAGAAGCAGATTACAAGCGACCAGAGGTCAACAGTTGGTCAGGTCAGCAGGGTTAATACCTTACCACAAAAAGCGTAAAGGATTTTTTTTTTCTTTGGCACAAACAGTGGAACTTTATTACTTAATCCATTCTGGGAGTTGCACGTCTGGCTGCAGGGTGCCCCCTGGTTCGAACTCGGTGCAGGAACCTGTAGTGAAGCATTAATATGGACCTCTAAATTTTACTTCGTGTGCTGATATTCGAAGCAGCAAGGGAATACACCTACACATTGCAAATGTCTATAATAGATTTGCTTATTTTGCCTCTATGTTGTGCCCCAGGGCTTTTCTGCATGATTGGGGCCATGAAATATAAAGCTTCTGTAATCCATTGTCTCAGGAACTAAAATTCCAGCTAGCTCCCAACTCTTTTTTTCTCAGGCAACGTGAGGATTTTGTTACCATTGAGTTAAAAGGACTATCAGAACAATTCTTACACATTTTCTTTAAAAGTTAAGCTGCTGAAGAAACAGGATTTCCTGAAATCAATTTTGACACAGCAGACTTTTCTTCCTCCAGTTTCTAGGAAAATCATAACTTATCTGGAAAATGCTGGGCTTGCAGGACTCCTACATGCTTTTTGCAATTATTCAAGGCTGTTGCTATTTCCTTCTTCCTGTGTAAGAAAAGCAGCTGTCAAAGTAGGTGATGTAGTGATTTAAGAGGGTTACCTACTGCAATTTGTGTTTATTGCCAAGACTGAAGGAAGTTGCTTTTTTCTGAAATTTTTTGGATTAATTTTGGAATCAGGAATTAAGTCAAGTTTGATTCAAAGAGCTAGAACTGTTAAAAAGTGATACGTTCTGGAATGAGATGTCTTCTAGAAACTGAGAGGGTCTGAAACAGCTAATCTTGACTATTAAAGCGGAAGATGGTTTATTCTATTTCCTGCCTTTTCAGTTACTCAGTAAAGCATTTGCAGTGGATTGTAGGTATATCATTCAAAGCTGTGAGCAGGGAAATTAGAGGGATTGTGTAGCAATCATGGTGACAGAAGAGAAGTTTGTTTTTGTGATGGCAGGTGAATACGTTCACGTTACGCTTGCTGTGGAGGGTGTCCAGTGCCACCATTCTGGGTGCGTGCGGCAACTCTTCTTCAGCATTCCTCAGAAAAGATCATGGAATAAGCGTGCTCTTGTTCTTGGGCAGTACTGCTTAGACACAGCTAAAGCTTAACACCACATCAGAGCAAGCTTTTTTGTTTTAATTAAGGCTTTAACTAAGATGTCATCCTCGTTTAATATTTAGACAGATTTCAGTGCTGTTAAGCATACAGCCTGTTTTTATAAGCTGTATCAGATTTTTCTGGTTCAGCTTTTGCTTTCACAACTTTTGTTCACTTTTATTACATAATTTCAGTTTACTTACTTCACCCTCTAGCTCAAAAACTCTTGAGGATGAAGAAGACGGGGCCATGCTGAATTTTCACTGACACTGGTTCCATTCAGTGGAGCAGAGATCATGCAAGGTCAAGGTTCATTTTAGCTGTAGTTCTCCAGATGGATTCGTTTTTATCTCTACTCTTAAGTTAACGGTTCAAATTGTTTTCCTAGAACTAATTTAATTCCAAGTGGTACAAACATATGTTTTAACCTGATACCAATTGTTCTTCAAGGTCTTAGCTGTAGGGCAGGCTTTTAAAATCAGGTTAAATACTTTTGATCCTGGATGTTTTATTCCTGTAGCAGAGGTGCAAAATCATAGTTAGAGTTCCAAAAGCTTTTCATAGAGCATTTGGAAACGTTATATTGTTGCTGGTGACCCAAGGTAATGACTTGATAACTAGAGGCGCAATATTTTTAACTTGTGAAAAGGATGCCTTTCTTTTTTTAATGCAAAAGGCACTTGGAGGATTAATGAGCTGCGCTTTGTGTGTCTGCTAAGCACACCTTGGATTGAGGCTGGTCTTTTGTTTTGACTTCAACCCTTCTGTCTCCTACGCTCTACCTGCTGATTGCTACCAAGCAGTGCAACTGCCCATGTATTGCCATTGTTCAATTCTTGAAAATAAATTAAATTTAAAAGGAGAAGGTACAGTAGGTTACAGAAAGTGTTTGCTTTACTAACACAATGTTTGCAGAGTCTTCAGATACCCCTGGTTTTCACTTGGTACAGGATGATTTTTAACATATTTACTTTGTGAAGTTGACAGAAACATCCTCCCGATATGCAAGAAAGATTTCTGGTACCACAGCCCTGCAAGAGGCACTGAAGGAGAAGCAGCAACACATTGAACAGCTCCTGGCAGAAAGGGACCTGGAGAGGGCAGAAGTTGCAAAAGCAACGAGTCACGTAGGGGAAATAGAGCAGGAATTAGCACTTGTTCGCGATGGACATGATCGGGTAAGAGTGGTGTTGCTGTTCTGAAAATAAGAGGCTTTAAGACAAGTGACTTAATTTCTGAAATTGTGTTTTCTTATTCAAAAGGTCTGGGAGTAAGATGCGGTGTTCTAAAACTAAAGCAATCCATGCCTATGAGATCTTCCTTATGGGAGCTTTGGCTTGTTGAGACAGACAATCTATTTAATTAATTAATTTTGTTTAAATATCTCTACCCATCTCAAAAAGCATTTTTCTTTGATTCCGTAGATATTTGAATATGATAACATTCCTGTGCCTTGGCCCATCACTTTACCTCTGTAATCATAATGCAGTATAGATACATAGCTTGGAAAGAATTTCCAAGGTTCTGTTCTTACTCTTCCCCTTAATTAGCGTGTACTGGAGATGGAAGCAAAAATGGACCGGCTGCGAGCTATGGTGGAGGCTGCTGACAGGGAGAAAGTGGAGCTTCTCAATCAGCTTGAGGAAGAGAAAAGGTAAATGAAAGCTGTTGTTACTAGTATAACTCTGTTTAAAACAATCTTTGCATTAAAAGCAAATACTGTGGTGACTTTGAAATATGAAACAAAATTTGAATGATGTAAATATGGGTAACTTTGTATAAAATCACATTGCAGTTTCTTAAAATTAAAACTATACAAGAAACTGTTAAATTTGGGGATTGAAGCACAAAGAAAGTGGCTTGTTTAGAAGCTGTACCTATTGTTTATAGCTGAATTTCATGCAACTCATTCCTTCTATTTTTGCTTTCTGTTATGAAGGATTTTATTCCTGCTCATATGAAGTGAATGGATCATGCTTCATCTTCTTGAAATGCCCTTCCACTTCATAATGAAAATGTTGATAATCTCATTCCCTGACGGTGCTTGATTAAGAGTTTACAGTTTAGTTCTCTTGTGAATTATTTATGACTACTAGTCATGTGCCCCTAGGTAGAGTCTGTCTCTTAAAGGAAAATCAACAAAGCCATTAATTTTAGAGCCTTTTCTAATGGCTTTTTGTGACCGTTTGAGGAAAGGAACTGAGATTACCAAATAGGTAGAGTGAGATTAGGAAAGGAAATAACCTGATCAGTTGTTGTGGTGGATTTGGGATGCTTTTGCAGAGCAAGAGTCTACTTAGAAACCCATTGTGAGTCTGCCCTTAGGCTTGTGAGCGCCCCTGAAATCAGTTGGACGTCAGTGTCTCTGAAAGGTCTCCCTGAAACTAGAAATCAGAGATGAGAAAATGCAGTGGTAAACCCTGAACTTCACAGTTTTCGTGCTGCCTTTTTATGGACACTCTTAACAGTTTTCAAAGCCGGCAGTGGATTTAGGTCTGGAATTTGTTTACTCTCTATGAAATAATGCAGTGGGATTTTAAATTAAAAAACCCACAAAAACCAGCAAAACAAACAAGCAGCTTTGCAGCAGCTCTGGTCGCCTGGCTGTGGACCTAGTTTCGCTGAATGCCAGGTCAGTGGGGGTCTGTTTTACCGCAATCCTCCATGGCCTTGAGCTCACCTTCAGCGTGTTGCTAGGCAGCGAGGCTCTGCTACTCTGCGCCTGCTACCCAGTCACCAAAGTGACGTCCTGCAGCTGGGAAAACCATTTCTCAGCTCCAGCAATGTAATGTTTTTCCCTCCTCCTAACCACTTTAGGCTTATTTACTTTGAAAGTTCTCTAATATGTATTTAAGTCAGTCTCAGCAGTGACTTGCAGTCAAATAATCTTTAATCCTGTTTCTCAAAGCACATTGGTGAGACCCATTTCCAGTAATAAGTTCTTACTGTCCTTTTATTTTAGAAATCCATCACTTGTAACTCCCTTTGATGCAGTGATTTCTACATCTGTCAGCCAAGCTGCGGGCTCCAGCAGTGTGTGTAATTCAAAGGAAAGAAGACATGCTTGTCTCTTCCTTTGCAACATCTTGTAGTGATGAAAGGATTGAGGGGAAAAGGAGGAGATCCGGCCCCTTGTTCATTGGGGTATATCGGAGGCAGGGCAGGGAAGAAATAACTTTTTACAAATCTTACTGTAAGTCAGACATGAATTTCTTGCCTCTTTCTTCTCATTCTAAAACTCCCATACGGACAAGGCAAATCAATGTTCTTAAGAGCTCGTGCTCCCATTCTGTATCTCATGGTTCATCTTGATGCCTAACATCTGTTTTGATGCAAGTTGACCAGCGTACTTCTAGAAGGCCCAGGGGTGTTTTGGACGTGTCCCAGCATTCTAACCATTCATTAGGTGAACAGTGGCACGTACTGAAGGGGAGACTTGACTGTCACCCTTTCTAAGGGTGTGCAGAAGGGTGAAAGAATGAGAGAATCGGTGACGACCTAAAGGTTTTCTTCTTAACTTGTCAGAAAACACAACAAAACACTTGGTAGATCTGCAGGAAGACTGATACCTTACTTTGTCAGTGGTTTTGTTTTAAAGGCAGTTTTTCTCTCTCCAATGCTTCCTGGGAGTGATTTCTCCTTAACATTTCTCAGCTTGCTGGTACAATCAGAATGATGTCACTAATGATGTAGTTCTAATTTCCACTGAAAAGTGAGATAGAAAGCATTTTTTTCCAGTGTAATCTGAATTTTAATGAATTGTCCCCACAGGAAAGTTGAAGACCTTCAGTTCCTTGTGGAAGAAGAATCCATTACCAAAGGAGACCTAGAGGTAAAATATCTCTTGCTTTGCAAGCACAATATATGGTAGGATGCAGAAATTAAATCAGTGCAGATTAAGTGTACTGTTCTCTAGAAGAGGAAGGCTGGAATGATTAATTAATAATTAATTAATGCACTGCTCCAAGCATATGCAAAGCATATGAAAGTGATTCCCAGTCCCTCAGCCTTTGAGTAAGCTAAGCATCCTGCACCTACAGGATTGCATCCTTAATTCAGTTACACGCCTCAGCAAGGGCTGTGCTGTGGATGGCTGAGCTGTTGAAAGTAATGAAATCGATTCATAGAAAACTCTACCTTTTGCTGTTTCAGTATTTTCTATTATATCTTGCTAAGAGTTCTGAGATGGCTTTAAAGTAACCACCAACAAAAAATAATTTTGAAGTTATGAAACTGTAAGTTAACATTTATGCCTTTGAAAATTCATATTGAAGTCTAGTCTGGTGTCTCTTCAGTCAATTTATTTTTAATAATCCCTGTGCTTTCCATAGGGAAGATTGGTTAACGCAGTGTTTTGTCCTGAGCTGTTGCACACAAAATCTAAACAGCAATTGTTGTGTGCAATTTTTATCTTTCTGCTGTTTGTATAACTATAATGCTGGGCTGAAACACAATATGTTATTACACAAACAGAACAGAAAACATCGAATGGTTACTCTCAGAGATGTGAACACTGCCAATTTTTATCCTAATTTTCAAATTAAAAAGCAGGATATATTTTAATTGTTACTGTGTTGTTCTGGTATTTTTTTTGATTGACAAATTTTTGCACAGCATAAACTTAATTAACTCGTGTTCCTGTAAACCATCTATGATTAAAGTGCTAGCCGTATGGAAATTACTCATTTCATATAACATTTCTTTTATTTTAGTCTTCCATTCATTTTAAAATACCTATCTAGACTCTTCATAGAATGCTCCTTTTATTGTTTAGTCCATGGAAAACTTCAATTTTTTATTTTTTGTTAAATCAGTCGATAATCATGGCAAACCATCTTAAAGCCTTGGGTTTGTCAAGCTGTATAACTTCAAGTTTATACTGAATTCAAGATAATGAAATGTATCCTGTTGTTTGTGTTGGAATGATAGTGCTAAGTCTGCAGGTGAAATATTTTGTTTGTTTGTTTGTTTTTTTAATTTTACTGATAGCGAAAGAGGCAGATTTCGGAAGACCCAGAAAATGTAAGAGGGCACTTAAATGTGCAGAGACATCCCATGTTAACAGATTGTGTGCAGAAAATGCTTATACTTATTCACTAACTGCATAATCTGTTATTGAAACATTGACTCTAGTATTTGTGTGCATGTTGCTTTCAGAGCAATTACCACATTTAGCAAAAAGAATGTGTGTAATGACTAAATGTTGTAATCCCCATTAACTGAAGAGAAGGCCAGTGAGTTGCTAGAATTCGTTAGGGTCAAGAACTTTGCAACTAATTGAAGAGTACGGGAGCTTGTAGAAAATTACTGTCTGGGCTCTTGAAATATCTTTCATTTAGATGCTGGATTTTAATTGCTTTCTTCACAAAATGCTGTGTGATTTCCTATGAACTCCTACCACTCTTCAGCAGGTGCAGCATGTAATTAGCCAATTAATTTTTGTGAGGAAAAAATGGGTATGTTCCCCAGATCCCCTTATTTGTTCTTTTTTTTGGCATGAAATGCTAAGGGGAGGGATGATTAAAACATCTGAAGAATTGGCGTGCAACGCTGTCTGGTTTTACTGCATCTTCCTGTAGCTCCTCTTTGAATTATGTCGGAAAAATGTGTGTTACTGGCTAAAAGAAAGAGCCTCACAAGACGTTTAAGCAGCCCTCTTGCTTCCATAGCTCAGAATAGTGGAATTTAAAAGCCCTTTCTTTGATATAGACTCAGGAGAGTTTATCCCAGGCTGCTTCATCTGCTGCATCCCCAGCCGAGATGGGAAGCTCTCAAGACTAAAACTGGTTTCCTGCTGTGCATTCTTAGGTGTTCCTTTTGCGAAGCTACCTCAGCGATCTGGGTCTCCTCTATTCTTCCAATCAGGCTCACGGTGTGTTAGAAGTAAATCTGCATGTGCCCTTCCTTTCTCTTGTTTTGTGCACTCCTTGTTTAATCCTATCTTTCCTCCCGATTCCCCTGGTCTAATTTTTCCATACGAATGGCCATCTTCGCTCTCCGAAGGAGAGAAGTGGGCGATCGCTTAGTTTCTAGGCTAACGCTTCATAACCTCCGTCGTGTTCTGTGATTGTTACCCTGGCGCGAAGGGACTGGTGGTCGCTTGCCCCCGTCCTGGAACTGATGATCAGCATTTATGGCTTCAGCACAATTTCACAGTTTGACCTATAGATGGAGAACTTCACATGAGGTTTATTGTGAAGTGAAAGGGTAGCTAGAATACACAAATGCTGAAAAAGGCTGATGGCTGCGCTCTGAATTTTGAGTGCAAGTCTTTGGGTTCAAGGCAGAGTAAGGCTTGCTTGTCTCCCTATCACTCTTAATCTAAATGCGAAGCTTTGAAGAAGGGGAAGATGCTTCTTTTTTTTTTTGTTCAGGGTTTTTTCTTTTCTATTTTTCCTTTCCATCCAGATGAAGGTTTACAATGAACGTCTTTTCTTCTTTTCGTTATACTCTTCTCAGTTTGCTGTGCTCTGGGTTTCTTCAAATGGAAACAATCATTTAGACACTTCTCTCTAGATGAGCAGGAGGATTCAAAATTTTGCTGTGATTTTTACCTCAGGGAAACTGGAGCCTGTCCCTTGGAAATCAGACTTGTTTAAAAGAAATCCTTCGTGCCCTAAATGGGGGAAAAGGTGCCCAGCAAAGAGCTCTGGAGTATTTTCTTTTTATTTCTTATTTCCATTTTGATAGGATTTTAACTCATTTCCCTTTGAATATATGAGAGATGGGATTTAAAAAAAAACAGTAATCGGTGATGATGTATCTAATCTTTGCAGTGGTGAAGCAATGTCTATAAAATTAATGATCAAGATGTTTTATGTAGCATAGAAAAACTTAAGATAGCGTATTTTGCAGAGTTGTGTAGGGAGAATTCGCCAACTATCAGATTTGAGATTTCTTGGGTTTTATTAGATCGTTTTGGTGAATTGGAGCAAGGAAGGTATGAATATTCAATTTTTAAGAATAGATTACTTTTCAGACCTACAGATTTGTTGTGGATCAGAACTAATGTTAATCTGTCTCAGACAGAGGACTAAACTATAGCCACTTATAAAATATTATTTCCCTTCTAGTACTTAGTTCCATTTTCAAAGTCTGTGGGAGGCAAAACCAGTATTGTGTGTTCTCATAGGTTTTGGGGTTTTTTTTTTCCCCCGATATACACTGAAATGTTTCATTGACAGAGAAACAAATCTCCTGTGGAATTTTAAAAAGTAGACAAATATAAGAAGCAACTTGTAGCATTTGTGGATTTTACTATTTTGACCCAGTAACTACACAATAAAACAGCCAACTGTTTTCAGTGGAAAAATGTTTAAAAGAAATTAAACCACCAGATGTCTGCATGCCTTTGGGAAAGAAGATAACTGATGCTGTCAGAAGGAGTACTGTGTGCGGAGGAGAGCAGGCCTGAAGCAAAACGAGAAGCTGATCCCCATCCCACTTGCTCTGCAGAGACTACATGAGATCGTTAACTGCTGCGGCTGGTTTGGAGGCAGTGCTAATCAGCTTGTCACTCTATAAATAACACTCCTCTGTAGGGATTTTTAAATATCATATTACAGAGATCAGAGGAGCAGCGATGTCCTGCCAGCTGCACACACACTGCTGCTGTGACTTTGGCAGTTGCGTGGCCTTGGAGTTACTCACACATCTTCCTGCCTGATCGGATTCTTCCAATCCAGCCTTCAGTGAGTTGGCTGTTCAGGTTGCAGGACTCTCTTCTGTTAATAGAGGTTCATACGGTTTGGGGGCTGCTGCAGGAAATTAACTCTAGCAGTTAAACTGTGTGGAGAACTTTCATCAAGATTGATGGATGCAACGTCTTCAGCTAACGAACGCATCTCAAATTTCAGTCCCTCTGGACATCCTCCTTCCTCTCAATGCGGGCAAACCCTGAGAAGCTGCTCTTTTTGGAAAAGACACTAGGAAGCAACAAGAGACTTTCATAATCCTTCTAATCTGGATTGTTTAGTACATTTAAACTAGCGGTGACCTGTCAAGATTGACACAATCCTCTAATCTTGGCACTTGAAATCTTGGCACAGAAATAAGCACAGCACCTGGTTCTTACGTCTTCATATTTCTTTTTTTCTCCCCCATCCCCCACTTCAGAGGTGCAGGTCAGATCTGAAATCACTGCTGGACTTCACCTGCATCTCAGACTTCAAGCTCTTTTGTGGGCCTCTGCGAGCATCACCATGTCAGGCCAGAATATCTCATGTTCTCTGTTCTTGCTAAGAATTCTACCCCTTTGTAAGCAAAAGGCAGGAGGTTCCTTCTTGCTTAGTTTCATCTGCTTTCTTCGTCTCTGTATGAACTTATTAGAATTACAGAGGTCTTACTTTTTTTTCCCCCTTACTTCCACATCTTGTTCAGTGTGTTTAGGCTTCAGGAATTGTAGAGCAGCCACACTGATTCACTTTTTTACCCCGTTTTGGAGAATCTCACATGTTGCTTCCTTCCTTCCTGAAAGAGGAGGAGGGGAGAAAACTAAGAGGGGTTCTGCAGTTATGGACATACATTCTCTTTCTGTTTCTGTTCAAGTCATACAAACCATAGTGACAAACAAACCTTAGTGTTCCCAAGGCTTAGTAAAAAGGATTTTCCTGGCTGAGACTTGAGATACAGCTTCTATTTAAAAAGAAAGTTTTGATTTTTCACATGAGCGTCAGTGGTGAAATTTCATCCCCTGGTTCATAACTAAATCATTTATAAAATAAGCCAAATACATTAACAAAAGAAGTTAATGGGATGACAAGGAAAGGGTTTTATCATCCTGTTAGATCAGGTACAGATATATGTACACACATATGTTTTTTACATAACTATTCTAATTTGTGCTGAAAACGTCACGTACTGATAAATAACTTCTACTCGGCTGCATGAAACTTTTTTTGTTCATATTTCTTCGTTTGTGATTTTTATTTTTTTTTACACTTTTTTTATTTTCCATGTCAGTCCATTTCCACTTTCAGTCCATCTTTCTCATCCATAGCATTTCCCTGTCCATTTTATCCACTGCATCTTCTCTGCTCATCATTGGTAGAAGATTCTGGCAGCACGGCCTGCATGTGGCTCCCTCCTCTTGTGCTGGCATGTGATGGTGGCACCGTTGTGTTCTCTTCCTTTCCCTTTTTACTAACAGACGCAGACCAAACTGGAGCATGCCCGCATTAAGGAGCTTGAACAGAGCCTGCTCTTTGAAAAGACCAAAGCTGACAAACTCCAGAGGGAGTTAGAAGACACTAGGGTAATGGTTTTCACTATTTAAATAACGAGACTGATTTGTGTTGTGGAAGATTTCTAATGACACAGGCTGCTGAGTAACACATGCCAAACCAGATCCTTGCTCCTGCCACAGATACAGCTGAAACACTTTACAAGTTAGCATTAATTTTGAGCTTCAGTGGTGTGTTGGGGGAGTGTGTGCCTGGTTTTGTGTACTCATGTCTTCAGAAGAATTCAGGTAAGATGTCTTAAACACACAAAATTAATACTTCAAGCCAAGCCAAAAGTAGCAAATGGGACTGTGAATGTGCATAAAGGAATGTCTAATGGTTCATTTATAGAAGTAGAAAAGTTCATTAAATCCAAAAAAAGTAAGGTCAACTGTGCCAATGCTTGTAACTCAAATTTAGTATTTGGGGCTTGGTTTCTGAGCCATTAAACAGTCGTCCTACTTGCTTTGCTAAAGCATGGTTTGCAGTGGCTTTTTAGTCCTGTTTTTCCATCCATGACATAGTATTTTTGTGGATAGCATTGGTGATACTGTTGCCTGTCAAAATAGCACTGAACACACTTGGTCCCAAGTCAGCAGTTTAGCAGGTGTCAGTTCTTAAGGAGGCAGAGAGAGATTGATTCATGCTCACACATGCAGCTTTTCTTGAAGTTGAGATAGGGATGAATATTATACAACCAAGAATATACTCTATAATAAGTACTTCTAATAAGCAGTTGGAGGTAAGTAAGATCTTTTTCAGGCTGTTGGTATAATAAGGAGGCTGAAACAATAACTTCCTAATTAGAAATAATAGCAGTAGCTCTGCGTGCTGTTCCATACCACAGGCTGCTTCAACACTCAGTGAAAAGCTCGGATCAGATAATGTGAGAGTGCTTTTTCAGATAGAACAACGGAGATTATATAGAAGGAGATTCAAAGGATTTGCAGGCTAAAAATGTGTTTTTTTCCGACAGTCTCATAGCTGGCATGAGATAAATTTGGAAGCAATTATTTCAACAATAAAGACCTCAGGGTTCTCCTTTCCTTTTCAGTCTGCTTTAAATGGTTCTGAGAAACATTTTGTTAAACAGTGATAACATACGTAAGTGTGGTTTGTAAGTTGTTTAGCAAGTGACTATTTCTAGATAACTTCAGAAAAACAGATTTCAATTAATTCCACCTTTAGGAAGAATATAACATATATGTAGTAAAAAGAAGAATAAGGAAAATTGCTTTTTTAAAGTAATAACATATACATAAATGAAACAACAGTCCATCTTGTTTCAAAGCCTTCCATGTAGAAGCAGCATTTGCTTTTACTTAATGTTTCTTTACCATTCCCATAGAAGTAGGAGTTGACAATAAAACTCAAGGTATTCTAATCCAAAATGTTGGTAAGAGTACATTAATGATATTGGTTTGCAACTCTTGGTGGTTTCTTTTCAGTAAGGCCAAAGTGTCTTTGTATAAACGTATGTTTTGTAATTCTTTCTTCTTTTCTTGAAATGCTGTTAATCGTAGGTGGCCACGGTGTCGGAAAAATCTCGCATCATGGAACTAGAAAGAGATCTAGCATTGCGGGTGAAGGAAGTAGCTGAGCTTCGAGGGAGATTAGAGTCTAGTAAACACGTGGATGATGTGGACACTTCTCTTTCATTGTTACAAGAAATAAGTTCTTTGCAAGAAAGAATCGCAACAGTTAACAAAGAACATCAGAATGAAATTAATTCACTGAAAGAGAAGTTTGGAACTAGTGAAGAAGCATTGCAGAAAGAGATTAAGTCGCTTTCAGCTTCAAATGAGAGAATAGCAAAGGAAAATGAATCCTTGAAAACGAAGCTTGATCATGCCAACAAGGAGAATTCAGATGTAATAGAGCTGTGGAAGTCAAAGCTGGAGTCTGCGATTGCTTCCCATCAGCAAGCAATGGAAGAACTAAAAGTTTCTTTCAGCAAGGGTGTAGGGGCTCAGACAGCAGAATTTGCAGAGTTGAAGACTCAGATTGAGAAGATTAAATTAGACTATGAAAATGAAATGACAAATTTAAAACAGAAGCAGGAAAATGAAAAATCTCAGCACTTAAAAGAGATTGAATCGCTGAAAGCAAAACTGTTGGCAGTCACAGAGGAGAAGGAGCAAAGCCTGGAGAGCCTGAAGACCAAGCTGGAAAGTGTGGAAGATCAGCATCTAGTAGAAATGGAAGACACTTTAAACAAATTGCAGGAAGCTGAAATAAAGGTAAAGGAGCTAGAGGTACTGCAAGCCAAGTACAATGAACAAACCAAAGTTATTGATAGTCTTACACCACAGATCAAAGCTGCTGAAGAAAAGCTTTTGGACCTTGCTGCACTTCAGAAAGCCAATTCTGAAGGTAAATTGGAAATCGAGAAACTTAGCAAGCAGCTTGAGGCAGCTGAGAAACAAATTCAGAATTTAGAGGCTGAAAAGGTTGAAGGAAGTAGCAAGGTTTGTATCAACATCCATCCTTTTATTTTTACTTTGTTTTTATTTTACATGTTTACATTTCTAATCTGCTATAGCAAATACATCACAGAAAATCTAATTTATTGAATGCGTGTTGTAGTACCATCTGAGGAGGTTTAGAGAAAGCATTAATTGGGACATGTCTCTCAACAAGTTTCTAGGGCTCAGTCTGCACAATTAAGCAATAAAAAAAATTATTTCTTTCTGTGCTTTCTTGCCGCAGACTCCAGCGTGCCTCTGCTGAAAGATTTATATTATGAAACAGGTAGTCTGTTGGCTTATTTGGGAGAAGAACCCACACAGCTTAAATTTCTAACCTTTGGTGACAGAGGTATTGAGAGAAAGTGTCTCATTACTCAGCGGGGAAACATTTCCTTTGTACCTTCACTATCTGCCTCTCATCGAACGAGTTGATGAAAGAGGCTGTTGAAAACAAAAGAAAGCAAAAAAATGATCCTGGTGGAACTTCTCCTTAAAACAGGGCTAAGCAGTGATGTTGCTGGGCCCTGTTTCACAATATTTTTGAAGTGCAGACTGCAGTGCGCCTCTTACTAAGGTTTTTTTCTTAGTTTTGGGTGAAACCTCTCTTTCAAGTTGATACTGTGCTGTTCAGTAATTGAAAGTTGTTCTGCTATGCAGCTCAGAATAAAAGATACCATTTCCTTTTAGGGGTTCCCTCACATACCCAGTCTACGTGTGACCTGACAAGGTAGAGCTCTAATTGCCAGAGTAG
Source organism: Phaenicophaeus curvirostris (assembly GCF_032191515.1). Taxonomy (NCBI): domain Eukaryota; kingdom Metazoa; phylum Chordata; class Aves; order Cuculiformes; family Cuculidae; genus Phaenicophaeus; species Phaenicophaeus curvirostris. The sequence continues at coordinate 3,755,089 of NC_091408.1, forward strand.
GGGGAAAGTAACTGGAAATGGCTTTCCTAAACCTTTCACAGATGGTGCCAAAATAATGGATTTTAATGGACCTTTGGCACTTTTTTAAGTCGTGCTGGGTGTCTGTGCCACCCCTGCGTGTGGTACAGAGCCTTGTAAAAAATTACATCCCTGTGTGGCATTGGTCTGAGTAGCCAGTGGAAGCTAAATTGCTGAACTTAGCACATAAAAAAATTAAAAGAATAAAGAATCAAAACTACTCATTCAACTGATGCTGTAACTTTGTTTTGACATTTTGAATGTACTCAAAAATGTCTGCAGTTAATTAATGTTCTCACCATTGATTTCAAGAGAACTATATTTTAATTATTTCAAATATATTCCAGGGTGCAATGAGCACTGTGATGTACGTACCTATCACTGGTCATCAGCTTCGCTCAGTTAATGCATCACATTTTTTTTTTATTCAGTTTCTTTTATTTTTCACCTTACAGTGATTTTAATAGCATTGTTATTTCTTTCAGATTCAGCTTTTCCTTTCATTCATGTTTTTAATTTTCTTTTACTCCATGTCATCACCTTTGTTAGGCCAGTAATCTGGCCAAAGAACTGCAGGGCAAAGAGCAAAAGCTTCTTGACCTTGAGAAAAACTTGAGTGCAGTAAATCAAGTTAGAGATTCTTTGGAAAAGGAACTTCAAGTTTTGGTGAGTAATACTCAAAAATTTTGACATTATCTTTTGGAGTTTGGTTTTTGTGGCGAGAGAGCGTAATTGAAATCTGTGGATCAGCTCTAAGCAAAATATTTCAAACTATTTTACTCATGAAAAGAAGGCAAGGATTCATGACTAATAGGATCTGTCTCAGAATGAAAAGAGCATTTCACCCATATTCTGTGTTAGCAGGTGTTTTGTCTAAATAGAGCTCATCTCTTCGTGGATTTCAGATAAAATATTAAACCAAATCAAAAATAGCATGTAGTTTAAATTTAGACTACTCGTTAAGGAACACATGGCCCTTTATTATAACTTGTATAAATGAATGCTTGCCATACATATCTTACAAATGGTTTTTGAAAATGTTTTTCACCTGATTCCAAATTTTGCAAATTAATTAAGTTTGCAAATATTCTATAGTTGGGTGAGATTTTCCTGAGAAACTACACCAGAGTTAGTAACAAAAAGACATACTTTTAGGTTTTACTGTTCCTATCATAAAGTCTTTCCATGGCCATAGTAAATATTTGAGGTTGGTGGAAGAGCCACGCTCATCTTCCTCAGCATCCTCCCTTTTTTTCACAGTCAAGCATCTCTTCCTGCCATTAAAGCTGGAAAACTGCTGTGAGATGGATCACGAGGTTGCAGATGTCCACCTAGGAGTAGTTTGGAAAGCTTCTTGCACCGAGAAGCCCAGAGACCACATCTACTCTGGACTCTGGCTGCAGTTCTGTTGCCGTGCTAGCTGATGGAGAAGTTATTTTGAAAGTTTAGGGACTTGCTTGCAACAAAGACAAGGGAAAATCTTGCGTTTTGTTGTAGGATATATCTGTGCTAAACTGTAACTGAAAACTTTAGATCTTTTTATGATAGAAGACGGTTCTATTTTGTATTGGGAAAATACCTAATATAAATTCAGTGGTTGAATTACACTGCTATTACCAAACCTCACTTTAGGATTTTATCGTTTTTCAGAAAGAAAAGTTTACTAGTGCAGCTGATGAAGCAGAAAATGTTCAACAAACTATGCAAGGTATGTCTGCTGCTAAAGTAAACAAAGAACTAAAAAGCTGCAGAAAATAAATGCAAAATAAAGGGTTTTTTCCCCATGTTCTTTCAAATTTACACCTGGCAGCACAGGAGTTTCAGCAGTTATGGAAAGGACAGGATTACTTGCACCCTCTCTTCTTAAGAATAATAAACCTTGGAAGTGGGTGGAATTGTCTGCATTTAAATAGTTACTAACTCTGTTTTCAAAATTTTAATTGCATAGAAACAATAAAAAAATTAAACCAAAAGGAAGAGCAGTTTGCGCTCCTGTCTTCAGAGCTGGAACAGCTGAAGTCTAGTTTGACTGGTAAGGAAGTAACACAATGGAATGTTTTGAAAATGCATCAGCTTTGTGCTTTCCTTTGCCTCCTGCTCAGCTTGCCGCATCATAGTATGGAATGCTTCACAAATGCATTTGCCTTCAAAAGAAAGCCTTTTCTCTAGGCTGATAACAGCTTTTGTGGCATGGTGTATGGAGACACAGCAGGGTGAAGATGATGTTAAGGAGACAGTGCAATTACACAGAAGATTTCCTGGCTGAGTGTATTACAGATCAATAGTTTAATTTTTGTTTGACCTTGCTACAAAGTCGTGCTGTGGTAATGGTCAGATACCAGTCAAAGACTCAGGGACCAGACTGAAATATTAAGTGTAAGATAGTTAATTCACAGAAGCCTTGTCCACGAGTAGCGTTTTCTTTCTAAGGGCATTAAAAAGACTATGGATCATTCCTGTTGTCTACTTCTTCCTATCTTATAGGAGGGAGCCTTGCTGTACCTTTCTAGCTGTACATCTCAATTTAAAGCCAACGTAGAAAGAAATTAAGAATGATTGTGCACCCCATAAGCAAGCCTTTCAAAGGGTTGTTGTAGAAATCACTCACTTGCCCATGGTGGCAGTCCCTGCCCTGGACTGAGTAATTTTTTCATTGTAGCTTCACGTTGCTTGCATTGTATTCTGCTGCCCTCCTAACCAGCTGGCGAGTTGTCTCACCTCTAAGACGCGCGTACCTCTCTTAACTGTGTTGCTTGATTACGCTCTGATATCGGCAGACCTCATATCAGCTTCTCATGGCCTGAAGTTAAGTGAATCACTTCTGAAAGAAAGATTTCTTGACCAGTTGCTTTTTTAATACTTCAGAAGAGTTCTTACTCCTCTGCTGCAGTTAACAGTTCAAAGGTCAAACAATAGAAATTTTTAATTTTAAAGGGGTAATTTGCAAGGTGTCAGTATAGCTCTGCTTCTAGTCCTTTAGTATCTTCTAGCTAGTCTGTGAATACCCTTTTTCTTAAACTTACTAGATTGCTAACCTTTGTCTTGCTCAGTGATGGAGAAGAAATTGAAGGAACGAGAAGAGAGAGAACAGCAACTGATTGAAGCTAAAGCCAAACTTGAAAATGATATTGCAGAGATCATGAAGTCTTCAGGAGACAGCTCTGCCCAGCTTACGAAAATGAATGATGAGCTCCGCTTAAAAGAAAGGTATTTCATTGTTGTCAGAGCATTTTCACATCAATTCTTTACTCCTGCACTCCCGACTTCTCATTTTTGTCTTTTTGTAAATATCTGAAGAAGATTCTCTGGAGTGTCACATTGATATGACAGGTGAACTTATTCTATCAAAATGAATTAATCAAAGCAGTCTTCTCAAAGTGATTTGAAGAGCATCTAACATTTATAATTTTAAAATTCTTATGTAACAGGCTTTTCATAGGCTGGAGTAAATGATCTTTTTAATAATCTAGACTGCTTTGTGATTGAGCTTCATAATTATTTGATGACCTGATAAACTTGGTTTATTTTTATATAAAAGACCTGGGTCATGTTTTTATCTGGCAAGAGAAAATGTGGTCTGTTTCTAATAAAAATTGGATGTAGAATAGTTGTTCTTTACCTTTACAAAACTCCAGGTTGGGGGCAAGGTAACTGGCAGCTGTGTTGCTGTGCATGGGAGCAAGAGCTCGGTCTCACTTTGTGTGTTTAATTTAGCAGAACATTCTCTGTATGTTAAATAATTAAATCTCTTTGTGAGTGCTTGGACAGAGTATAGAACTTCAGCAAAATTTAGAGTCTTTCATCTCTGTGCTTGTCTTACTGTCAGCAAAAAGTAATGAGTAATGTTCTTTTATTTTGTCTTTCTAGGCAGTTGGAGCAAATACAACTTGAGCTTACAAAAGCAAATGAAAAGGCTGTTCAGCTTGAGAAAGATGTGGAGCAGACAACACAGAAAGCTGAGCAGAGTCAGCAAGAAACTCTCAAGATTCATGAAGCGGAACTGAAAAATATGCAGGATCAACTAACAGAGATGGTAAAAAGGACTTTAAAAAGCGCTCGCTAACTATGTGCACAGTATTGTTCCACTGCTTCTTTAAATGTGTTCCAATTGTTTTATCTTGTATCAGAAAAAGCAAATCGAGACTAGCCAAAATGAGTACAAGGATCTTCAGGCAAAGTATGAAAAAGAAACTTCTGAGATGATCGCTAAACATGACGCAGATATCAAAGGGTTTAAGCAGAACTTGCTGGATGCAGAAGAGGCTCTGAAAATTGCCCAGAAGAAGAATGATGACTTAGAAACGCAGGCTGAGGAGCTGAAAAAGCAAGCAGAACAGGCCAAAGTACGTATACTCTCTTACTCTGCAACTATTTTAAAACTTAAATTGTTCTTTCAGTGAATCAGAGGTTTTAGTCTGGCTTCATGTTTCCTAGTACGATTTTTGCGGTGTTTCTTTTTTTGAACTTTTCCAGGGTAGATTAATATTGGTTAGGGATAAGGAGCAACTAACTGGTTGTCATCTCTAGATTACGCAACAATCCCCCAAATACAGTTCCTTGATGTTAACATTTTGTTAGCGCGATCAGTTGGAGCCAAATGTTATTCTCTGTTCCTTAAATGTGTGAATTTTTAAAATGTGTTTTGAACTATTACTTTTGTTATACACCTGAAATTTTGTCCTCTATTTTGATCCCACGTCACGTGCAACTATTTAGTACGTAGGTTGACTTTAGTAATTATAATTTTTTCTCCTGTTTCTTTGACATTATTGCTTGCTTTCATCCCTCATAGTTATTTGCTATTATCTCCATTTTATGCTTTAGGAAAGTATTTGGTGTATGAATTGGCACACATGCTAACTTAAAATACACCACTGATGTGATGTTTTGAATGAGTCATTACAATGTATTTTGGACAGAATCATGAGCATTACCTATAGAAGGTGAATTGGAGAATTGGAAGTCAGTATCTAATGTAATGTTAATTCATTTTAATTCACTTAGATTCTCATTAAATCATTCTGTGCTTCTTCTGAGTAACTTACAGTCAGAAGATTTGTTAAGAGTAGTTCTAAAACCAAGATGAAGCCTTGTGCAGAGGAACCTTCAAACCATGAGTTTCCTATTATTATTATTATTTAAGCACTGAAAAATTTTCTTGCGGATGGTGGGTGTTTTGTAGTGAAATACGAGGCGTGGCTGTCAACAATAGAGTTCCCGCAGGGTATGTGTGTCAATATATACACATTTTTAAAACTTAAATTACATTTGCTTTATTTGCCCTTAAAGCACATTTCTCATCTGTCTGCTTGACTTCATTTTTGTTTTCCCTTCTCCCTGACTTTATTTCTTTAGTCCTTAAGCTCTGTGTTAGCATCAGCCAGAAAAGAGATTGAACTATTGTCAGACAAGATGAGGGGTTTGATATCAGAAAAAGAGACTCTGGCACAGGAGGGGAATACTTTAAAATTAGAGAGAGGTTCCTTGTCATCAAAACTTCTAGAACTGGAATCAAAGATTTCATTAATGCAACAAGATCAAGAACAACTTTGGACAAGAAATGAAGAACTTAATTCGGAAAATAAAAAAATCCTAAAAGAGAAGGAAGAAGCTGAGGCAAAAAACCAGCAGGAAAGCGCAGAAAAGCTAGCACTGATTTCTGAGAAGAGCAAATTACTCTCTGAAATAGAGGCAGCACAAGCAGACCTTCTGAAGGTAGCTCAAGAAAATGATGCACTCCGGTCTTCAGAGTCAACCTTGCTCCAACAGGTGAGAGAACTTAAGGCCAACAAAGATGCCATGGATGTGGTTTGTCAGAAACATATCAAAGAACGGGAAGAACTGGAGCATTTTCAGAAGACACTTTTGGAAGAGAAAGATGGAGTTATTAAAGATAAGGATGATGTTATTCAGAAGCTGGGAAGTTCTTGTGAGGCCCTGGCCAGAGAACAGAGAGAGCTACTGCAAGAAGTGTCAGCTCTGACTGCAGAGAGAGACTCAGCCCTAGGTAAACACTCAGATCTTAAAAATACGCATATAGCCTTAAAAAAAGAAATGGACAGTCTATTGCAGACAAGTCAGAGTCTGCAGTCTGAGAAGGAGACGCTCCTTAAAAATATAGAACACTTGCGTGTGAGTTTAGATGATATGGTTAGTGAAAACCAAGCATTAAGTGTGAGAACAGAAGAGGTACAGAAAGAACTTGAGACCAAACATGAAGAACATAAAAAAGTAATGAAAGACAATATGGAGTTAAAGGATTCCCTTGCTAGTCTCTCCTGTCTTCTCGAGGAAATTAAAGCCTCAAGAGAGAGAGCGAATTTGGAATGTGCTCAGTTACTTCAAGAGAGAGAAGCTCTTTCTTCGTCAGAGCGAAGGCTTTTGACTGAAAAGGAGGAACTTGTAAATGAAAATAAGGCAATTGCAGAAAAGCTTGCTAAAGCCACAGCAGATGCCATACTTGCTGAGAAGGTTTTTACTGAGAAAATAAACGAACTGAACTTAGAAAAGGAATCTGTTTTTCATAAGTCATTGCAGTTTGAAAAGCACAATGAAGCTCTTCTTCAAGAGAAGAATGAACTGGAGCGTAAATACTCAAAGCTTCTTGATGAAAACAAGTCTTCTGCAGAGGCAATTTCAGATATGAAGAGAGAACATGAACTGGATGTCTCTGCCAAAAGAGCTTTGGCCCAAGAGAATACCATGCTCCGTGATTCCATTGAAGCCCTCGAGGAAGAGCTAAGTAAGAAGACTCTAGAAAATCAAGAGCTAATAGCCTGTAAATGTGATCTTTCCAGTCTTCTAAAAGAGGCCCAGGATGCCAGAAGAACATTAGAAAATGAACTGGCTGCTGTATCACTTGCCAAGCAGGTCCTATCATCTTCATTCGAGACCTGCGCCTCTGATAGGGAAATGCTGACCAGAGAGAGGAGTGAACTGCAAGATAAGTGTCAGAAATTAAATGGAGAGCTTGAGGTTATGAAAGAAAACTTAACCACAGAGAAGGAAGCTAGAAAAGTGGACAAGGAATCATTTTTGTTGGAACAGGTGGAACTTGAAAGCAACATCAGCTCCTTAGAGAAAGAGATAGAAGAGCTCAGAGAGAAAAATAAAGAAATTATAACTGAGAAAGAATTTTTAGTTCAGGAGAAAGAAAAATCTGAAACTAAACTGGTGGAAATAATGCAGGAAAAGGCAACCCTCTGTGCAGAGACAGAGCAGCTTGCTTCCAGCGTTGAACAACTGAAGAGTGACTTTGCTTCCTTGTCTACATCAAAAGCAGAGCTCCAGGACTTGCACAGCCGTCTCTCCGAGACATTAGATGATCTTCAACAAAGGCATGAGGTGACAGAGAAGGAGAGAATGAAGTTACTTCAGGAAAATAACAACCTGCTTGCTGAGCAGAAGAGTCTGGTCCTCATGAAGGAAGAAATACTGCAGGAGAAGGAGAAACTTTCCAAGGATTATTGTAAACTGCACAAGGAAGTAGCACTTCTAGAACAAACTAATAGTGACCTCTCAGGTAAATTGCTGGCCTTTCAGGACAAAAATCAGATGCTGCAGGAGGAGGTGAACAGTCTGGCTTTGAAACTAAAAGAAATTGAGACTCTCCAGGCCCAAACAGTAGCACAAAAAATTGAGGTATTGAAGCACACAGTTAAACAACGGTTATACTAATACTGAGCACTAACCTGGTGGTTTCCTCTCTGCACTTCATTGCACAATCAGCACTTCGTCTTGGTATAAACAGGCTGGAATTATGGTCTCTCTCAATATATTTGCTGTGAGTCTGAAAGACACTTTAACTCCAGTTTTTAAAAAAAAACAACTTCTAAATCTAAAAGCCTCTGCTGTTGCTGAATGTTGCAAGAAGACAACGTAAACTGTGAATAAAAGGAAAGTTTTGTTTCCTGAATCTGCTAGGAGAAATTGAGCAGCTACTCTGTTGAAGTACTCTGCAGCTTGAAAGCTAAAGTAGTAACAGACATGGGCTTAGATCAGGTCTTTGTGCAATTTTATGTTAAATTACAACAAACTAGAAATTTGAGTTACTCAAAAAAAAACCAAGATGACATACTGCTCATGTAAACATAATTGGATAGCAAGTGGTATAAAAGAACCATTTTAATTTACATTATAGAACTTCCAGTCTGTTAAAGACATTGGCGTCTCTGGTGTTCTTTTTATTCACAGAAGTTTTTCGTATTCACCACCAACAAACTCTGTAAAGTATTTTTAATTTCAGCTTGTGAGGCTTGAAGCCCATAAAATCAATTTGAATACAAATTGGAATCAAGGCATCCTATAGGAATGTATTCTGCCTGCCTAGGTGTTTTGCTATTCTTATGTAGTATTTCCTTTTATGAGGCCATAATGAACAACACTGAAATCATGTGATAATTTGCTTTATATCCTATTTAAATTTTAATTATTTTCCAAATCTTTAGCAGCTTTTTATAATTTCGCATTTTCTGAAAATAGTGGTTTGTTGGAAGTGAATATCTGTTGAACCACTACTGTCTGAAGTGGTTAAATGTCTAAGACCAATCACATTGATGGCAATTAGAAATCCAGGAAATAAAAAAAGAAAAAACTGGGCTTCCTCAGTAGTGACACAAGCACGGGGTTGTGAGCTATTTCTGCATGGAACAGAATCTTCTCATGTCCATTTATTTTTATACTTTATGCAGCTTCAAAATGCAAATAAGTTCCCAGTTGAAGTCTTTGTTTAACTGGAAAGCAGCTGGCAAACAGTGGATGGAGCTGTGCATAAAGTATTGAGGTTAATCTTTTGCTTTCAGGGGTCCTTTTGGTAATACTTCTTTTTTTTTTTCCCCCCACCCTCACTACCCTCTTTTCTATATAGGCTGCCAAAGTGGCAGAAGATGTTTTCCAGACTGTGGAGAAGGTGACCAAAGAGAAGGATGCCATTCACAAAGAAAAGATTGAAACTTTGGCCTCTTTGGAGAACTCTAGACAGACAAACGAGAAGCTACAGAATGAAGTAATCACAATTAAATGCTTTTACATGAAAAGTTTTGCCTAGTTTGTAAAGAACAGCTATTGAATTACAAAGAATTCGATAGGCAAGAGTAGATCTGTCACTTTCCCACCACAGTACTTGGTCCTGACTGGCTTGTAAAAACTTCCTAGAGGACTGTATGTTGATGGAAAATCTGGGCACTTTGTTGTAGCCTTTTGACCTAAGCATTTTGCAGATGATTTCCAATATGTACAATATATAAGGTCATGTCCTTTAGATCTTAATACAGTAGTGAAAAAAAATTATCTTATGTAATAGGAATTCTGGATGCTGCAACAGCTTTTGCAGATCACAGAATCAAGAGATGTGGCTTTGCCTTGAGGCTTAATCAGTCTTGCTGTATAGGTTTGAATGAGTTGCTTAGACGTGACCACTCTGTGCTTCAGCTCCCAGCCTGGAAGTGCAGGGTGCAGCTTCACGCTCCAGTGAAGTTCTGTAGAGTAACAGTGCTCTTAACCCGTAAGAGTTATCGCTCTGTTTGTCATCTGTAATGCACTTCTTGCTCTGTGCATCTTCTTTGTGATCCTGACATGTGTAATGTTATCATTTCTTCTTTGTTCTGCTTTTCTGTTAATCAGAATTGTGGTCTGACAAGGTACAAATTCTACTGAGCTATGCAGTGTATGAGTACATGGGCACAGCTGTCCCCAAGAACAGTCCAACATAGAATCATAGAATGGTTTGGGTTGGAAGGGACCTCAATGTCCATCCAGTCCCACCCCCGGCCATGGGCAGGGACACCTCCCACTGGATCAGGGGCTCCAAGCCCCATCCAACCTGGCCTTGAGCCCCTCCAGGGATGGGGCAGTCACCACTGCTCTGGGCAACCTGGGCCAGGGCCTCACCAACCTCCCAGTAAAAAATTTCTTCCTAACATCTAATCAAAATCTCCCCTCTTTCAGCTTAAAACCGTTCCCCCTCGTCTTATCACAATGTGTACAGTAGTTCCTCTAGAGACTTGGTTTCAGTCTGTGTCCTCCCACTGCTTTATGATACTTCAGTGTTCAAAGAAGCAAAGAATGCCCTCGTGAATCTCTTTGATGCAATTCTGTCCCAGAGTATCTGGTCTGACACTGGGCTGGCACCTTTTCTCCAGGTTTTGAGCACCCTGTGGCTTCTTTTTGATGGCTCTTTGGTCTTTTGCAGCCCCTGTAACACTGGGTAGTGAACAGCTGGACTAACCTAAATGCCACAGCTTGTGTTGAAACTGTAATTATTTCCAACGAGATCTGGTGACTCGAAAATTAAAAGCAGTGACGGTAGTAATGGCAGGGGGTTCACTTTGTGGATTAAGAAAAAATCCACAGGGTCTATAATGCCATCAGAATGGCTGGAGATTATCCGTTATGTAATGGAACATGTTGCTGAATGCGAACAAATCGTGTTCTCAAGCTTGTGGCGTTTACGTGGTTAGATGCAAGCTCAGTACACGGATACGCGACAGTTTGTCCTGTGCAACAAGATCTCTGAAAGGAATGAATTTCTTATGGTTGCAAGCACAACATCCAGCCTACTGTTTCTCAGAATTTAAGGTATGGTAAAGCAGTTACTGTAGAGGAATAAAGATCAAGGGAACAGCTTATTTTAGTAACAACTGTTCAGTTTTTACAGAAGTGCATTGATTTGTAGAGCATTTAAAATGGAGGTGCTTGGGGGCTTTACCTTGTGTATGGGGCTATATACAGCACGTTACTGCAAGCTCCTTTTGAATTCTTTGTGCTGCTCAAATTGAATGCAGAAATTCTGACAACATTTTTTGTTAGACAAATGCTTCTCGGTGCAAACACACTGAATTGGACTAAAGCGGAAAAGGTGGAACAGCTCAGCTCAGGCCCCCATTTTGCCAAATGTCTTTTTGGAGTTCTGCACCAAAGAACTGTGCAGTTTCATTCATGTAATGAGGGTTTTTTCTCCTCTTTAGTTGGACATGCTTAAGCAAAACAACCTGAAAAATGAAGAGGAACTTAATAAATCAAAAGAGCTACTAAATCTGGAGAACAAGAAGGTGGAAGAACTTAAAAAAGAATTGTAAGTATTTCAATGTTAACTCTGTTAAACCATTCCTTTGTGGTTATATTTAGGAACTGTTTTTTGAAAAATTATGTTTCGGTACCTCTCTGGTACCCTCACTTATAAAGCAGATAGAAGATCAAAATTTAAATGTTAGTTTGACATACATAAAGCCTGAAATCAGGGTGTTACTCCTGAATTGCTGAAGGGAAATGAAGCAAATCCTTCACTCTAAGCATTGTTTGAAATCATTTGTTTGTTGGAGGAAGTATGGAGTTCTGCCACCTGAGGGCACCAGATTATTTTGAAATTTTTATAATAAAGATATTCTGTTTGGATTTAATTACAAGTACATTTGGAGTATTAAGTAGTTTTATGTGGCTTTGTTTATAGAAAATCTGGTTCTGCTTTTCATTGATGGCTTGATCCAGTTTATCCCCGTTGCCCCGCTATGTGCTTATTTTCTAACTGGTACAATTCAAATGCCATATAAAGTATGGAAAACGAGAGTTAATGGTTTATTATTTGAGATGCTTCTTTTGAGAAACTGCCTCTTACGTACTACAAACAGCCTGGTGTGAGAAGGCAGGATTTCATTCCGTGAGCAATTCCTACCTGGGAAATGCTGGAGCAAAATCATTATTTCCAGACTAGTTGCACTAGTGCTGGAACAGCAAGGGGCTAACAGACTCTGGCTTGGTGGAAAACCAAAATGTATCAGGCTGTCATTTGACAAGCAGAATTTGTTTGTAGAAGATCCTCATCACTTTGTGGAGTTTTGTCTTTTTTTTTCCTTAAGGTTATTCTTAGTCATATCTTGCTGAATGCGATCTCTGATTATCAGTGGAATGAGACATTGGGAATAAGTGGGAGCTCGTCCAGTTGTTTTTTATTTAATCTTTGTTGCCATCATTATTTTCTGTGTTGCCTTGTTTTAATTAGAATAAGGTCTTAGCTTCATCATAGGCATTTCTTGAGCGGCAGTTGAGAAAACACCGTTGAGTGGTTGGTCGATACAGGTAGTGCCCTCATCTTTGTGAGGAAGAGGAGAGGGGAAACTTTCCCCCAGGAGCTGTGGCCGTGGAGGGAGGTGCTGCTGCCCCTTTCATGGTCTCCTGTAGAAGAGCCTTCTGCATAAAATCGGGATGAAGACAGTCAGAAATCCTGTCTGAATGTCGTGTGTTGTGCTGTCAGGTGCACTTGCAGCTCCCCATTTAAAGTTCCTTGGCACTGGACGCAGGGGAACATTGCACACAAATGGACCCCAGCGCTGCGTGTGGGTTTTTTGCGATGCCCTGAATCTGTGATGCTGAAAGCAGAAACTGGTTAGTACTGCAGCTCAGCAAATGATCCTGGTTAAAAATAGGTATGTTCCTGCATCAGCAAGTAGGTTCATACCAAGATAATAGGAATCGGTGTTCAGTGATGTGAGCAGCCTGTTTAATCCAGCCTAGGTGGATCGGATTGGAAAGCGGTCAGGGTGAGACCAGGCAGAAGAAATGGTGGAAAACCATATTCTTATTGTGTGCTGAACTCGAACAGTAAATCAGCCTTTGGTCCAGAGTCCTTGTATTCTGAAGAGGTTGAATAAGTTTCTGACTTGGGGGATCTTCAAGCTCCCACGGTCATAAAAGTATTTTTAATATTCCAGTCAGGGTTTAACTCTGTGTAATATTGGCGCATTGGAGTATCGAGAGTCCACTTTATGAAAACAAAACACAGTCATAAAAATTGCTGTTTAATGAAGCATGTCTATCTTTTGAAGAATGTTAAATCTTTTAAAGCCTGGTGTTTGTCACTTGGGTTAAAGGCAGGCAAGGTATTTTTTCTTTCAAAAATTAGTTGAAAATACACTTGCTTTGAGGAAACCACACACATTAGTGGCAGCAGAGGCTGAGGAAACCTGCAAATCCATTTTTCCCCTTAAATTTCTCCTTGTTTTGTCTCCTTTTTAGTTTTAGATCTGTTAAAATAATGGAATAGATTAGGTACTTTCCTGGTTTGCCTCCTGTGATCTGGCACGTTCTTGTTTGTTTGGATGTCTGACCTTGTAGGAGTATTTTAATCAGTGGAACTGAAAGCTTTTTTTACCCTTTCTCTTTTTTCTTCCATTTTTTCACCTTCTTTTTTTTTTTTTTTTACACAATTTTCGTGTTTTACGTTTGCCGCAAAGTCACTCAGACTTGTTTGCTTCTGAGAAAGTCCAGGCTATAAACCTCTCCAGCGTTGCTGTCAGACCCTGCCTTGTATTTCTGAGTCCCAGCATTTGCTCACCACTGGAAGTGTGCAAAGCCCACAGTGTGAACTCACCGTTCATTTCTTTGAGTAGCTGATACATTTCAAGGCAAAGGAGTTTTGTGCTGCTGCAGCTTTTCAGGGTTAAACCTATCCCTGCGCATCTGAGGGTATAGATTGTCACCTTCATTATAGATCCCCTCAGCCACGTGACCTGGATGTATTTTTCCGAGCTGTGAAGCTGAATCTCTCCCACAGTTTTTTCTTGCCTCTCTCGTTCCTATGGTAACGATGCACTCTCTGTCCTCGCAGCGAAGCGCTGAAGCTGGCAGCTGCTCAGAAGTCCCAGCAGCTTGCAGCTTTGCAAGAGGAGAACGTGAAACTTGCCGAGGAGCTGGGCAGGAGCAGGGACGAAGTCACAAGTCACCAGAAGGTAGAGTGGCTGGAAGGTTCCTGATCTGGGGGGAAAGTGCTGCGCGCGCTGTTTCCGCTGATGCCTGGGTGAGGTTGCGCTGCATGTTTGTGCTTGAAAGATGAGTTGCTCTGAGAAGGTTTTACAATAAATTTGGAAGCCACCTGCATTGGGAGGTTAGAACTGCAGGCTAACAGGAGGTTGCGTAACCTGTGAAGGATATTTAGGAGGCTTGGAAATAAGCATAAATTAAATAGGCTTTAGCCAAATGTATCGACAGACACTTGCTATTTCTGTTGGGAGTGTAATTTTGTTATACAACTGTGGCAATCTCCATCTACTCAGTACTAAGGAATTCTAGCTCTTTAATTCGCCTTCTTATTCCTGCTCTCTCTTCCTGCTGAAAAAAATTAAAAAAGAGTATTTAGGATGCTTTTCAGAACGCTGTCTACAACTACTTGGTTGGACTCTCTAGGAAGTGCTGTGCATTATGCTTGCTTAAACTTCATACTATGCGTGTCCATGAACAGCATTGCAGCGAGGTAATGGGTACTGGGGGACTAGAATTGATGTCAGATGGTTTTCTGGTGGTAGTTTACACCAGAGTTTTCTGGTGGAGAAAGAAAATACTCTCTTCTTTTTTCACTATTATATTTCAATATGTTGTTGGAATCTTAAAGTATGGTCTTAGGTATACAGCATATAACACTGGTACATACCAAAAGATAAATTAGATTTACAGCTGTGAAATATGTGGGGTTTATTGCTTGTGGAGCAGTTCCAGTGACAGCCACAGCGTGAAGGCATCTTTGGAAAATCTAGTCCAAAGGCAGGAATGTAAAAGACACAGTATTCTGAGATGGCACCTGTGCAGAAGGTGCTCCCAGCAACAGTGGAACAGATCTCTTCCATCCCACAGCAGAGCTTAATATTTTTAAAGCCAAGAGGCTGACTTTTCAAGAGTCCTGTTTTGAAATACCGGGGATGGGTGACTACAGGTCTGGCCAGTTTCTAAGCCCTTTTGGCTGCTGACAGGAATAATGCACGAGATGCTTCATCCTAGCGAGCCTTTGGAGATGATTAACAAGAGTCCCAGACGTGTGGGCTCAAGGACTGACTCATGCTGCATCTGAGTAGTGATGTGATAAGCGAACGCTGTCATCCCGCACAGCCGCTGGGAGCTCTGCGCCCAACTCCCACAGGATTTCTTAAATTATTGCAGAATCTTTGAGGCAGCCTGTTATTTTCAGAAAGAGTTGTAACTTGGAAAGGATTCGGCAGCATTGGTCAAATCTCTCTGCCTGTCGTATGTGGCCAGAGTCGACACACAGAAAGTCCCGAGGGAAGGGACCCCGGCCCACAAGGTGAGGATACAGAGCTCGATCTGTGAAGCACCGGAATTAGTCAGTGATCTCCCAAGCTGGAATATTCTCAGTTCGCTTCTACCATGGTCTTTTCTGCCTGTGAGAAGATGGCTCCAAGATCAAAGAACTGGAAGATCTGCTAGAGATTGGAGAAACAGGCTGTTTGTCTTCTTCAGCTACTTGTGCTGCATTATAGCCTCTTCTGCAAGGAAGTTGTAATCTTGGAAATGTGGGAATGCCATCCGTTGAATTTCTAAATGTAATATTTGGGTGAACCGTACGGCCTCATAAAGACTGGCAGAGGCCTTTGGTATTCCAGGCAGCAGTGTTGTTGAGAAAGGAACGAAGGCAAAATGATGTTATTTAAAATGCAGGTTTCCTTCTGGGTGTCACGCATCTCATGAGTGCAGCTTTTCTCAGTTCACTGCTGTCCAGCTCTCACTGGTGAAATGTGTAGCCTCCCTACCCAGAAATACCATAGCTCCTGGTTGCTTCCAAAAAGCATTCCCTGTCTCACGTGGAGCCTCTGAGAGTACTGCCTCTGATAGGAACCTGCTGTCACTCCAAGCAGTGGGACTTTTTATCTTACCCAACCCAAACTTCCATTCCACTTGTTCTATCTTTGACTCTGACGGGTTCTCTTAATAAAAAGGCAAGAAAAGCAGCTGGCTTGGAGGATCCTGGCACAGACAGCCCTGCCTTGGGCACAGGCACAGGGATGCCCCCACTGCTTCTCCTCTGCCCTCTCCTGGGTGAATCCACACTGTGTTCAGGCACCGCCACAGCTTCATTTGGGCTTCCTCGGTTCAGGCTGTTTGTGGGGAGTGGAAAGAATGTTACTATGAAGAATTGCCCAATTAAATTTTAGAGAACAAGTGTCCGTGGTAGCAGTTGAAGGCGTTTAATATGTAATAGGATTGCTCACGGAGCTGCAGTTTCTCCAGGGGATACTGAAATATTGGACAGGAGGGAGGAGAGCACAGAATGGAGCGGTGCTTTGGTCTGTGTGAGTTCCTGTGCATGTGCCTCTTAAGATGTGGTAAGAAAGGTAGCAAGCATATGTCTTAAGTATTTTGAGCAGTCACTATGGTAACTATATAAATTCTAGCAAGTGTGTTAGTCGATTGGGTTAGTGAATCTGTGGCTGGATGTGACACACTTTGCAAAATTAATGAGTACTCTTTCATGAATGATTTATCCTGACATCTAAAGGTTAAAGTGTCTTGTGCTAAAGATGCTGAGGGGTGCTTTTCTATATTGATCCATAAATAATTAGCTGTTTGTAATTAGTTAAAGATTCCCAGTCAGATAGATACTGAGCTCGGGGAACTTCACTGGCTTCAAATTATTTGTTGTGCTGTTTTGGGAGCTTCAGACCTACCCAGGCACTTTAACTTCATTGGAAAAAGTGTAAAAGTATCTCCTAGCTCAGCTGGTGCATCCTTTATTAAAGGTATGTGAGAAATCTGCTCTGAGGGGAATTGAGAGAGTGAGTGGATTGCCAGAGAAATGTTGATGAGAGCAGCAGTGTCCTTTCTTCCCTTCTACCACTGCCTCTGCGTAGGAAGCAGACAAAAATTCTCGGATACACAGGGTATACCTGCTGCTGCTGGGAGTGTTTGGCCGTACCCTCGTGGCACTAGGGCAGCTCAACAGCCCGATGTGTGTCACTGTCCTCAAGAGACATTTTGATTTTCTTTAAGACTTCTTAATATCAGTCTCTCTGCAGCCTTCTAGGAGCTATTTTTCATATCAATAAAGTTGTCTGACTGACCCCCAGCAAAATGATGCCAATTAACCTTAAATCCGGAAGGCTTAACAGCACTGCAGTACCTGAGAGAAGAAGATAAGGAAAACATGGAGGAGACAATTTATCTAGGTGGCTGCATGTAGCCTAGAACTGGACCTGGCTCACTGGAGGCTCCTTCTCATTGGAACTTGCTTGCTCTGGAAACTGTTTAACGCTTTCTGTGCTTGTCTGTATGAAACCTGCGTGTCTGCAAAGTGCTGGAAGTGTTTAGTCAATAAGAGACTATTTGCTGTGGTTCCTGGGGCTCTGAGGTTTCTGTTGTAAATGTATGTCTTGCTAACCTTGTGGAGGAGCCCTGAAAGCTTCTGAAATCTACATGGAGATTGTGTTCAAGTCAAGGCACAGGGAGCTGCTGCTATAAGCAGTTCTGCAGGGCAGTATTTGCTGACTTTGGCCATTAAGTAAGAAGAAAGAGGAGATGGTGAAAAATAATTGGCCTGAAAAATCTCTGTCTCAGAAGTGCAGTTACCCCAGCATGTCTTCTGTGGTGAGGCATTCCAGCTTTTTTTACAGCTTATGGTTAGTTGCTTTGTTTTGCTTTTCCTAAACCTGTGAGCGCCTGTCAGCGTGGGTCCCCAGAACCTTCAGCAACGATAGTTTCAGTTGAAGGCTTCCTAGTTGTAAGGGCTTAAGGTGGCCCCAATGAGTTACAGGTTCAGGATACAGTAACAGACGCCAGACCGACAGCTTTAAGGATCAATAATTCATCTCTAAATAACCATACAGTAACAAATACGGAGCAGCAGTACAGTTATCCAGGTCAGAACAGCAGCAAATCCAGTAATTCACGAATACTGGGCTAAATTTAATAGCCAGGCGTATAAAGGCTTATGGTTCCTTGGTGTGCATGGGGCCTGGTCATATCAGATAAGGCAGTGCTAACCTCACACCTCTCTTGAGTGCGCAGGACACAAAAATACCACGTAAAACAGTAATAGCCCCTCACTAGCTGATGCTCTTGGTCACTGAACAATTTGTGCTTGTGTGGGTGTGTTGTCCTAGTAGAAAATGGATTACTTTTGAGGATTTGTAGGCTCTGTAGCCTCTCCCATGTTTGTTTTATGATGATTATGATATTATACAAAGGAAATAATCCTTAGGGTATTAACTGTAGTCTTTTTGTACTTGCATTTTAGCTGGAAGAGGAGAGATCAGTACTCAATAACCAGTTGTTAGAGATGAAAAAGAGGTAAGCTGTTTTTTCTGATGTGCATTTAACTATACAGTCCTACAGAAAACTTCAGAAAACAATACAAAAAGAGAGCTAAGAAAAAGCTATTCTTTTCTATTCTATCAAAGTTTAAAAGTCTTGAGGTTGTCACAGAGATTGACTTACAGATTATATCTTCCCCATTTTCATTTATATTAATTGTATTAACATAAGAACATGTTAAGCACAGTGGTATTTACCGTTTCCTCTTTAGTTACACACCTCTCACACTGTAGTGGTTCTCTTCATTTTCAGTAACCAGTTTAGTGTTTGGTTTTAGTCTACTCTGGAATATTGGATTGTCCACCAGTTTGATAAATGTGTGTGCAGACAGATCTGACCAACCAAGTTCTTATGGAATAATGGAAAAATACAGGGATGCTAGGGATTGGGTTTTTTTTAAAAAATAAAACCCAAGAAAGAAGAGTTGCAGCTTTTCAGCCTTGACTGGAGTGTTCTCATAGTCCTGGGATAGCGAGTTCATTGTGGCAGTAGTTACTTTGCAGTTTATTCAGCACTGTTTTTAAATACCAAGAGGTTTGTCGGGGATGACTGGGGCATCCATCTGTAAACTGTGCTATTCAATAAATGTTCCCAAGTTACAGATTTTACTGTCTTTCTGCGGTTGAAGTATGGGAAGCTAATTGGTGAAGTGCCACAGTGTCTTTAGGAAAACGTGGGCTTTTGAAAAGCAGTTATATAAAACCTTAGAAAAAGATGCAGCTCCCCATGACGCCCAGTGTGTTCCAGGAAAAACAAACACCCCCCTGCTAAATTTCCTGAATTTATAATGGTTACAACAAAGAACAGTGAGTGGTGCTTTGGTATTTGTGCACATCCTTAGCCACTCAGTGTTACATGCTGATCCTTTTTTTATTTCCTAATGATCTGTTATTTGGGAGGTGGGTCACTCTCTTCTAAAAGACAGTGGAGCTAAAGCTTCCTGGGAGAATGTAAGGGTTTGATCAGTTGTTGCACAGAGAGGCAAGCAAGCAGCGGAAAGTCCAGCTTGAGCCAACCCTGTGAACAGGAGCACTCAGCCTTTAGCTGCATAGAATAGTATCAGTGTGAGTTATTTATTAAGATGAGGTGAAGGGGAAGATAAAGAGAGAGAAATCTTTAATTGGTGCAAAGACCATTTGACATCTGCAATAATTAGTATGTTCACACCAGCTGAGCAGCATCTGTGTATTTGATGTGGAGGAAGGGAGGGAAAAAGAGGATATTAATGCTGCTGACAGCTTAGAAAACAGTTTATGGCCATATTTTAAATGTTTCAAAATATGTACTTTAAATAATCGAGAGTTATTTAAAATAGTGTAATTCCTGAAAGTTACTTAAGGAGAGGAAGGAGGGAATAGGGCTTCAAGATTCACTCAGTATGTCCCGTCACTTCTGTTCCATAGCATGCAGTTTGAAAGACACATTCTGTAGTAAGTTATAAAACCCAAGGTGTGTGGCTCTGATTTTCCTTCTCCTGTTTTTACTCTGTGACCTGTTTGAAATAACCTAGATAGCTACAAAATCATTAAAATGATTTTTAACATCTCTTCACCTTCATTCGGTTACAAAGAGATGCCCAGGTTTGGTTTAATAACATTTCTCAACAGTGTTGAATAAACTCCAGTAGAATGGTTGAGACGAGTAGCAGAGAAGTCAGCCTCACTGAAGCAGGCTGCACGGCACCAGGGGTTAAAATACACCAGTGTGTGACGTTATTGGCAACAAAAAAAGTTAGGCTGAGTAAAGAGCTGATTAAATAAGAGAGTCTATCTCTAAATTACCAAATTCCACTGAAGTTGGTGATGAGATGAGCAATGACCCTTCCTTTAGTCTTAGGAATTTGAGATACTGAAAAAGAGATGTCTTTGTTTCAGTTAGGTCAAATCTCTAGCAGCAGTTTTCCTGCCCTCCTTCCACCCGCAGGAATTTTCTTCCTCTGTTTTAACAACTTCCTCTATTTAATAGTTGACCTGGGAGTTTGATATTTATGACTCTGAGGGGATTCTATGTTACTTCAGCTTATGAGGTTCACTGTGGGTTGCTAACTGTCTTACTGTCTTTGAGCTTGCGCTACTTATCGATACTCATTTCATTCCTCTCTCTTCCCTTTCCTACCCTTGCTTCCTTTGCTATATCTGTGTGTCTTTAATGGTAAGACTCAAGAAAGTCTATCCACGTTACAATAAATAGTTTTGGTTTCTTTTTTTTTTTGTTTTTAAGTAAAGTTGTTGTACATATTCTGGCTGCCTTTGTCCCTTGGTGTCTTGCTTTTGTTTTGTAAAATACTGAGCAATATATATGTATATATTAAAAGAAAAGTCTATATTTTTTACCAAAACTACAAAAAAAAAGCCCCTTGGTGCAAATTTAGTTCTTCCTTACAGTATTTCACATTTCTACTCCATGTTTCTAACGTGGTTCTTGTTATCTTGCATTTTTAAAGCTTGCCCAGTAACACTTTAAGGTATTTGCTTCATTCTTAGAATTTCTTATTTTTGTAGTAAGGGAAGAATCTGGGTTATTTTTTATGTTAAAAAGTGAAAACCTCTCTCTTCCGTGACTTCCACACGCTACTGAAAATATGGTTTCACCTCCTCAAGAAAGTGAAATCATAAAATGGCGTGTGAAATGACAGTCATTTTTATTGTTGTTCCTCTTTAGTCCCTGCTGGCGAGCAGATACTTTGGACTTGAATTAGCAGGGAAAAAGTTCAAGTTGACCATATCCATTTCCTTTTTCTTTTTCCTGATGAAATAAACACTTCCCACAAGATTTTACTAGCAAGTTATCACCATGTAGTTATTGCACATTCAGCATATGCTCCTTACGTTTAGCGTCTCTCTCACGGATCATACTACAAACGGCACTGAAGCTGAGAGCATCGCTGGGGTAGACTCAGCTGATGCTGGAAGTGAACCGTGATCCACACTTATGTGTAAGTAAGTAGTGGTGGACATATACCTACTGTATTTGTAGGTTTTCAACAGTTCAGAGAGCCTCCAGCTGGAGCTGTAAAGCCTGGCTCCTGGAGAGACTGCCCTGTAAAAGAAAAAAAAAACAGTGCTACAGTACAGGGAACTTCTTCCCCTCTCTTGTTTTCTCTCCCTTTTTTCTTCTCTTTTCTCTCTCCCCTTGTGTTTACAGTATTCTGGCCTCCTATATTGAATTTGTAAATATATATTTATATACTCACAAACTGTTTGCCTTTTTCAACCACCTAAAAATGCTTGCAATGGTTGAAATGACAAGTTAACCGTATTTGTACAAAAAGTCTCTTTGGTCTTGATCTCCAAGGTGAAGATCCGACCAAAAAGTAGAAACACTGGCTAACTAACAAGCTTTTAAGCATGAGATGGGTCACTGGGGTTTGTCTGCCCTTCAGCTCTGTGTCTAGCAAAGGGAAGCCCAGGTGAAGTCTCAGCGACAAAAGAGCTCGTGAGCAGCAATTTCCAGATGTACTCTCCCATGTCCTGTCCTTAAGTAAATGCTGGATTTGCAGCTCAGTGGATTGGAGGGCGGCTGTGCTCTGTCAGCAGCGTCCCATGCATTGGTGGCACATTTCTTTTCCGCACCAGCACCCTGCACTTTTGATCCAATTCAGCAAAGCGTTTGAAAACACAGGTTGGGCCGGAGCGTGTGTGTAATCCTGCTGAAGAACAGAGGCTGCTGCCACGCTTTAGTGCTTTGCTGAATCAGGGTTGGCGATGAGATCTGTTAAACGCCATTGCCATTTTGGTTTTTATTAGCAGGATTATAACTTGTATTTGAAGGCAAGGTTGCGCAGTCTGAAATTTGTTGTGTTTCTGCTTATATTAATTCTCTCATTGTAAAAATATACCAAACTCCAAATCAACCTTTTGGTTCTTGTCTGGTAGCTGCATCAGCTTTTCTAAACCCCAGATTCTCCACTTGCTGCTTCCATTCCTGAGTATAATCTTAACAATGAAAGAATTGCATTAATTGTGCTCTCATTGTTGAGTTTTCTGTTTATCTTGAGTCGGTGAGGTTTATTTGTATATCGTGGTCTGGGTATCATGGCTCTCACTAACTGTACATACCATGGATGATAACTTTTCCATTTGAACTCAACAGCTACTCCCTACTAACCAGGTATCATCACACAAGGGCGTGTTCTGCTCTTGATCCCTTGAACAGTCCTAGAGGAATATAGTTCTGTCGAGGAACCAAAGTTGTTACGGCATTTGTTATCGTTGAAGTATTGGCTCCCCTGTGCGTTCTTGTGCTGTGGGGGTGCGCTCAGGTAGCCTAGTCTGGTTTCAGCCCTTTCAGCGAGTAAAAGGAGAAGCAGCTCACTGCCCCAACAGCGAGAGCGTGATCCTCTACACCGAGATGCAGGGAATTGCAGAGAAAACTGGCTACAATTCCAGGAGCTCAGAGAGCTGGCAGCTAGCTGCTAGGCACCCGAAAAACAAGCTTCTCCTCTAGAAAAGTAAACATAGATTTTTGGGGTAACAATTGGAGTTTTTTGAACAAACAAAAACCTTTCAGCTCATAAGGAACTTCTCTGGCAGTAGTCCTCACATCGGAGGACCATGAATCATCTGCGTGTTGTGTGACCTGTCAGGAAGACGTTAGCATCAGTGTGAGGATCTCCGAGCTGTGATGCCTTAAGGTCACTGTCAGGACAGGAATTGTATGTAGAAGTTGGATCTCTTATTAGATTAGCTGAAAGGGTTGGGTAAAATGGACATACGTACACAGAAGGGGGTTTTGCCTGCATTGGAGGATTTCTTTTTAACCCGTCTTCAATGAATTAAAACAAATCCCACGTTGTTTTGTGGGAAATGGTCATTGTTAAAGGCACAGGAACTCTCTGAGTGCATGTTTCAGGCAATAATGATGTTACTGAAATTAGTGAGGACCAGCTGATATTTCCAGCATCATCAGTGCTTTGCATGACAACTTGTATAATGGGCTTTGCATGTATGTTTTGTTGCTCGTTATTAATTTTTAAGAAGTAACAAAACTCTGAAGTTAGGTTTTATGGAACATTGTGCAACATGTTTGTTTATCCTGTATCTCCCCAGTCTATTAACTTGCTTCTGTAAATTCAAATGGATACGATGATATGCAGATTCTGGCAGGTACTACCTAGGTAAAGTTTTTGCTTTGTTTCCACACTTGTAACTTCTGAAATGTTTATATATCTATAAAATCTTAGTTTGAGTACAGAACTGAGATTTGCTTTTTAAGAATCACTTCTTAGAGTAGTCCAGTACTTGAATTCAGCTTCTTTAGGCGACTACAATAATCTATTCTTTAGGTGATTTCTGATTGTATTTGGTTTTCTTTTAGAGAATCAACATTAAAAAAAGAAATCGATGAAGAGAGAGCATCTTTACAAAAATCCATCAATGTTACTAGTGCCTTGATCACACAAAAAGATGAGGAACTGGAAAAACTCAGAAATGAGGTAAATGAGGAAAAGCGGGGTGCTTTTTAGTTTTGGATTAAGTTATGGTTACAAGCGTATGGCTCTTAGTGCCTGCTACTGAAGGACTGGCTAATTATTTTTTGTCATTAATTCAGCATAGTTAAATCTGAGAATTATATCTTTGTGTATCTGTGCCTTCTTGGGGGACTTCTAGCGTATATTTTGGTGTCTCTTTAGCCCTTACTGCTAAGGATGTTGCCTGGGCCTCTGACTTCATTCCGGAAGCCCCATGCATTCTCATGTAATTCTTACAGATCACAGTGCTCCGTGGAGAAAACGCTTCTGCAAAAACCTTGCAGTCAGTGGTTAAGTCACTGGAGTCTGATAAATTGAAACTTGAGGAAAAGGTGAAGAGCTTGGAGCAAAAACTCAAGGAAAACAACGAACAGCCTTTAACTATAACTAGCTCCTCAGGTAACAGAGCGCCCATCTGTGATTTTTGCATTTATGATTAACCAGGTGGTTGAACCTCCTAATGAACCTCCTGTGAAGTGTGACTTTCCTGCGGGTAGGATTTGCAAGATGTAAGATTTGAATGAAGTAGAAAATCTGAGCAGGTACTGACATTGCCAGTTAACCCCATTTACACCACGGCAGGGGACAGTTTGACTTGAAATTAAACATATTCATAAACCATTCCAAAACTTTATCCTGTTCATGGTGTGGCTTCTCTACAAGAGCCTTTTCTTAGGCTGGTTTGGATTTTCCTTGCGGTTGCTGTGAAGTGCAGCGTAGGCATTGTAAGAAAACCACCTTTCTGAGCACGGGACTGGGAATCCCATGTTCTAGACCCTGATGCTGAGCTGCTTAAGGTTTGTACCACTGCAGTCTCAGCACTGCAACAGGGGAGGTTCCCTTGCAGATCTGTAAACTTTAGCTGTGACCTATGCATAGATTATTTTGCATTTATTAATGAGCAGTGTTGAATATGCTTCTGTAATGCAGCAGTCAAAAAAATACCCCCCAAAAGTCACCCTTACCGAAGCTTATACTGAATGATTAGAAAGCAGTGAGAATAAGATGCCTTGGGGACTAGAGGCTGTGACACTATTTCAGTCTCTAAGCCATTGTATGTTTCATAATTTAGATTATCGATACTTACACTTTGTTTGGTTTTCTTCTTTTTTTTAAAGGTGATACTGCTAATCTTCAGGATGAAATTGCAAAAGAGAAGCAGGTATTTGATCTGAAACGTCGGCATGCTGCAACAGCAGTGGGTCTATAGGCAGAGAGAAATACTTCTCCAAAGACAATTCCTAATCAGATTCTGTAAATCAAGATTATAATGGGCAGATTTATCTTGTAACCTTTGGCTTCTGAAGGGAATTATTAAGAATTAAATGATGAGTGATACTGGACAAATAGTTCAGGTTATTGGAACGTGAGGAAGAAAGCAGGAAAGCAGGGGTGACAAGTTTTGACCTGCAGCCTGTTGGCGAGGTACAGCCCAGGTTTCTTGGATGTGAATGAGGAATAAGGTGTGGCCCTCCTGAATCGGTGCTGCTGCCTCGGAATCGGAGCAGCAGTTACTTTGAAGCTTCTGCAGTTGGAAATGTTGGTCTTTGCTGCTTCTTAACTGCAGAACTTCACTCAGAGCAAAGGTTGGCAGCAATGGGGCAAGGAAGTTCCTCAGCAACTGCTTGGTTACAGAGGTAGGAAAAATGTGTATCAAGGAGTAAGATAATCACAGCGAACAGCAGGCAGCCTCTGACAACAAATGCCTAGGAAACACGGTTAGAACAGAAACATCTTAGGCTTGTTACAGAAATCATTGTTAGAGCACGATGTCAGTCAGGTTGATGAAAACATGTCCTTACTAGTCTGTGCGGAGATCAGCAGGAGTGTAACTAGCACTAACCACCAGTCTTTCTGTTTTTCTACCTGCCTGAATCACCTGCCGATGGCAACGCGTCCTTCCAATCAGCATGAGGTTTGTTCTATTTCTTGGCTTCCTTTATTTTATTCACTGTGTTAATTTGCCAAGTATTACATGATTACATTCAGCAGTGCTGCTGCAGTGCTGGCCTCCTGGTCTCTGGCTCTAAGTGGCTTTGGGAGATGTGGTGTGGATGCACTGCACTGTCCCACTGCCTCTCTAGCATCACCCTGTGAGTGTCCCTTAGAGCTGCAGTTTCAGAGGCACAGAGATGTTGGTCTGATCAGAGTTACACAGCTGGATTTATGTTGAAAATGTAAAATGAATAAAAGAATTTGATCTTTCAGTGGTGGGTTGAGACCCGCTGCCGTCTCAGATGTGTTCGCAGGGCAGAACTGCCTAGCTCCCTGAACAGGAGTCACACTGAGGATCTCAGAGGTCCTTTGTGAAGTTCCTCTCCCTTGTTCTCTCAGTGTCCATGGGTGCTCTTTGCGTAATAATACAACGACCCAATGGCAGGAGTTAACACAGATCTGCCTGTGTCAGTTTGAGGGCCATTCCCTTCTTCCTCACTTTCTCTGAAGTGCAGTTCTCAGCCTGCTGACTGTCCTTGTCCTTGACTATTGCAGATCGACTTTCTGAATTCAGTGATCGTAGATCTGCAGAGGAGGAATGAAGAATTGAACTTGAAAATACAAAGAATGTGTGAAGCAGCCCTCAATGGCAATGAAGAGGAGATAAATAACTATGACAGGTATAAATCCTAAAGGAAACCTTGTTTTGTGGTTTGGAAACTGCTGGTAGCAGTCGGGTCTGTCAGCTGCCCGCGGCACCAGCCTGTGTTCAGCTGTCAGGGAAGACAAATGTAGGTTTCTCTTGAATTTAGGGTGATTGATTCCAGCCTTGGGTTTAGGTCCATTACTGTCCTGTACCTGTTGGTGCACAATGATCCCCTGTAGTTATCGATCACAAACACCGATGTATCACAACATATTTGTTGTTAGTCTTGGTTGAGTTTGGCCCTTTCCAGGTTAGGAATCTTTGCTTTCAGGAGGCTGCACTGAGATGGGGAGATCCAGTCCAGAGAAATAGAACTAAGACCTATTTGATACAATGTGACTTCTGGTCTCTTCTGTCAAGAAAAAGGAGAAACTAGTTTACATGTTTCTTTTTTAAATAATGTCTCTGTTTGTGCAAACGTGCACAAACAGCAGTTTGTTTAGTAAATATTGTAGTATTCGGAGTTATGGAGGTACTGCAAGATGTCAGCGCATCTTCAGAAGGGGTTTTGTAACTCTGTTTCCCGCTGCGGTGTTTCCTTGGTCTCAGTAGCAATGAGAGAGGTTCTCAGGCAGGGCAGCAGGTCTTTCTCCTTCATGAAGGAGAATTACCCTGCTTGACTTGGGCTGGTGCTGATCTTGCAGTGAGGAAGAAAGCCTGTCAAAGAAGAAACCTCGTCTCTTCTGCGATATCTGTGGCTGCTTTGATCTTCACGACACTGAAGACTGCCCGACCCAGGCACAGATGCTGGAGGAGCCGCCGCACTCGGCTTATCATGGTAGCAGGAGAGAAGAACGTCCCTACTGCGACACCTGCGAGATGTTTGGGCACTGGACGGCCGACTGCAACGACGATGAGACCTTCTAACACAGGTCGTGGCTGCAAGGACAGACTCTGGGTGCCCTGATCAAACAATTTATACCACCAGCATTTGTCTGCGCTGAATGTCAGAAAAAGTGACAGCGTTTTTTAACGCCCTCTCTCCCCTTGCCCATCCACACCAGAATGAGTAAATTGATAAATATTTTGCTCTTCTGCTAATAAAGACCCTATCCCCCTTTAATAAACTTAAGTGACATATAAATAAAGGATTTAACAGGTGACTTCATGCTGTTTCTTCCCAGGTTCTGGGCTTGTCCCCACTCTTAACAAGAAATGCCCCCCATGCTGTTGTATCTGTTGATGGGAAAACGTGTATAGGAAGGAAGCACTATAGTTATATTAAAGCTTATTTAAGTACCTTAAAATTATGCTGTTAATTTTCATATTTGCACTAAACCATTTTAAGGCTGAATTTGTACATTTGGATTTTTTAAGCTTTTTTTTTTTGACACTGGACTGGGTTGAGAAATAGTTCATCTTTATTTTCTTTTATGCATTTGATTGTGATTTTGCTCGATGGAGGCAAGCACAGGGTTGTGGTTTGATGCAGTGCGAGATGTGAAGACATGGAGCAGGTAAGGTAGGGAGCTGCTGTGGGGCTTTTGAGGAACCCCTGTGCTCTGCACACCCGAACAGTGGGGGACATCCCTGGTTTTTGCGTTCTTTTGGCTTCTGTATAGTGTGTGTGTGGTGTGTGTGTGTATATATATGCATATATATATATTAAAGTTATATTTTGGAAAAAAAAAAGGTGTGTTTTTTGTTTTGCTCTGTTCATTTAGAAACATGGAATAGTTTGGGTAGGAAGGGACCTTGAAGATCATCCAGTTCCAACCTCTGGGCAGTGGGCAGGGACATGTCCCTCTGGATCAGGCTGCCCAAGCCCCATCCAACCTGCCCTTGGACACCTCCAGGGATGGGGCAGCCACAACTTACCTGGGTCGGGGCCTCAGTGCTCTCATCGTGAAGAAATTCCTCCTTATGTCTAGTCTAAATCTGCTCCTTTCCAGTTTATACCTATTGTCCCTCGTCCTATCACTCCAAGCCCTTATAAACAGTCCCTCCCCAGCTTTCCCGTAGCCCCTTTGGGTACTGGAAGCTGCTCTAAGGTCTCCTTGGCGCCTTCTCCAGGCTGAACAAGCCCAACTCTCCCAGCGTGTCCTCGCACGGGAGGTGCTGCAGTGTAACGGGCTCTCGCTGGGGCCAAATAAAGAAAAAAAAGGGGAAAGAAAAGGGGGAGGGGAGGGGGGGGGATGTTCTTGCCGACACGTCCTGGGTGCCCTCCCGCCGTGGGCTGTCGGTGAGTGGATGGAAGAGTGGAAACTTGGTGGAAAGAGGCTCCTTACCCGGAGCCCCGTGTCCAGGTCTGGGGCCCTCAGCACAGGGAGGACGCGGAGGGGATGGAAGGGCTGGAGCACCTCCTGTGCGAGGACAGGCTAAGGGGAGACCTGAGAGCAGCTTCCAGCGCTGAAAGGGGCTGCAGGAAAGCTGGGGAGGGGCTCTGGGTCAGGGAGGGCAGGGAGAGGGTGAGGTTTTACGCAGGAAAAGGGAGATTGCGATGAGCTCTCGGCCACAACCGTTTCACTGTGAGGGCGGGGAGGCCCTGGGGGTTTCCCAGGAGCCAGCGGGAGGCGGCCCCGCCCCTCGCGGTCACGTGCCCCGCCCCTCGCGGTCACATGACCGTGCGGAGGCGCGATGGCGGCGCACCTGAGCTCGGGGCGGGTGAACCTGACGGCGCTGCGGGAGGCCGGGCGGCGCGAGCTGCGAGAGTTCCTGGACAAGTGCGCGGGGTCCAAGGTGCGGGGAGAGCGGGGAGAGGGAGGGAGGGCGGAGAGCAACGGCCCGAGGTTCCACAAGGCCAAATGGCGGCGCTTGGGGCACAGCAGCGACTGACCATGAGCCAGCAGGGGCCCAGGGGGCCAAGAAGGCCAATGGCATCTTGGCTTGGATCAGACACGGCGTTGCCAGCAGGGCCAGGGAGGTTCTTCTCCCTCTGGACTCGGCACTGGTGAGACCGCTCCTCGAATCCTGGGGTCAGTTCTGGGCCCCTCACCACAAGAAGGATGTTGAGGCTCTGGGGCGAGTCCAGAGAAGAGCAACGAAGCTCGTGAAGGGGCTGGAGAACAGGCCTTATGAGGAACGGCTGAGAGAGCTGGGGGTGTTCAGCCTGGAGAAGAGGAGGCTGAGGGGAGACCTCATTGCTCTCTACAACTACCTGAAAAGAGGTTGTGGACAGGAGGGAGCTGGGCTCTTCTCCCAAGGGACAGGACAAGAGGTTCAGACTGGATATCAGGAAAAAAAAATTCACAGAAAGGGTCACTGGGCACTGGCAGAGGCTGCCCAGGGAGGGGGTGGTGTCTCCATCCCTAGAGGTATTTAAAAGACAGGTAGATGAGGTGCTCAGGGACGTGGTTTAGTGGCAGATAGGAATGGTTGGACTCAATGATCTAAGAGGCCTTTTCCAACTTAGTGAATCTATGAGTTGCCCGGTGGGGCCCAGGGCTGACACCGTGCTCCCCTCCCCTCCCACAGGCAATCGTGTGGGACGAGTACCTGACTGGGCCGTTTGGGCTGATCGCACAGTACTCGCTGCTCAAGGTAAGGGCAGGCAGCTCCGTCCCCCACAGCGCGTGTGCCTCAATGCTCCCTGACCCCTTGCCTCCGTGCAGGAACATGAGGTGGAGAAGATGTTCACGCTCAAGCCGGGCCGCCTGCCCCAGGCTGATGTCAAGAACGTCATCTTCTTTGTCAGGCCCAGGCTGGAGCTGATGGAAATCATCACGGACAACTTGCTCAGGTACCGCCGTGCTGGCAGGACGGGAAGTGAGGGCGCTGCTCCCAGTTCTCCTCTTGGGAGGCAAAGGAGGGGACAGGTTTGGCCTGAAACCTCCTTGTGATATTCACCACTGGGCTCAAAGCAAGGCGCTATGTGCAGACACCGATGCTGCCATGTAGCTGCTCCAGGGCTCCAGCTGGGGTGCAGGACACCCTGGGAAGGGAGGGGGTTTCACTTTGGCTGGTGATCCAGCAGGGTGCGTTCCTCTTTCACATGTGCACTCCTAATTAGCTGGAATGAGCTGTGCTTTGATCGATTCTCCTTTTGAGAGCAGCAGGAAAACCAAGACACCTCACCCTGGTTTCAGACCTGTGGCTGGGTAAACAATATTCCAAAATACAAAGCTAGGAATAGAAGTCGGCAATAATAACTCAGTGCAGCATTCCTATTTCCTTTGAATTCAGTTCCCCCACCCCTGCTCTGTGCTGGTAACCTGCACGGCTGAGTTACTGTTTGCTGTGCTCCTGCCTGTGACTCCTCCAGGGAAGACAGAGGCCGCTCTCCCCAGAGGGATTTCCACATCCTCTTCGTGCCGCGCCGCAGCTTGCTCTGCGAGCAGTGGCTGAAGGAGCAGGGCGTGCTGGGGTCCTTCATCCACCGAGAGCAGTACAGCCTGGACTTGATACCCTTCGATGGAGACCTGCTGTCCATGGAGTCGGAGAGCGCGTTCAAGGTAAGCGCTTGTCTCGTCTTGGAGGAAGAACGCCATGCGTTGTTGTGCTGGTTGTTGGTGTTGGGTACAGAGGCTCTGGGAGGGTTTGTCAGGATCCACACAGCAGGGAAAGGCCTTGCAGAGCACACGTGACTGTGTCTGGGGGAAGAAAGGTTTGAGAGGGTTTCTTGGCCGTCTCTGCCTTATTAAGCGTAGCCCAGAGAACACGTCAGGGCTTGCAGCTGCTTGATGAGATGCTGTGCTTTCAGATTGGCCTAATTAGAGGGAGAGGCTTTTTGCAGTCATTTTCTCTTGTCTTCCTCTCCATCAAACTGGGAGTAGCATGTGGGGTTCAAAAGTATTACAGACAGTGTCCGGTTAGGTCTAATGATTTGCTGTGGTGACAGCAAAGCTAAGGTCCATATTTGCCAACTGCCGTGTTTATTCCCCAGCCGATGTCTCTTCTCAGCTAACCACATGGGCCATGTCTCACCGTGGAAGTGCCAGTGTCAGATCGACACCTTCCACAGGTGATTCTTCTTGTTGTTTAGGAGTGTTACCTGGAGAGTGACCAGACAAGTCTGTACCATGCAGCAAAGGGGCTGATGACACTGCAGGCTCTCTACGGAACCATCCCACAGATTTTTGGGAAGGGCGAGTGTGCCCGGGTAAGACAAATGCTGCTTCTGAAAAACTGCCTCTTGTTCTTGGGAACTGCCTTACGGAGTGTTTGGGTAAATGCATCTGTGGGTTCTTGAATCCAGCCACGGATCTTTCTTGTCATAGTGGAATTTTAGCATCACGGCCATCAGGTCTTTGTCATCTCTGACCAAAAGAACAATCTTTGCTGTTTATAAGTCTTCCTGTCAGGAGGTTTTTCTATTTCATATGTTTTGCTCACATGTACAGTACCTTTATGTTTTCTGGTGTTCTTTCTGTGAAGTTTTAACATTTAGTTGCTCTGTTGGTATCAGAAGGGCTGAATAAAGCAGGAAATGTGTAACCTACTGCTCACGCTTTTGCTTTTTCATCCCTCCCTGTAACTTGCTCTTTTGTTCTTCTCTCCGATCAACCTATGGCTTAATTGGTACCTCTCATAATCAAGGATTAGCTCAAGATGAACCCAGTGCTTTGGCCACAGTCACTGTCTTGCTAAGCTGCAGAAAGCAGCAGAGAACTTTTTCTTTGTCTCGTCCCGCCCCTATCTGTCAGCCCATTTGTACCTCTTGCCATTCTCTTTCTTTACACGGGGCTGCGCCCCATACTTGCATGAGTGTGTGCCTGTAGGGCCTAGGAGTCAAATCCATCTGTTGTGGCCTGCACTGTAACCAGACTGGCGTGATTTATTTTCAGCACGTGGCTAATATGATGATCAGGATGAAGCGTGAATTCCCGGGAAGCCAGAATTCAATATTTCCCGTCTTTGATACCCTCTTGTTGCTGGACCGCAACGTTGATCTGCTGACGCCGTTAGCTACGCAGCTGACGTACGAAGGGCTGATAGATGAAATCTACGGAATTCAGAACAGTGAGTACTGCTGGATAAGGGGGAGGTCTCCGGTGTGCAAGGGCAGGATGCCCTGTGTCAGGTGGGTTTCTGCTTCACTAAGTGACAGTGAGGTTCCAGTACTTATAAGGGTTATTTCTCTGTATTTGGTAGCTTACGTGAAACTCCCTCCTGAGAAGTTTGCCCCAAAGAAGCAGGGTGAGGGTGGGAAAGATCTCCCCACAGAACCCAAGAAGCTCCAGCTGAACTCTGCAGAAGAGCTGTACGCTGAAATCCGAGACAAGAACTTCAATGCTGTGGGGTCAGTGCTGAGCAAGAAAGCCAAGATCATCTCAGCAGCCTTTGAGGTGAGGCCTGTGTCTGACTGTGTGTGAATTATGGCTGTCGGATACAGGCAGTCTGTGCTTAGCAGGGCTGTGATTGGCAGCTCGAGCTGTTGCCGTGGAGTAATCCCCCAGCCAGAGTAAAACCAGATAGTCCTCAAAAGACCCTCCAGCCTATTCCCCTGCCAGCTCCATTTTGACTGTTCTGAGTAGATGTTGGTCAAATCTCTCGTTAAGAATCCTGCAGTAATGCAGATCTTTTCTCCCCATGCCCCTGTTCAGGGGCTTTTCCTGTTCTTGCTGATAAAAGCTTGTCTCGGAGCTCACCTAAATCACATTTCCACTGCTATGGCCCACAGTTCCCATAACAGAAATTGCTTTCTTCATCTGCAGAACAGTCAGATGCTGCTTCCCTCTGCACGTTGTCAAAGGTTAATTTTAGTGTCCTGATCAGTTCCATTTTGTTGTTGTTGTTACCTGTTCACCTAAAGGTCCTTTTCCCTTTGTATTCCCTAATGATGCAGAGAACAGACTTTGAGAAATAAAACTCCAGAATGTACATTAATGGAATATTATAGTTGGCATAAAAAACAACAGAAATGCAAAATATACGGTTATCTTACAGGAGATTTGACCTGTAAATTCATGCTCGCGTGTCACCTTAGACAAAGCTGGAGTGTGCTGTGGGGTGTGTTTGTGGTTTTGTTGGAAAACATCCTGTTGATGATTCATAAAGAAACTGAGATCCCACAGCTCTGTTTTCAGACTTCACAGTGATTCTCAAGAGAACTTGTTACACTTCTGATTGTATTTCCTTGGGTTTTTTCTTGGCCTCTTCACTTCTGCCACATTTAAGATGAGGTGGCAGAACCTTAACTGAAATCCTGTGTGCTTACCCTTATCTCCTAGCAAACATCTGTGACTGCAGTGTTAGTGGAGGTGCTAGAGATGGGTTAGTCACACTGGGTGTTAAAATAAAGAAATTTAAGAAATTGCAGAGGCAGTAGGTGATAATGAAGCAGCGGCATACTGGCAGCAGAGGACCTCTTAAATCGCACGCTTCATCATTATCACCCTCCTGCCTGCACTTGCCCGCTTAAATCCTTCACATATTAAGTCAAATTGTTACGATTTTTACTCTGAGTTGCAGCAAGAGGCAAGTAGCCCAAATGAAATACAGACCTCTGGACTGTCACCTGCATTGTGCTTCATCAGATCCTTGTTCAAAATTTGGGATGTTTTTACAGCCAGGTACAGGGAATGGCAGGCTTCTGCTTGCAAGGGACACAGACCCTGACAACCTAGTTCCTCAGCTCCTTTCACTGCTGCTTCAAGGGGAAATATTCTCCATCTCTTGACTGCATTTCCCTTAAAGTTCTGCGTTTACCAGCAGCTGGCAAAGTAATTAATCTTTGCATGAGAAAGGTAGCTTTGCTGGTAGGGAAACTGAGGAGCAGATACTGATGGCTGAAGGTGGTGAAGAGTCATTGGCAACACTGGTATAATTAAAAAAAGTCTAATGATACTGTTTTATTACGCCTTGCCTCGTCTAACGATGAAAGTGCTGTTACAGGTAATGCTGTGACTAGTTTAAGCATTTAAAGTATTTTGTCTAAAAGGCTGTGTACCTCTAACAGTATCTGCTGTTGCAGTGAGAACAGTAAAAAAACTTTTTATGATAAAATTACCTAGTTGCTGTGTGGCCAGTTAACCTGAACAAGACCTAACTGAAGTGATGGATTTCTTTAGGAAAGACACCACGCGAAAACCGTTGGAGAGATTAAGCAGTTTGTCTCACAGTTGCCTCACATGCAGGCAGCAAGAAGTTCTCTAGCAAACCACACCTCTATTGCAGAACTCATCAAAGACATCACCAGTGAGTATCCATTACAAGACAACTTGGTGGACATTATTCAGCTTGGCCAAAACTGGCTTTGCTCTATCCAGTGCATCTCTGCTGAAATATTAAATGTAGAAAATAAGCTGTCAGTTGCTATCGTATTCATTTTTGTTCTTTTCCCAAAGCATCTGAAGATTTCTTTGATAATTTAACAGTGGAACAGGAGTTCATGTCTGGAATAGACACAGACAAGGTAAGTAGATAATGACAATTAGTGACTCTTACATCTTCAATAAACAACCCAACATATTTCTCGTTTTTTTTTCCGTTTGTCTTTTTTGAGAGAGTATACAGCTGATTTAGATGAAGTCTGTCTCCTTCCAGTGTCAAGGCTGTGAGCTCTCATGTGTGTCTCCGTGCACACTGCAGTATTTTAGTGGCAGACTTTGCTGCAGGTGCCTGGAGACACTGCTGTCCCGTGTGCTTTGCCGGGCTCTGGTGAGCTGTTAGTGCCTGTAACGCAGGTGTACGCAGCTGGGGGGGATTTGACTGGTACAGGGGCACTGCGTGTCATGAGGGATCAGCGAGAGGTTGAAGACCATTATCACCATTTTTGCAGTGCATCAGACAAAGTCTAGCGATTGATTGTAGAGCTGACGTGCTTTAGAAATACGCCAGGGGGAACCAGTGCTGGATCAGTTTTACAGTTTCCAGGTCTTCTAGGCACTTTAACAAGTCTGGAAATAACAGCTTATGTATTTTCTTAATAGGTTAACAATTATATCGAAGACTGCATAGCTCAAAAACATCCATTAATCAAGATCTTACGTCTCGTTTGTTTGCAATCTGTATGCAATAGTGGACTGAAGCAGAAGGTTCTGGACCATTACAAAAGAGAGATTCTCCAGGTCGGGCTGCAACTTTTGGACTGATAAATTCCTGAGAAAATCTTCATCAAATCCTGAGCTCTACAACACTTGTGTTCTAGTCAGACATATCTTATACATGGGTAGTGTTGACATCCAGTGTGTACAGAGAGCAGCGAGGCCTCTGTTTGGGCTGATAGCAGTGACTCAGGAGGTGCTTATGTTTTTTACAGCGTGTAGATACAGAGAGGTTTGTATCATTACGCTTTTTGCTATCATGGTTTAAACACTCTAAATGGATATGCTCTAGAGATATCTTAGACAAAAAAGTCTTTTGAACTAACATCTTTGCACTTTTTTAAGCGCTGTGGTCATGGCATTAAAGGTGAATTCTTCATATTGCAGACGTACGGCTATGAACATATATTGACCTTAAACAACCTGGAAAAGGCTGGACTCCTGAAACCTCAGACAAGTGGTAGGAATAACTACCCTACAATCAGGAAGACCCTGCGCTTATGGATGGATGATGTTAATGAACAGGTAAACAAGTGCCTCAGCAGTGAATGTTACATCTAACAGTCCAGAATTATGTGCAGCAAGAAAGCTCGCACTTTTATTTAATTACATCTGCAGTACTAATTTGCAGCATGAAGTAGTGCTTGCTCACTGCTCACACTCTGCTCTCTCCTGCAGAACCCCAACGATATCTCCTATGTGTACAGTGGCTACGCGCCGCTGAGCGTACGCCTGGCACAGCTACTGGCCCGGCCGGGCTGGCGGAGCATAGAGGAGGTTTTAAAGATGCTGCCAGGTCCCCACTTTGAGGAGAGGCAGCAGTTACCTACTGGCCTTCAGAAAAAGCGTAAGTTTTGCTTTGTTTTCCCATTTTTAAAGGGAGATGCACCCCTGTTAGGCTGGAATGAGGCAAGTGGAAATCGGGTCTGGTGGAGTCCCAGCATCTCTCATGTCCCTGTCCCATTGCAGTATTAGAACTCCGTATCCCAACTTTGCCAGACAGCTTTCTGGCCTCTTCAAAACATCCAGTCACGTATTCCACCTGCTATTAATGCACAGCACCATGTGCACTGAACGTACTAGAGTTGTTCATTCGTTAACCTTCTCATCGGATACTAAAATAACCCCTAACCTTACCCCGTGATTTTAATAAGTAACATTACTTTACAATGAAGGTCGGCATCATTCTCATAGTAGTAAGGAAGGCAGAAGCACAGCCTGTAAAGAGACTGGAGGTGGAAGGAGAGGCTGCAATTTGGGGCCCAGTCTGATAGTCCACCCAATATATTTCTCCCCTAATTCAGCTGCTGTATTTATTTGAGTTTTAGGTCATTTTGAGTTTGACAGTTGATGGATAGGAGACATGAAAATAAAACTAAGACAGCCTGTAAATTCCTCTGAATACACAGGTCAGCACGGTGAGAACCGAGTCACTCTGGTGTTCTTCCTGGGAGGTGTGACATATGCAGAAATAGCTGCACTGAGATTTCTGTCGCAAATGGAAGATGGAGGCACAGAGTACGTCATTGCTACTACAAAACTGATCAATGGAACAAGCTGGATCAAATCCTTGATGGAAAAACTGGAGCCTGCCCCTTTCTAGGGTCTGTGTCAAGAGACAACGAGAGGCTCACAGACACATGAGCTTCTGGTCTTCTTGCATGGCTGCTTGAACGTCAGAGAAACATGACAGTGAAAGAAGTTCTAGTAAGACCAGCTCATGATGCAGTTACCCTCAGTCTTCTCTGCACTTGTGTTCCTACGGTTTGAGGAACTTCCTAGTAGACAAGTGGTGTTGAAAGGCACTAACGATGAAACACAAAACGGGAGAAAGGGCGATCCTTGCTCGTGGTCTGAACTGGCAAACAAATGCTGGGGGAGCAGGGGTCTGCACTGGTCCTTGTATTTGGCAAAATATTTTGGCAAATAGCTTCTTTTTTTTTTTTTCTTTCAGTTTAGGGATGTGATCACTTCATTTTACCCTCATGAGATGCTGAGGAGGCAGGATGTTTTCTATTCCTGATTTCATACCAATATTCCTAGTCTGTCTGTCTATTCTGGTGCCTGATACGTTCCATCAGTGCACTGGATCTGTTTCTCCCTGAGATCTGTACTCAGCTGTACCCAGGGGTCACTTTCCTGCTCATCTTTCTGATGAAAGCTAAGGAACTTGTGCTTTCCCCCCAGCTTCAGCACGTTCGTGTCAATAGGCAGCAGCAAGGGCCAGGCCACCGCAGCTAAACCTGCTCACATCCTTGAAAGCTGATTGTACAATGGAGAGAGATCTGCTGCAAAGGGGAAGCAGTAATTTTTTACTGTGTCTCAGGCTTCCAGAATACGACCTGTTGAACCTGCACTATAACAAGCACATTGTCTGTTACAATTAGTTGCCTGTAGGCCACACTCGAGTCCCCTCTCTTATGTGCTTTGGCCAAGGCATTTGTTGGGTTTCCTGCAGCAACAGCTAAACCTTGAACTGTCCACATGCAAGTCAACAGCACTGACTACAAATAGAACTGACTGTGCCCAAGTGATGAGGGAGATGCTTAAGCCTTTTGCTTCCATCGCCCTCTGAAAGGCTCAGTGTGAGGTGACTTGTTTGTCCTAGGTACACCCACCTGACTCTGGAAAGCTAGTCCAGAGCATGAATTACATCAGTGTGTCAATAGCTTACGTCTGAAGATACACAGACGCTCCCTGCACGGGACTCGGGCCAAAAATAGCTACAGCAGCGACCCAGTAAACAGCAGGTCTAAAACAGACACTGTTTTCACACCCTGCTCAGTTTATAAACTGTGATACTTGCTGCCACAAGCTGTTGTAGAGCTCAAAATTATAAAATGGAATTTTCCATGGCCTTGGTGGCTGGGCCATTAGTGCTGCTGAGCCAATGTGTGCAAGAGGCAGCTTCTGGCTCTGGAAGCCTCAGCTTTGCTAGTTGCTAGAGGCTGGGAAGGCAAAGCAGGGGCCACTGCTTGTGCCTGTGCTGCTCAGCCTCAGCCCTTTCCCTGCTCCCCATCACTGTACTCACAGGCTTCAACAGCTACCACTGGGCACCCTGTTTCACACTGCATTCCATTTACTTGTAAAAATAACTGCTCACTCATTTACCACACATTTTCACTCCTAGTTACCTGCTTAATATGTTCTCCCCCCCCCCAAAAAAATCTTCGTTTTTCCAATTTGTTACAGTTACAACTGTGGGTTTTGGTCTGTTGTTTTGTTTTTTAAGAGTGACTTCTGCCAAATCAGCCCCTTCACAGAGCCCCTCTGTCTGTTTAACTCCAGTTGGCTTATTAGAGTTAAATAAAAAAACGTATTTGATCTTTGTTTTTTTCCTGAAAGTGCTTGCTCATTCTTTTTCTCTCTGGGCTACAGAAATAAATAAATTAAAACCCTGTGCTGTGGTTGCTGCATCCTTCTCCCCTTCCCCAGGAAAACTGAATTACTTGCATCAAAACCATTTTTCTAACATCTGGATGTTTTTCTTTAAGCTTATGCACAAATTACATTCTGTTCTGCCATTTAACATACTGTATCAGAAATATTTATGGCATTTCTTGATGTTTAAAGAAAAATACATTTTTAATCATTTGAGACTTTACTTCAGGTGGGTAAGAAACTTACAGGCATGTCTTACAAAAGCAAAACACGCTGTAACTTTGACAACGATGCAAGCAGCAAAGTTGAATTGCCTTGCCTTGCATTATTAATGCCATTCCACCACGAAGTAGGTAATTTCACATTATCAAGAAAATAAAGAAAATCAGATCAAAAGTTGAACATAATTGTGCAGAACAATAAGAAACAATGTGAGTCAGTGCAGTCCCTACACAGTGTCCTTGGCTTGGCCTTGAGGATCTTTTTTTTTGGTTTAAATCTTAACAACTGAACTAATTGCAAGGAAACGCACAGCAGTGCTCAGGCTGGTCAGTGAACTAAGCTCATGACGTGCAAAAGCTACCCCACAAGGGAATAAAGGAAACTGCAAAGCGCTCATTGAACAGCTTGCTTACCTTTTCACTTGGACCAGCAGATGTGTGTCAGGAAAACCAGAGGCAAAACTGAGTTCAAAAATAGTTTACACTGGACACTTGGTGAGCTCTGAGTTACCAACACCACTCCAATTTTCTTTGCAGCCTGCAGCTTGTACCATGACCAAGCTAGAGCCATGTGGTCTCTCAAACCAGACAAAGTCCCTTCCTGGAACTATTCAACAACAACAAAAAATAAAAGCTATCTTAACATTGATTGATTCTCTGGAGGAGCAATTACTACTTAATAGGCTTCCTGAGCAGCTTGATTATGTTCTGCTTCTGTCCAAAGCCTTGCTGACCACGCGGGTAATAATTTGATAACAAGAGAGCCTAATTAAATTAAGGGGCCATTTTCTACATCATAATATCTTTGTAGGTAAGAGATTTGATTTGCAGTACATACTCTTCCTTCCCTCTGCCGTCTGCATGTGTCTGGTTTACAAGCCAAAAAAAAAAAAAGAAAACATTACCCAACATCTGCCCCCAAAAAAGACTTTTGCTTTTCACATCTCATTATCGGAAAGCACTTCTGCTAAAAATAATCCTATAGCTTACCTCCCTCCTCCCCCATCATGCTGCAAAGGAGCTGTAGCCCTCGCTCGCTAGAAGGTAGGGATGACTTCTTGGATGTAGAGGGGTGAAGCTAGAGCAGTGAACTAGTGACAAGTGTCCCCAGCGCTCACTGCTTTTCAATAAACCAGCCTGACTCAGTCTGTGTCATTCCATCCTGTGCTGCTGATCTGGGATGATCCCCAGCTCTCTGTGGGCATCCTACTCCCCATGTGGCCCACAGGAGCACTGGGCTCTCGGAGAACAGAGCAAGAGGCACAACAGCCTTCAGATAACTGCAGAATAAAAAGTATAAGATGAACAACTCTTCGTCAGAGTTAAAACCCCCACATTTAAACAACTGCAGATTATGACCTGGTAACACTAAAGCCCCGGCTCTTAAACTCATGAGCTACTGTTGATAAAAGCTCTGTGGGGCAGGGGAGCTATTCGCATGCTCCGTTCTGCCGTGCAGCTCAGAGCGCAAAGGCGCTATGTCATGTAATAATCGGTCCTGACCACACCTAGTGCATTAGTCCTCGTATGGGCTGCAAACACAGCCTCATTACTCCTGGCTCCCAGATGAGCAGCTCAGAACAGGATCAAACTACAGCACAAACCGACTGGAAGCCAGAAATTCAAGGGACGGCTGCAGAACAGAGCTAGAGGGAAACAGGAGCTTCATGAAGTAGAGCCCATCACCTATCTGGGTAAGCAGTTTATTTCTTTATCAACATCTTTCTAGATAATCAGAAATCACGTAAAGCCTATAGATAGAAAACTTCATTGCTTTGAGCAACTGGGAAACCATCGCTGGCTTTAAAATTCAACAGCCTCTATGATGTATACATGTGCTTGAGCTTAGAATGAAATGACTAACTCTTTAATACCAAAAAGTGAACTTGTTATCACTAGGTCTCTTTAGAAAATATTCTAAGTGGCAGGACAGGAATTCAGTTTACTTTGGCTGGCTTTCAGAAGCAAAATAACTTCATAGGTTAGCTTTATCTTAAGTATGGTTTTAAGTTCCATTTATATGCTTGACATTTATGTGCGGATATTTTCAATCAGGCACAGTTACGACAAAAACTGAAAAAAACCATATAAAGTGAAGAGATGGTAGAATTTTTTTAGATAAGTTTCATAGCTTTAAGACTAAGAAGCCAAAAACTTTTGTGAGAGTTCAGATTTTAGACTAAACGAACAAACAAGCAAATACTTCTAAAGAGATGTGTAATTATGACTTTAAAATACAGCTAGAAGACGAATTCTAAAGCACTTGATCCCGTGTCTCCCATTTAAAGGGATTTTTTTACCATAAGATATAAATATTTGCATCTGCAAACTTGTATTTACGCCGCAGTTTTCGTCATTCTTAAACAAAAGGCTTAGTTTGTGCCAGTATCTCCATTAGATGCAATTATATCACTAAATATTAATGGTGGCTTCCTTGGAGGAATTGACTGCTTTGGTCAGAACACACTGTTGCTAATGCACCATCAGCGGCCGCTCCAAACATGCAGCTTCCTGGATGCGCAGCCACTGACACAGGGAACAGATACCAGGAGGCAGCGGAACTCTCTAAGGACCCCTGGCCCTTGCCAACACAGCAGTGTCCACTGCCTGGGTGTCTGTGTTTTAATTTACTTTGTCACCACTCCTGATTTGGAGCTTCTGATCAGATCCTTAACTCTTTTTCAACACTGTGCAGCTCAGCAACCCTGGAAAGGACTCTGAACAAGCACACACAAGCCCAATCTGACACTAACAACCTCCTTAGAAGGATGAGTGGCCGTTAACCCTCCTGAACACAGCCATTTCTTCCCACAGCAGAGTCACCTCATCAGCTCTGCCATCTCCTTGCTCAGACTCAGCCTGTGTCCCTTCACTTACAGACTGAGGAGGAGCACGGAGCAGCCAGCCCAAGAGATCCTACCTGCCGCAGTATGGGGACCACCATGCCTGACTCCTTCACCATCCACTTCCTCAAGGTGCTGAAGGAGCTTCTGGCCTTCGTGCTCTTCAGTTACACCGTGCTGGTCGGGGCGCTGCTGCTTGCTGGCTGGACAACGTACTTCTTGGTGCTTAAATGAGAGCTTTTCGTCTGCTTCTGCAGCCACAGGCAACAGGCTCCACCGCGCCGCTCGTCCCCGATTCCCGTGCCAACTCTGCAAGTGTTTTGTTTCATTACAGGCTAATCACAATTTTATTTTCTTATGTAAAAAGAATTAAAAAAAAAAAAAAAAGAGTTAAAAAATCATCTACACACACGCACTTTACTGACCTTTGTGGTTCTTGCAGATTCTTTGTGTCTCCTGTAGATTCTTTGTGTTCCTAGACATTTGCCCCCCTACGCCCTGAAATATTTAAAAGCCCCCCAGTAGTTTTCTCCTGAGATTCCCAGTCCACACTGCATCTTGAGAGCACAGCAGTGTCCCGGGCACAGTGGAGGGATAGGAGGGATGCAACACAATTCAAACATCTCAAGTAAACAAGTCCTGCCTTGTCTAACTCTGCCTTATTAAGGGTGCTAATGCAGAGAGACAGAAGTTCCTCGGAAAAGACATTTCAAATTAGAACAAGGTTTCCCTCTTCCTACAGTTTTATGAGGTGCACTTCACGGCGTGGCAGCACCAACACCACACCAGCTACAGGGCTATTATTTACTGCCCTCAAGCATGCAGCACTTTACAAACGCTTGAAGCACGGAGTCATGAAAGATGTGCCCGCAATACAGCCCTGCCTCGCTAAAACTAAACCTTGCTGAGTAAACTGAGGCTCACAGAGTATAGGTAGGAATTTCCGATGCATGTAAAGAGATAATTCATCAAGGCCTTTCATGTAGAACTGAGGGAACTGTTTAGCCTGGAGGAGTCTGAGGGGAGACCTTACTGCTCTCTGCAGCTCCTTGAAAGGTGGTTGTAGCGAAGTGTCCCTGCCCATGGCAGGGGGATGGAACTGGATGATCCTTAAAGTCCCTTCCAACCCATATTATTCTATGACTCTATGAAAGAGCGGTGAAGCACTGAGAGAAGCTGTGTAGGGCGGTGGTGGAGTCACCATCCCTGGAGGCGTTCAGCAACTGAGTAGACATGGCAGTTCAAGACACAGTTTGATAAGCACGACAGCACTGGGCTGACAGTTGGAGGTGATGATCTTAGATGTCTTTTCCATCCTTAATAATTCTATGGTTCAAATCATAGAATGGTTTGGCTTGGAAGGGACCTTAAAACCCATCCAGTTGCAACCCCTGCAATGGGCAGGGGCACCTTGCACCAGACGAGGCTGCTCAAAGCCCCATCCAACCCGGCCTTGAACCCCTCCAGGGATGGGGCAGCCACCCTTTCTCTGGGCAACCTTCCCAAGATCTGATCTCAATCTCCCCTCTTTCTGCTTCAAACCTCGTCCTATCCCTGCATTACCTGATCCAGAGCCCCTCCCCGGCTTTCCTTGAGCCCCCTTCAGCACTGGGAGCTGCTCTAAGGTTTCGCTAGACCCTCCTCTTCTCCAGGATGAACAACCCCAACCCTCCCAGCCCACATCCCGCGTGATCCCTCAGCCCCTTCCCGCCCTCCCGCCCCGCGCTCTGCGCATGCGCCGTAAAGCAAACCTGGCGCTCCCGCCGGCTCCTGACGCGCTGACGTCACTTCCGGCGCGCGGCCGGTGCCAAGATGTCGGCGGGCAGGCGGTGGCTGTGGAGCTGCTGCTCCCTCCTCAGGTACCGCGGCCGG
This sequence comes from Phaenicophaeus curvirostris, assembly GCF_032191515.1. Lineage (NCBI taxonomy): Eukaryota > Metazoa > Chordata > Aves > Cuculiformes > Cuculidae > Phaenicophaeus > Phaenicophaeus curvirostris. The sequence continues at coordinate 3,798,546 of NC_091408.1, forward strand.
GCGGGGCGGGGCGGGGATAGCGCCCGGGCGGTGGCTCGCGGCGCCTCAGGCCGCTTCCCGGCTCAGTCCCCGCCGCTGGCCGCGAACCCGCCCCGTTTGCCAAGAAAACGGGCTACAAGAAAGCTGTGGAGGGTTGGTTTACAAAGGCCTGTAGCGATAGGACGAGGGGCAGTGAGTATAAACTGCAGAGGGGGAAGATTTAAACGACATAAGGAGGAATTTCTTCGCTATAAGAGTGGGGAGGCACTGGAACAGGTTGCCAGGGGAAGTTGTGGCTGCCCCATCCCTGGAAAGGTTCAAGGCCAGGCTGGATTGGGCTTGGAGCCCCTGATCCAGTGGGAGATGTCCCTGCCCATGGCGGGGGGTGGAACTAGATGATCTTTAAGGTCCTTTCTAAACCAAACTGTTTTATTATTCTGTTCTATAAAAGATGAAAACTGACCAGTTGCGTTAAGAAATTGATGTACATAAATGTGAGTTCCCAGCACTGAGTGCTGCTGGTTTTCTGCTCATGTATTTCAGTGATAGGCCCTGACCCCACAGACACTTTCACCACACTGGGTGTAAATAAAACTGGCTACAGGAGCCCCTCAGTGTCACTGGACTGCACCAAACTATGACCTGTATTGCTCAGCTACATGCACTATAATGCCCTTATCAATATTATTAAATACAGTACCAGATAAGATACATTTTCTCTCTCTAAGGAGTAATAATGCACTAATTACTGTCCTTTTCTGCTTTTCATGCACTTATAATTAGGTAACAACAATGTAAAACAAACTCACTCATTCACTGTTATGCAGCTATAGAGACTAGGTTGCCTAGAAGAACTTCTAGGTTTCCTTTTCCCCTTTGACATCTATTTCCCATCACAGGCTGGTTATTTCATGCGCTTAACTTTGTTTCTTGCATTTCTAGGCAGCGCCTCCCTGCTCTGGCCCCCGTTAGGAGACGCTGCCCCTCAAGCATAACCGGACGATGGCACCACATGGTGGGCGTGGGGCTGGGAGTGGCCCTGTGTGCCGTCCCAGTCGTGGAGGTAACAGATCGGGAATGAGAAACAGCACCTGCTCATTAGGAAAAGTTTAATATGCAAAAACACGTGCTTTGCATTTTACAAACCAGTACTTACACGTGGGATTGTTTTTCTTCTTGGGGATCACAGGTGTTTAAGCCCTATAGTTGTTAAGGAAGAGAAGCGAGAAAGACAAAGCCTTCAATAACAGCCTTGCAAAAACAGTTGCCTTGTTTTATTAAGGCAAAACAGCAGTGAGAATTAGGCTGTCCAAGCCTGTAATTAACAGTAGTGCTCTTTTCTACCATTGTTACTAGTAATACAGAGGGAAGTCAGTGTAAACATCAGGGAAATCTCTTGTCTTTCAGAAACAGAACTCGATTTCTCTCAGTAACGATGCCTTGATTAAGAGAGCAGTTTCCTTGGTAACAGACAGTACTTCCACGCTCCTCTCTCAAACAACATACGCGTTGATCGAAGCATTGACGGAGTATACAAAGGTAAGAGGAGAGATTACACACTTTGCTTGTAAATCGGTAGTGGAAATACCAAGTTATTTGGTGCTAACTGCACCTGTTAAACTGTGACTTCACATGGAACTTTGTTTTTTAACGAATTTCAATAAAAGAGGGGTGGGGTTTGAAGGTGCCAGGGCCCTAGGAAACAGTGAGGTAGTGTTCACTGTTCTGCTACGCCAAATGTAGAAGCTATTTTTAGCTTTGTTAAGACTGTTGCTTTGAGCTTGAACTGAACCAAAATGTCTCAGAACTGGGGCTGAAAAAACTTGCAACAGTTACTGGATAGCTGAGTACTGAGTAAAAAAAGATACACCACCCTGTATTCTTAGGTATTTACTTACCTGCTGTGCCTGTTTCTGAGACTGTGAGCTTGAGATTCATCAGAAGAGTAGCTATTTAAGTCTGAAATGGCAAGATACAGTTTTAATTTTATAAATAAGTGCCCGTTTGAATTAATTTTTTGCATTCCAGTTTTCTTCCTTATTAGTACGGCAGTATATAAGGTGCTGTTTGCAGCACCGCTGCAGGGAGAGGGCAGACACTGTCAGTGCCCCCAGAATGGCAGCAAACTTGAGAACAAAGCACCTTAGGAACCATTCAGCTGTTTTGCTAATTAACTCCAGCGAACACTGAGACGACATCGGAGATGTGCAGGTTGTCCCGTAATTGTGTGAAATGATTCCTTTGCAGGCAGTTTATACTCTGGTGTCTCTCTACAAGCAGTACGCCAATCTTCTTGGGAAAATGAATTCAGAAGAGGTGGATGCAATCTGGCAGGTGGTAATAGGAGCCAGAGTTGATGTAAGCAATTGTCTCCCTTCCGTCAGCAATCTGCCTCTTAAAACTCTGCTCAGAAAGTTCTCATCTCACTCGCTCACCCTTTCACTATTTGGAAGAGCGTTCAGATACTGGTACATCTAGTTAAGTCATGCTTTGTTTTACTCCCAGATGACAGCAAAACAGCAGGAGTACCTCAGGCTGGAGTCCAGCTGGATGACCGCGTTGCGTCTTTCAGAGATGGCAGCAGAAGCTGCATATCAATCGGGTAAGCACAAATTGATAGACTCAAGAGTTTCTTTCCCCTAGCATTTAGACAGTATTTATTGAATGAGAAAGGAGTTGAGACATAGAATATAAATTCAGTTAAAATACCGATTTAGAACAGGTGCCTGGTTTTTAGAGATGTTGAGCACTTAAACTCTTTCATCGGCTACAGGTCTAGTAGAAGCTTTCTGAGAACTGGGCCTGGAACTTCACATGTGGTTTAGATCAAGACAAAAGGTGTTTGAGGGAAGTGTTTTGTCATTTTTAAATTCAGTGGGGAAATGTGGTTCTAGGAGCCACAGAAATAAGGCTACCTAGGGCGTCCAGCAGGTCTTTTTAAGCTGGATTGACTTTTATTAGAGAGTGAAAACATTTGCTTTTCACTCAGGAAAGATTAATTTTGGTCTTTTCTCCCTGTATGCACACTTTCACAAAAAGTGTAGAGACTTCATAGCTCCGAGATGCACTTACGAGCTGACTTACAGTAAATTGGCAAACTTACTGGAATGGGGAAGGGAAGGAAACTGGTGAACGTATAGGAACATCTGAACTCTCTAAGTGCCTGAAAAAGAATCTGTAGGAGCACGAGAGAAGGGATTTCGAGTTCAGCAGTGCTACAGACTTTCCCACTGCTGGTACCTGCTGGGACAGGACAAGGACTGGAAGTTTCTGGCACGTGGCTGGGCTGGTCTTAGTCCTGAGACTCACTGGCACGAGCCGATGGCTCTAATTGGAGTCTGGCTGTAGCTCAGTGGTTGGGAAGAATCCCAGATGGCCAAAAATAATCTCAAAGTACGCCTGTTGTTGCTTAAGGTAAAGGAACAGTAAATGCATTTAACGTTAATATAGCCCAAGAGCCATTGAAGCACTTTGCAAAGCAGGTAATTATAGGCAGTCACTTCTTTAATTGCAGGTTTGATGAGTGCTCCTCTAACCCGCTGTATGTAAATAATTACTTTTCAGGCGCAGACCAGGCCTCGGTGACTGCCCGCAGCCACATTCAGCTTGTGAAGTCACAGGTGCAAGAAGTGCGACAGCTCTCCCAGAAAGCAGAGACCAAGTTAGCTGAAGCTCAAACAGAAGAGCTCATAAAGGCTCAGGGAGAGGAGTCTTCATTGCCACAGGGTGTTTTAGGAAGTACGGAGGCGGGCGAGGACCCCTACCTTCGAGAGGACTGAAAAAAACTTCAGTGGCACAGCACAATATGTGAGAGTCGATCATGAATTGAAGGATCCCAAACTGTGGGATAGTGGGAAACTGCTGAAATAAGCCTATGATTCCATTTTTTTCCCCTCCAAACAGGATTGCTTTACAAATCAAGTCAATTCCAAGCGTCTGAAAGGCCCTGATCTTGTTTGTAACTTATGTTTGTAATACTTATGGATTCAGTTATTTAAGTGTTTAACTATGCAAATGTGAAAACTGCTATCAAGGATAGCTTGTTAATTGTCTCTCTGCTGGGAGGGTCCTACCGCTTGTTTGATGCATTGGTGAGGGCACTCTAAAAATAGAGGCTACCTAGGTATCAGCCAAAGAAGCGTAGCGATAAGTCGTTATTTTTAACCTGTGAAGTAAATTACGTCTGTTGGGAGGTACTTGTATTAAAGTGTGTACAAGCATCTCTTGTGGGTGTGCCTGTTCAGGTAAGAGATTAAGGGCTGTTCTCTGTTAAACTAAAAAGGTTTAAACAGAGCCGAGGCTGACAGCTGCAAATTGCACACAGGAACCATTTGCTGTAGAGCTGAACACTTGTATGGAGTTACCCAGGCTGCTCTTACTGACGTTTTGCAGTGCAGTGTAGCAGCCTCTTCCACCCAAGAGTCACCTCTTGTAACGCTCCCCAGGAAGCAAAGGGAGATTCGGTTTTCAAGATACTGTGGTTATAAACAAAGTTGCTGTGGCAACTGCTGTGTATTTCTTCAGAAAGCAGTGAGAAAGTGAGGGTTTTTTACCTATTTGAATGCTTTCCAGCACAAGTTTCAGGAAAATAATCTTAACTCTCTCTTTTTGCAAGCCTAATGATTCATGATTCACCGCAGGCCTGAAAACCACAGGTGTCTTTTCACTGTGTTCATTTTCTAACTTACCAGCTTCACACGAAACATGCAGTGTTAAGTTAAGCTGAGATTGCTTTGCAGAACAGCATCCACTAGAACTTCATCACTGCTGATTTGAGTCAGTTAATTTATCAAGTTTTGTAAGAAAACACACATTGACCGTAGGTTTTTCACCACGGTTTAGCATCTGATGTACCGTCACTCTCGAGGTTCCTGATACTGAGTTGCGCTTGACTAGGAATTTTCTCAGCTGTAGCACGGGCCTTCCTGATCTCGCCTGCCTTCTGCGCAAATGCAATCTCAGCTGCACAGCGCTGTGTGTTTATAGATTAAATAGTAAAGAAATGCACAAACTGCCTTTCCTCGCTCCTGTTCCTCACTGGGTGCTGCTGTAGCCAAGGAGGGTGGCACAGTCTGGAATTAAAGCTCCCAGGATGATGACTGTGGTGCCAGTGGTCAGGAGGTCCCAAACGGGGCTTTGGAAAAACCCTGCTGTCAGGAGAGGATTATTTGTAGCAGTGGTGCAACCAGACCCTCAAGAACCAAACGCAACTTCAGGTCAGCCTCTAACCACAACTGTTCCAATTTTTTCAGTGCTGCAGCTTAAGAACTTCTGCCAAGCCACTGACCCAAATACCTGTATGGGTTGTGTTCCTTACAGGATGCCACAGCAACAACTGAGATGTTTGCACGACAGAGCTGCAGCTCAGGACAGATAAGCACTGCCACGGGTCTACAAAGCAGCTCATTCTTCCCCTCTCAGAGCCTGCTCCCAGCAACCATGTTGCCCACTTCCTATTTTGCTGTAGGCGCTGGTTTTACTTCCCGTGACACAGACTGTACCAGGCACAGTGAATCTTCAGATGTGACAGGAACCTACTCATCAGTTTAGCCAAATCACAGTGAGGAGCACTGAGTGGCTCCACATCACCCCCAAAACGTGGTGCAAACCCCACACACCTTTATTAGGAAGTGAGAGAGCCCATACACCTGAATCCACAACAGACATGACATCATGCTCGACTTACTGAGTTTGCATTTGGAACTATCTAGTGGATCAGAAAAACGCTGCCACAGCAGTTCCCAGGGTGCCACGGTCACCGCTCTGTCCTGTCTCTTCTCTAGAACACCCAGCGGTGCCCAGGGAACAGCGCCCAGAAATGAGGATCTGCCGCTGGTACTCAGCCTAGTTTACAAAGCCAACACAAACTATAGAGACAATTCCTCAGGTACAACTAATTCAGCTATTTAATCCCTTGTGAGGGCTGCAGGGAGGAAGCAGGAGCAGCTCATGCCCCATCACGCTGACGACGGCCCCTAGGAAGAACAATATTTTTAGGCAAACCTGCTCACATCTGGAATGTTAACAGCTGGTGTGAGAGTGGCAGCTGCTCCCGCAGGAGCCTGGGTCACACTGTAGTGCAAAGCTACAACTACACCGGGAAGCCCAGGTAGCAAGGGATCAAACGAGGACGAGCAGCACTGCCCCGAGTCCCTGAGGTCGTACAGCACTGCACCACCCTGCTGGAAGGCAGAGCAGCCCACCTGCCCCCAGAGCTCCTCACACCTCTGGTCTCCATCTGCAGTACAAACCAGGGAAACCCCAGAAACACTTTCTGGGCACCTCTGAAAGCCCCGACTCCCATCTGGCGAGCAGCGAACACTGAGCAGCTGGCAGTAGACAGCAATGACACCAGCGCACCACCGATTGCTCCGCTTTCTGTAATCACACACTTCCTCTCCATCCACTAGCTTGTCCTAAAACTTCCAGGCTGCTTCCTGCTCGCGCAGCACAGCAGCTTCCGATCCGGCAGCAAGGCACCCTGAAGCTGACGAGCTTCATAAAACTGGCACCAAAGCTCAGTCTCATATTTGATCTTTCCTCAAATGGGCGGCTCCAGCACACTCAGCTAATTGCTTCTGTATCGATATATCCTGTCCGGGCAGCGCAGCAAACAGCAGCTGCTCACAGCAAAGGAAGTGGCCAATTTCCATTTCCACGTAACCTCATCATCTTTGATATCACTGACTCCTTAATGCCAATACCCACCACCAGATCTCAGCCGTCTCTGGCTTTTAGTACTCCTAGCTTTCAGGAGACTCAAAAATACTCCTGTGAAAACACTTTTCAAAACAGTATTTTATTTATACCCAACATTACAACAACAACCACCAAGTCCAAACACCTCCCACACAACACGAAAAGCTACGGCCACTTAACTACCACCGTGGTTATTCAAGACACGTTGCTCTTCTCAAGCCTAACCAGAAAGTGTTTGTGCAAAAGCCTCCAGTGCAAATAAACCTGTAATAACCTGTAAAATCCAAAGGGCTTGAGTCAGAGCCCAGTCCCTTGGATCATCGTGCTGTGTTAGGGAACTACATTTTTGAGGTTTCCCCACCCCTACTCCACCTCCTTCCTCCTGCTGTGGGAGAGCTGGCCCGGGACAGCGGAGTTGTGCTGCAGTGGACCCAGCAGCACACACTGGCCTTTCCTCCACCCCTTCAAGTAACTTCAAGTGCTCTTGCACCCATTAGTCATCATTAACTCTCCTCCACAAGACTGAATCTGGCTGGCAGTCAAGCCACCAGTCTCGGGGTTGCGGAGCCTCCATAGCAGGTGGCACCTCACTCACGTCCCTGTGGCACTTGTGACTCCCCTTGGCTCCGGCCGGGCTGGGAGGAACCAAGCGAGCCCCTGTGCCGTGTCTCACCAAGCTACCAGCCCCATCCCCACCATGGGACATTTCAGCCGCATCAGTAACTCACTGGCAGAGAAAGACTAACTGCAAAACAAACCCCTACGGCTCATGGACAGTCTGTTAATAGAGGACGTTTCTACCACAACCCGATTTCTTGTTTAAGTACCCCGTATCTGCCGCCAGTCACAATCCCGCTGTGCTCAGCAGCAGCTTCTTTTTCAGCCCGTCCCGTAGCTGTGTGTCACCGACACTGCGCACCTAATGCTCTCATCCTTTACCAGCGTCCACATGATCCACATCTCCGTTGGGTTTAGTTTGTGCACAACCATCAGCTCCTTGTACCAACACGGATCAAAAGGATTGAAAGGTTTTTGGATCCCGAAAGTCTTAAAGCCAGCATGGTTCTTTGGGGTAACTGCCATCCTGGCGAGACACATTCCCACAAAGACGTCATCTATGGGGAAGAGCTCCATGCTCTCCGCGGTGCTCTGGAGGCGGCGCACCGTCTCTCTAGACATCACATACCCCCCTCCGCCCGCATAGAGAGGATAGAAGGGGGCTGCGTACATGGACTCTGGAATAAAGTATTTGACCTTGGTGTTCCTGATGGGCCGAGCGTTGGCAATCACATCCCCGACAAAGAGATCCTGCTCAGGGTCCCGTTCTTGGAGGAACTCGACGATGTTATAAGTGTTGACAAAGACATCATCGTCCCCCTTCAGCACAAACCTGGCGTGCGGGCAGTCCTCCACGAACCAGCGAAGGAAATGCAGCTCCTTGAGGGTCAAGTTGAAGAAACCGTCAACAAAATCCCACTGCACGATGTCACCAAACTCCCGGCTCTCGTAAGCCAGCAGCTGGCGCAGGGGCCGTAGCTGGCTTTGGGCTTCCGAGCGCCCTAGAAGGAACACCAGCCGGACGCTCTTCCCGCTGATGGAGACCTCCTTGCCCCACGTGTTCCGAATCGCCACCCGCCGGTCTACGTTGACCGGGGAAGACTTGACCGCCAGCAAGAGGAACGTCTCCTCGCTACACCTGGAAGGCTCCAGCAGCACCGAGAAGTTGCGGCAGTGCCTGTACGTTAAAAACACCCGGTGGAGCTCTGGGAGGGCGAGAGAAGAGTTGGCAAGGGTCAAGTTAGGCCGGCACCCACCCTGCTCAGCGTTATCCACAAGCGAAGGTTTGCGGTTCGCTGCATCCCCTTTCGCCGCATCTCCTGACGATGCTGCCAGCTTCGCCTCTTTCCTCATGTAAAAAACCCAGGCCAGCAGCGCGATGGAAAAGGCGTAAAGCGCCAGGTTCTTGATCCTGGGGGACATCGCCGGCTCCGGGCGGGCCGAGGAGCAGCGGCCGCCGCCGGGGACACCGACACGGCCACGAGCATCAGCTCCCCGCGAGCCCCGGTCCCCAGCGGCAGAGCCGCCCCCGCCCCCCGGGAACCACCGCCCCCGGCCCCGCCCCGGACCGCCCGCAGCGGGGGGAGCCGGCACCGGGCACCCCGGGCACGGCACCCCAACAAATGCACCCCGGGAACGGCAGCCTGGGCTCTGCACCCCAACAAATGCACCCCGGGAACGGCAGCCTAGGCTCTGCACACTGGGAACTGCACCCCAAGAACTGCACCCTGAGAACTGCACCTTGGGAACAGCAGCCTGGGCTCTGCACCCCGAGAACTGCACCCCAAGAACTGCACCCCGGGAATGGCAGCCTGGGCTCTGCACCCCGACAAATGCACCCTGGGAACAGCAGCCTGGGCTCTGCACCCTGGGAACTGTACCCCGAGAACTGCACCCTGGGAACTGTACCCCGAGAACTGCACCCCGAAAACAGCAGCCTGGGCTCTGCACCCTGAGAACTGCACCTTGGGAACAGCAGCCTGGGCTCTGCACCCTGGGAACTGTACCCCGAGAACTGCACCCCGAGAACAGCAGCCTGGGCTCTGCACCCTGAGAACTGCACCCCGAGAACTGCACCTTGGGAACAGCAGCCTGGGCTCTGCACCCTAGAAACTGCACACCAGGCTCTGCACGCCGGCAACGGTACCCCAGGAACCACACCGAAGGCTCTGCACCCCTGCAAATGCATCCCTGCACTCTGCACCCCGGGAACAGTAGCCTGGGCTCTGCATCCCAGGCTCTGCACCCCTGGGAATGGCAGTCTGGACTCTGCACCCCGGGAACTGCACGTCAGGCTCTGCACTCTGGGAACAGCAGCCTAGGCTCTGCATGCCAGGCACTGCACCCCAGGCTCTGCATGCCAGGCACTGCACCCCTGGGCTCTGCACCCCGGGTATGGCAGCCTGGGAACTGCACCCTGGGCTCTGCACCGTGAGTTCTGTAGCTTGGGAACCGCACATCAGGCTCTGCACCCTGGGAACAGCACCACAGGCACCACACACCGACCACCACTCCCTGGGAACTGCACCCCGGGCACAGCAACCTAGGAACTGCACCCCAAGTTCTGCATCCCAGGCACTGCACCCTGAGCTCTGCACCCCAGGAACTGCACCCCGCACTGCACACCCCACAGCTCACACTCGACCCCACACCACACACACGAGCGCTGCACATGGCACAGCCGCCCTGCGCGCTGCAGGAGCTCAGCAGCAGCCCCAGACAACCAAGAGAGCCACGGCAACTCCCAGCCCCAGCGATTCGGGTGAACAAGGATCCACACAGCATTCCCACGGGTTTTATTTCCCACTCACTATTTTGCGATGGGCACATCACTGAGTCTTCCCCACTGCCACGGCCACGCTCTCCTGGCTCTGGGTACCGGCTGCTGAGGGCCAGCGGAGCAGCTGCATCTGGATCTGAACCGTCAGCGGCACCGGCTGGAGCCCTCGACCCTCCTCCAGTTCAGCAGAGTGTTTGGTTTTCCTTTTTGCTGTGGAAAGGAGGAAATTTGTTACTGTCTTTATAGAGCAAATCAGCCTAGAGCAGCAGCGCACAGGGGCAAATGCCCACCACAGCAGCACCGATTTCCAGGCCTTGAGGGAAAACCTGTTTGAATTCAGCTTTAGGTAAAAAGCCCCAAACCCGTCTTTAAGCAGGCAATCGACATGGGTGCAAGTTTATTTTTTGTTGTTAAATTCCTGTATAATTCCTAGGAAGAAAGAAAGATGCAGAAATAAATCATTTCAGGGATCCTGGAAAATCAAGTGTGGGGTAAACTGAGCGCTACGTGAGACTACTTCGAAGATGTCTGTCAATGTCTGGGTAAATTGTTTCCTCAAGACAAAGCTCGCTGCCTTTCCTCTTTGAGCTGTCTGGAAGGGATCCCAGTTCCTCTGAGAAGACTTATTATTTGTGTGCATTTGCTGACTGAGGGATGCAAATCAGCCTCAGCTCCCGGCTGTGAGAGCCCCAGTCCCCATGCAGCCTGGCTGGATGCACAGCGGCAGCGCAGCAAGGGCTGGGAGCCCATCCCCGGTGCGTCGGGGCACGGCCACTGCTGCAGCTCCAGGGTGGTACACGCTACGCACGCATGTGATGAGCAAGAACCAAACAACCGTGGTGCGATTCAATGACTCATGGAGCAGCCAGAGCTTGTGAACACTGCATAGAGCAGCTCTCCCATCCTCCTGGCCATGTGTGTCACCCCCAGCTGCAATCGGGGTGTCTTGTGAGCCGTGAGTCACAGTGGCACCGTGACACGGGACGCTGCGGGCACTGGGTGGAACGAGCCTTGGGGCAGCTGATTTTTTAGGGACTGTCTTTTTGAAACATACACTCAGTGGCCTCGCTGCACAGCCCACCAGCCCCCGCCTGCACATGCATCAGGGGACACCAAATAAAGCGCGAGCCTCGGAGCGGTCTGGGTTTCCTGCATCAGCAGCGGCTTTCTGTGCACCCAACACCATCCCCACACCCACGGAGTCCTCTGCAGAAAGGGTTCGTTCTTGTTCAAGCTGAAGGGAAGACCTCCTGTCTGCACACTGACCACAGGCACTGAGGTGGAAAGGAAGTAAGAAGCACCAGTGCTAAACTTCAGTTGTCTGACAGCAGCTCCCTGCCTCAGCAGCAGTCTGCACTATTTCTTGTACGGAATGATAATTCAAGGTGGTTTTTTCTTCATTTAAGGCAGCTGGGAAGGCCATCAGGCTTCCTCAAGAGCAGACACGGTCTAGGACTGAGGGCTCTCAGACCCTCCCCAAAGACAGGGACTTGGCTGTGGGTGACAGGACACAGAAAAGCATCCTGGAGCTCCTGGAAAGGGGATTAATTGCATTCATAAATTAGCGAACAACTAAACCTGATACCAGAGCAGGGACACGAGGCTCATTTGGTGGCTCTGAGTGGCCCTTGTGAGGCCTGACCCCCTCCGTGCTCTCCTTGACCCATGAGAAGATTTTCAGCATTGCCCTGCCACCCCTTCCCTCCTCCACTTGCTCTTGCATCACCCTTCCAATATCCTGGCACTGCTAATTTTTTAGTCAGAATAAGATTGCTGGAAAAATAACCTGCAAGAGACAGCGTAAGGTTTGTCTCCAGCAGTTTAAGGAATGCTGCTGGCTGAGCAGACCATGAGCTCTGCACTGGAGAGGGAGCAGATGCCCATCACGGGCTGGGGATGTCTCTTCATGGGCGACAGCAGCCTGGGGTCTGTTCCCAGCCCTGCTGTGGGCTGGCCGGGGCACCTGGGCATCTCTGTGCATCTCAGCTCTAAACCAGAAAAAACAATAATCCCTTCTGCGAAGTGCTTGGAGATGCGAGTTGGAAACAGATGAGGACCTTATTATGCATCCCAGACAACGTCCCCCCCACAGCTGCCTGCACGGGCCCATGCTGCTGGCCACATTTGGCAGCCAACACAGCGGGCAGCACACCTCTCACCCCAAAATCAGCTTTGCCCTCTCCCCTGGCACGCGGCGCTGGTCGGTGTGTGTCACTCCCGGCACAGCCGGCAGCCCACCCACCCTGGGTGCCTGTGGAGACATGGAGTCAACAAGGTGTCCGGGCATGTGCCTCCCCCTTGAGCCCCCACCGTCAATGGATGCATTCACAGCCCCGAGCTCAGGATGTGAGTAAGCGCCTCGCTCGGCAGAGCTGGCAGGGTGGTGGGGACCTGTGGCTGCCTCCCGGCGGGGCACCACAAGTATTTGCTCTCACACACACCACCCTCCACCCAGCGGCTTCAGTCTCCGTCACCTTTGGCAGATGCCGTGGTTTTCCGGCTGGGCTGACTTTCTCTCTCTGCTTTTGGTCTTTTGCTCTTGTCTTTGCCTTTTTTCCTGTCCTGTGGAGAGAGGTGTTTCCATAGTTAGGCTGTGTTGAAATTCACTGTCTGTATTCGGTCCTGTGACAGCCATCGCCAGCTGGCTTCTGTCACCAGGATTTAAAGGGCAGAGGAAAGGGGTGAAGGGAAGCAGAAGCACAGTGGAGGGGCTGCTCGGAGAAGAGAATCCAGGCCACAGAAAGTGTCAGCAAAGCTGGTGTGTGTTGCCATGCTGAAGGAGCATCAGAGGAAGCACGAGTTGTTGCTTTCATATTCTCTAATGGAAAAATAAACTCATCTCTTTTCCTAGGTCCATAAGAAGTAGCAGTTCTTATTGCTAATACCAACATTAAATAATGATACCAGCAGTGATGGATGGTGCTTGGGGAGGGTTATTTCAGCCCCATTTTGTGGAGATGAGAGCTGAGGGAGGGGTAGGAGTGAGGCTGGGGAGGACAGAGCAGGCTGAACCCTGCAGCACCGCCTGGCCCTGGCAGCCCTGCCCTGGGACACGCTCCTTACCTTCTCTTCCAGACTTGGTGGCTGCAGCACTTGTTCAGTGATCAGGATCCCAAAGTCACACACAGCTGTCACCACATCCTCGGTGGCCAGCAGGGTCTCCAGGGCCACCCTCCTGGTGCCCAGCGTCCTCCGAATAGGAGGGTCACTGCGGAGTTCACGTGGTGGCTCCTTCTTCTTCTTTTTTTGCTTGTCCTTGGGCACAGGACCCTGCAGGGCACCAGTGTGGTGACAAGCCTCAGCAGAGGGTTGGGTCCATCTATCGGACAGCAGCCCCAGCCTGGAGCCTTGCCCACCACTGCATCCAGACCAAGATGTGTGTAAAGCAGCTGCTGCCTTTGTGCTGCAAGGGGGGACTTTTGCGAGAGGTCTGGGACGGAGGGGAGATTCTCTGACACACCAAACTGATCAGAAGGGCCCTTGTTCCCTCGCCATTATAATTGCAACTCAGATGTTATCTGGACATTGTTCTTTCCCAGTATCCTACCTTGGCACCATCCTTCTGCACCTTCCCTTCTGCTTTCCTATTTGTCGCTGCGTTTTCTTCTGGATCAGCACTGACAGGCCACGCAAGCACCTGCCCGGAGAGAGAAGCTGGTGCTGCAGGGGCTGGGAGGCCCGAGGACCCTGGCCCAAAGCTCACTGCCATCCCAGGCTGCCACTCAGAAGGAACACAATCCACTGCTGGGCCTCCCAGCAGCTCTTTCCCATTTCATCCAGCTCTGCCACACGCTCACCTTCTCCTCCACAACCGAGACAAACATTCCAGCCTCCAGATAAGACTTCAGCCTCACTAAATCCTTGGCAGTGTGCTCCTTCCTGTAGCTGCAGTCGATGGTCTCGGCCCAGGACTTTCCGGGGGTGACAAACACCTTTGCTGTGCACGGACATAAAAGAGCTCTGAGGAGAGACATCTCCTTCCCAAGGACAGAGGACTCACAGGATACAACTGGTGCCGATTCATTATCCATCAGTCTCAGTCACAGCCCAGCTGCAGCCAACGCTGCGAGGGGTGTCCTGATGCCACCACGTGCCAGGAAGAGCCATAAACCTGCCCTGAGCAGTGTGGCAGGGGATTTATAATTCCTCATTACCGGAGTGGGCCTTGGGCTCCTCCGTGGCTGCAGGGTCCCGCGGGCTCTTTGTTTCTCCTGTATCCTGAGCAGAGCTGTCCACATCCCAGGTGGCCACCACGGGACTCTGATGGGTTTTTGTTACCTGCAACAGCGAGGAATCTCTTAACAGGGCAGGTCTAGTTGATTTTGCATCAGGACTGGAGGCAGAGCTGCCTCCAAAATCCCATTCCCCAGCCCACCCTCCTCATGGGAAGAAGGAGCACTAGGTGCCAGGATCTGTTGTGGTCAGTGGGAGGGAGGCTGTGAATGCGTGTGCAGAGCACTGCTGGGCTCCCCAAGAGGGACAGGGAACATGGGCAGCAGGAGCTTGTCCTGCCAGATGTGGCCACGCGTGAATTCTGTCCCCAGTACAGCTGCCACCCACACCAGGTCCATTATAGTCTCGCTCCACAGCCTGGAGGTGAAGTCCCGCTCGCTGTGATGTGCCACTGCCTGTTGCTTTCAGGAGCTCAACTGAGCACAAACCTCAGTGCTGCTACCGTCCTCCGTCTCCTCTCCCTCCTCAAACTCGTACATCACACAGTAGCTGTAGGTGATCACCGGAGCCTCAGAGTCAGCCTCCAGCTGCTGAAGAGCACTGGGATCAGGGACTCCTTTGATTTCCCCAACACTCACAGCCACTCGTGCTTCACTCCTGACCAACTCTGAAAGGAAGATAAACTTGCTATGAAGCTGCAGCAAGCTCCTTCCAGAGCGACGAAGGTACAAAGCAAGCAGAAACCTGCCAGATGAGGTGTCCCACCATCTGTCATCCCTCCCTGCTATCCTGTGCTAACGCTGTAACAAGCTATTGCCACACGAGGTCACCCCAAAGCCACGCAAACATCTCCTGGCTTGGTTGCTTTGTCTCCCTGGTTAGCATTTTAGATTCTAAAGAGCACATCCAGCACGTAAACTCTCTGAGTAGGGGCCATGGAGAGGGGCTTCCCACCCCGGGTGTCCCCAGCCCCTGCCCTTGTCCCAGTCAGGCATGTGCCACGCTGCAGAGGTGGCATCGCTTCATGCAGACAGTGCAGCACAAGTGTGAGCATCTTCCCCAGAGGAGATGTTCCTCTTCCAGCACCTTGAGAGGGAAACACACGGTCTGATACCAGACAGCATCGAGGAAGCAAAGATGGGGTGGGCCATGACAGCGAGGCAGCATTAGGACTTGGTTGTTCTTGCAATCTTTGGACCTGATTAAGGCTAAAAGCACGACTGTAATTGCACTGCTGCAGGGTCCTCTGCCTGTCTCCCCACTTGTACTAGTGGGGTAAAAAGGCACAGAGGAAGATCTCCGTTTGAGGACAGGCAAGAAGGGAATCAATACTGGATCCAGAATTTGCTCTGACGACTCCTAGCTCAGCCACGGTGAAACCACCTCATGATTTAAGGGGTCAGTGTGAACAGGTTTAAAGGTGAAGGCTCACCTGGCTGCCCCGCCAAACCATGGAACTGGTGCCTCTCGTCAGGCCCAATGTGGATGTCATCGAGGACAGAGAGCTTGGGCAGGCTGTCCACAAGGAAGCCTCTGTAAGGTGGAATGAGAGCCAGCGGGTTTCCTTGGAGCACCAGGATGCGAAGCTTCTGCAGACTGGACAGCTGGGAGACCAGCCCCAGCAGATCTGTGAAGTTGTTAAAGCTCAGGTCAAGGGAGACAAGATTTGGCCTAAGGAGAGAATCCAGAGAGAAAATTAGTCAAGCAACATCCATCAGAGAACAGAGTGTTTCTACCCTGGGTCAAAAAACCAAACAAAATTTGTGTTTCCCCAGAACAACTGCCTGCACAAACTAGAGAATCCAATGGGACAATCTCAAGAGGCCAGTTCCAAATTCCTGAGCCATACAGCCCACTGCCAGTCCATCCCATAATACAAACCTCCATTCCTTTAGCATCCATTAACCACCCACTGCATCATTTGGTGATGCAGCCTAAGCTCGAGGTCCTTCCCAGAGGAACCTCCTAGCAGGGGCTTTGGGAAGGGCATGGAAAAAGGAAGCTGCCCAGGGATATGAGAACTGTGGTGCACAAGGTGTCAAGGCAGTTCCCCTGGTGATCCTCCTGTTCCACATCTTGGCCACAGACCAAGACATCCTCTGAGCATGGGGCAGAAGATGACAGACTGAGACAGAGTGCACTGCACCGGCACTGGACACAAAGCGAAGAAACAATCCCGCTGAAGGGCTGTTGTTTCTTAACACGGGCCACCTTGATGGCTTGAATTAATCTGCTCACATCTGCCTGCCCCCCTTTCAGGAGCCCACATTCAGCCAGTGGCGTTACCAGAAGTCCGAAGTGAGGTACTTGTCCTGTGAAGGGCCGCACAGCCTGTTGTATCCCAGCCCCAAGTGCTGCAGCTCTGGAGGAGGCTGAGCACACAAGTCCTGCAGATTAGCCACAGCATTGCAGCAGAGCTCCAGGACCTGTCCAGGACAGAAGGAATGACAAACGCCCTTTGCCATGAGCTGTTCCTGGCACTCCCTCAAGCTGTTTTGGCTTGGATTGCTTCCCCAGGCAGGACCTCCTTCACTCACCTTCAGTGTCCGGGGCAGGTTGGCCGACGTTATCCTGCTGATGTGGTTGGCACTGAGGACGAGCTCCTCCAGCTGCTGTAATCGCAGCAGACCCTTGTCGACTTCCTTCACCTGCAGAGAGTTGGTTTTGGCCAACACGTCCCTGAGCCACCTCATGGCCAAGGTGTCGGGGACACGTGGTGTTGATCCACGCGATGTACGTGTAACACAAATCAGTGCAACACGCTGGGCCAGCGCCTCCAGCCAAATGTAATAGTGGCATCCAGGGAGATCTTGAGATAGGGAAACTGTCCTTTTCTCAAGATGTTTCCTCTCCCAGCAGAAAGACGCGGATCCCTGGCCTGGAGATGGGGAGCTTTATAGGCACTGGTGGCTGCACTTACTCCTTTGCCAACAATCCGCAGGGACCTGAAGAACTGGAAGATGCTGGGGCCACGGACAAGCTCCGGTGTCAGCACGGCCATTTCCCGCAGGTGCTGGTCGTGGGGGCTGCAGTCCGGCGGCAGGGCCCAGGGGCTGTGCTGGTCCCGCAGCAGCTCCACCAGCACCTCAGGGCTCTCCTCACCCGGTGCTGAGGACTCCTCCTGCCCAGCTGCGCCTTCTTCCAGCCTCGTCCAGCCTCCGCCGGGGCTTGTGCGTGCATTGAAGCGGGACTTGTTCTGCAGAGAAGAGAGGAGAGGCAGTGACAGCCCTGCAGACCCCCCCAAAGTCCCAGGATCGTGGCCTCTGACCCCCTACCCAGCTGCCAAGGCCGCAGGGGAAGTCCTGCAGACCCAGGCGCCGCAGGTGCTCCTCAAAAGCAGCTGAGACGCTGCGGGGGCCCGGTGCTGCCATCCAGTCCCTGCCCAGCAGGGAATTCCTTGGCTTAGCAGCACTGTGTCCTGGTTGCTAGGAGATGGTGGGGACACAGATGCCCTGGGGACCAATGCGGATGCCCTGGGGACTGATGTGAATGGCCTAGGGACTGGGAATTGAGCCTGGGAATAAAAACCTGGTGCTTGGATCTTCCTGGGCTCTGGGGGCTGCTCCCCACCAGGGAAAGAGCGGGGGGCCTCACGCAGCATTTGCAGGGTGCAGCGTCAGCTCTGTCCCCTGGCCAAGGACCTGTGGCATGGCATTTGCCATTTCACTTATCTACATCCTGAGTGTCACTCGGGTTTCGGGGAGGAAGCAGTCAGGTTCTTCGCTAGCTGTAAAAGCACTGCTGTTCACTCATGAGAAGGGCGCTGCTGCCACAAGGCAATCGGAAAACAAAGCTCACAGCTAAAAACACCGGCTCCTACACTTGGAAAAAGTAGGTGAGCCCCAGGAACAAAAGCCACCGCTGTCTTGGGTCAGATTCAGGTCTCCGCACTCTGAGGTTTATTTGCTTTTTCCAGCGATAGGTGTTGAGGCAAGGGCTACAAATTCCATTTTAGGGAGCCTACAGAGCAGCCTGTGTCAGCAAAACTTCACCAAATGAACTGTAGACTCTCTGCAGCATCTGGTGGTTACGTGGTGGAAAGCTGAACTTCCACTTGGTTGGGTTTTACAGGACAGATGCCAATCTGCTCCTTTATCAGCTCAGCAGCTTATCACAGCTGTGTAGATCGGAAAGGATGTGCAGAGCATGTACCCATCGAGAGGTAGTGGCATGCCGTGGCGTGGAATAACCAGGCAAACTGTTATCCTTAGCTCAGTAGAAAATCAAGCAAAATATCTTCTGCAAAATCTTTGAAAGAATGTTACCAGTAGCTGAACCATGTTTCGTGGAAAAGCCAAGCTGTAAGAGTGCTGCTTCGCTGAAAGAGTTGAGGTTGCTCACATGGGTTCCCTCTGCCCTCCTTTCTGTCCCAAACTATCAGTAGTTCTGCAGGTCTTCTGATCGTGGCTTTGTACTTGTAAATCCTAGGAACGACTATTCTGTTTCAACATGTATGCGAATTTCCTGCATTTAGTTACTGGAAATCAGCCCCAGAGCGGTTAGAGAGAAGGGGGACAGAGATGGGGAGGTAGGATTCTGGACATCCTCTGCTGGGTTACGTGAAGGGGTCACACCTCAGGGAGAGGGTCTTACAAATGTCCAGCAAAAGGACAGATACGTTCCACTGGGGGCCTGACCTGCCTTGTACGTAAGCTCCTCACACGGCTTTTTCACTGCCAGCGTTTGCCCACTCTCACACTGACCCTGCAGGAGAAGGCTGCTGATTTTGGGCACCAATGATGCGCTTACATGCTCTGAACACAGGTATTTTCTTTTAGAAAAAAGAGTTCAAGTTCTAAATCCTACATTTTGGAGACCCCAAGAATTTAGATGGGATGTCCAAGCGTCCTGTTCTCCTAGTCACATAGATGATACGGGACCCCATCTGTGTCAGTCCGAAACTGCATCTAGATCACAATCAGCGAAGACACATTTGAATCAACTTCTGATATAATCTTTCAATAAAGAAAAAACCCAAACTATCACCAACAAAAAAAAAAAAACCAAAAAAACCATGGAGGAGCCTGTGACGCAAAACCCCATGGTACTTAAATGCAGCTTGGCTGTCCACCTCTCCAGCACTGCAGGCAACAAGCAGCTTGAACACCAACATCCAGCCAGCTCTCGGCCAAGTCTGCTGCTCTCCAAGCCCCCCATGAGGAACCGAGCAGGTGGGTGCAACTTTTAACCTCGCTACGCACTGCAAGGCTGCACTGGTTGATGTTTGTCACCAGCTCAGCCACTTAATGCTTTAGAAATTGGGCATACTGTACAAAGCCAGGAAGCTTTGCAAAAATGATGTAGAGGCTTGAGATCATTCATTCTATTCTTTCTTTTTTTCTTTCCCCTTTTCATTTCAATGCAGAAATGAACAGGTTTGCACTCTTCCTCTTCTGTTCACTGGTGTCATTGGGCTCCCTGGCACCAACAGCCACCACAGAAGAAAGCAGAAGTACTCCAGAACAGAGGCAGAAGCGTTTTACTACCAGAATAAAGCCCTTAGCATCGGTGATTGCAAGCCACGCATCTACCTTGTTTGAAAACTACGTAAGTGTGCTACTTGGCATTTGCTGTGCCTATGTCCATGGAGAAATTGCTTGAATTAGTATAAGACGCTAGAAAGACCAGCAGAAAAGAAATATTTGGTTTAAAACCTAAATTGTTCGCTTTTCTGTATTCCGTATAAGACGAGAAGCATTTACACTGTGTTATTTTAGGGCAGAGCTGGAGCAAAGGCTAGGACAGCTGGGGAAAGCTAGGGCAACTTCACCTCAGCAAACCACTAGCTGTGACCTTCCAGACTACAGGCGTTGCTCCTTCTTGGTCTCCTGAGTCCCTCTAGGCTTGAAGCAGGCATCGTTTGGGTTGAAACTAGTTAGATCACTGGAAAGATGGAGACAATCACCTGGCTCTTTGGTCTGATCCTAGTCCTAGAGCTGTCAAGAGCACTCCTGCTGGAAATCCTGCTCCCTATCCTTTCCTTGGAGATGGCAAAAAGAAGCCAAGCAGCAATGCTGCAGACACATTTCAGTTCCTGGGAACTCATTCCCAAGAGTAAGTTGATAGAAATCAACATAAACATTTCCCCTGAATTCGTTATTGAAATCAAAACCATCTCTGCTGAAAGAGAGGAAAACAAGCTCAGGCCAAAGCAAATCTCTCGTGTCAGTAAACTTTGCCCATATGGCAACGAAAGAAAAAAAGAGACTTCAAAAAGATGAGAACAAAGCCCAGGGTGGGTATTAAGACAGAAAGTGCTGCAGCATCGTAGCCACAGCGTGTGGTGCCCGCTTCACAAAAGGAGCAAAGGTGTCAAGACAGCTATTTAACAGTAACAGAAACCCCAAGCACACGCAGACAGGACGGTATGTGCCCAACGAGTCAAATACAACGCAACCACGAGAAAAGACATAAACCAAAAGATTAACAATTCCTCTCTCCTTTTCCTCCCCTACAGAACGCCTGTAGCCCTATCACACCCAGAACTGAAAGCTGGCTAACTGCTCACTCCCAGGTCGAAAACTTGGTGAAGGAAATACCCGAATGCCCAGTTTTCGATGCAGATTGCTGCTTTTTCCACATTTTTTACAACCTTCTGCGAAACCTGAAAAGTGATGTCGAATTAATCTGTGGTACGAATTTAGATCAGTTTTTCGATGAAAATATCAGTCAGCTACAAGCCACGCTGAATGAACGAGCGGCGCTTTATACCTGCCAGAACAAGGACCTTGCGCAGATGGATCGTCAGGTCCAGGAGATGAAAACAGCAAAGAAGAAGATGTTCATCTGGCAGGCTCTGCAGAAATACGAACAACTTATGCAAAATACAACAAAAATGAACTTGTAAGCAGAAATGTAATAGGCCAGGATGAAAAAATAACTTTAAGATACTACAAACTTGGCTAAATGTGAGCTCTCAGTAGTTGTGTTGTAAGTTTGATGCCAGGAACAACATTGGTAACGTACTTGCTACATACTATAACTATATAATCTGTTTTAACTTAATATTTAAAGGATGAATGTCTTAAGTTATTGATTGTATTTATTATAAACTATTTATATGGTTTCATTTGCAACAGTATGGAAAAAGGATGAATTGACGTGGTATTTATATCTTGCAAATATTTCTCAGAAGTTGCTTGTCAGTAGAATGATTTTGTATTTCTCCGCTAGTGAATTGTATTTATGAGTTTATATAATACATCTATTTTTATAGATTTATTTAAGGGATTATATAGTTTATATATATTTATTCAGATTTTTAACTTTTATATATTAATACTGAAAGGTTATGCAAATGGTTTTACTAATTTTCTGCCATTATATTTGGATAAAACCTGGAATTTAATTAAAATGAGATTAAATAAAACTAATTTTGCTAGATTCTCTTTTACTATACAACTCTTTTTTTACAGTATTTCTTGCACTGAAAACCTAGTATTTTATTAAGCAGCAAATCAAACAAGTTGTTTCTGGTCCTTACGTTATGTTAGAAACAGCACATATTGTCCTTTCCCATCCATTTTCATTCATAGACATCGAGCAGTTTGGTTTCCTAACCTCCTAACTGGTTTCTCGATTGGATGCCCCAGTGGGTAAACTGTTTTCTAAACAGCCCCTGCTTCCGAAGGCTAAATTATTGCGGCTTCTGCAACTCAGCTTCAGAGTCTGGTTTAGATTTACAAGTTTTCATGGCCCACAGCCAGCACCAGCTCTGCTGGAATCATCTTGGATTAGCGCAGACATAACAACTGCACTGAAATGTGGCTGAGCCAATTATCGCTCCTGGAGCTGGTAACAGAGCAGAAACTGTCCAGAAGGTGCAACTCCAGTCTCAGATCCTTAATTTTTACTGGAGAAAGAAGAGTGGATGGAAATGATCAACCGGGGATGTGCTTACCCCCAAGGCAGAAGGAACATCTGCTGACCTTATCAGGTGGGGTCAGCAAACCAATACAAGCAGGAACACATTTACATCCTGAGGGCTTAGACATCACCATTTTGCATGGTTGTCACAAACCACGTGAACCTTGCTGAACCAGAGGATTATACAGGGATGCTCCCCGAAGTTTCCTCTTCTTGCACATCTTTTCTTTCACCTTCTGAATACATATGTATCTAAATGAAAGTATTTTCCTTGGAAAGGGAAACCGATTTCTTCAGAAGTTCAAACAAGCTCTTAAAGTGAGTCAGATGGTGCGGCCCAATTGATATCACAGGAAGAGCAATCTGAAAAAGGAGAGAGTTGTTCTCTCTCCATCGGGGCACAGAGCTGAACTACCAGCCCTGCAGACTCAGCTCACCTCGAGAGTCTGAGCTCACACACATGGAACGCACACTTGAAGTAGGGAGACACAAGTTTATGCAAAACTGCGGCAAGCTGCCCGGTCTCCTCACAAGCGCTTGAAAGAGAAGGGCGCCTTGCCACAAGCGTTTGGGATGCAGCAGGACAGAGAGGTTGGTTGGCTGATACGAGAACAACAAACTTCAAAGGGCTGAGGTCAGGAAGCGATGGCCAGCACCTCTCTGAGGAGTCAGAACAAGAGCCTAAGTGCACGCCTAGGCAAGGCAGACAAAGAGTAACTGCACATAGTCTTGAGGCACAAAGTGACATGTGTGTCTCACTAAAGCATGTCTGACATCTGCATTATGCTTATTTCTCCAAGCTCATACAGCAAAGAGCAACTGCTGTTGTCAGACAGAGCTCATTTAGGTTCTCCAGGCAGCCTGTGAATGTGTGGCTGCTCACATACCATCCTTTCACTTATCCCAACGCAGTCGGTTCCCTGCAAACCTCAGGCAGATGTAGAGGCTTCTTTCAACAGCTTTTCCCACTTCTTTGAGAGAACGGGGCAGCTTCAGAAAAGGGAGGGACATTAAAGAGGTTGAGTCACATGTTGGATGACTGAGCTTGGACTGCAGTCAAGGGAAGATGTAAGAACCAACACCAGCCCTAATGCAGAGGTGGTGGTATAGCCTCCTTTGCAAGAGATTCTCGGGACCTCTGCTGCCCGTGCTCAAAGGCTCAGATAGAGCTTGAGAATCAAAGAGATTCTCAGAAGATCACTTGAGCATTCCCAGAGAGAAAGGCTCAGACAAGTTGCTCCCAAAAGGAGAAGGCTGCCAGCCCCAGACAAAACAGTGCATGAACATCTGCAGATCTGTAGTTTTCCTGGTGCAGGATCATCAGGGCTCAGATAAATGCTCCTCAGCCCTGGAGGATTTCCTCAGGCTGGAAATTAGGAGATACACTTGCACTACATGCTGATCATATCTGCTGTGACAACGAGATGGTCACTAGGAAAGCTTTCTTGGCCATCGCTTACCCAGTTATCCTGACTGAAAATGAAGCTTTTGGCTTTCAAACAATGAACCGTTGAGATGGAGGAGTCACAAATCGGCTTTGTAAGGAGTACCAAAAGAGCAGGCAGCAGCAGGACTTGGGGACATAAGTTTGATCTTTGGAGGTTTCTTTTCCATTTGCATTGGGGTTTGTGAAACACACACCTTCCGAGGTAGGAACATGTTAAACATCTCTCTGGATGACAATAGAGACTCTTCTGTGTTTGCACAACAGGAATTTCCCTGACTTTGAACTATTCATTGTCTGCCCACCTCCTGGTGATGAGCACTCTCAGGAGGAGAAAGTCCTCAGGGATGGGAATAGGCAGAGCATAAGTCCTAAGAGTAAATACAGGTTAAAACTAAAGAAAAATAATTAAACCTCTGTGTAAGCATTGTTTTCCATACTTTTACATATAAAGAGAGAACCGAGCTGGCTGCCCACCAAGGTGCCAATTCCCTTACAGCAGTGATTTCATTTGGCATAACTTCCATGGAGCAAACATCGGTCCATTTCTGGCAGCGTTCAGGGATCAGCAGAATCAGCCACAAAAATAAGTCATGGCAATAACCGCCTTTTGGCACATCAGCTACAGTTACAGCAGCCTCACTGAAATCACCACACAATCAGTGGCAGAGAAACAGCACTCTTCAGCCTCAGCTTCCTCCCAGAGAGGTGAGATAGCATCATTGCAGTAACACTGGCACTGGTAATGCTTGGCTGAGGGTGAAGTTAGGCTGAAGCGTTGGTTTATTGCTGTTTAAATAGCACTGTTATTCACTGCCTTCCTCTGTCAAAATGCTTTATGTGAGATCAAGCCACAGGTATTTAAAAAATTAAATGCAAATAGAGTTTGAAAACAGCTCTACCTTTTGCTGGAACCGCAGGCCTGACTCATCAAAAGTTCGCGTAAGCATTAATCTTGCAAGATTAATCTTGTGCAATGACTTGAAAATAAAATCCCTCTCTTCACTCATCTATTACCTTTCGCTTTAACTAGAGTCTCAGTCACCCAAAGTGGCTTCCACTGGGCAACAAAATCCAGCATAGCAATGAGGCGACAACTGAAGCAGAGAGTGTCGAAGCGTCCTACCAGAAAAAAACAAAAATTAGTCATTAAAGGCAAAGATGAAGTGTTACTTATTTAATTTTTAAATGGACTTAATTGGCTCAACATCTAACACTGACATCAATTCATGGAAATACCGTGTTACCCAATCTCAGTGCTGTCCAAGCAGTACGTCAGTCAAGAGCCCCAGGCCCAAGCCTGCAAGAAAATAAAACCCCTCAGGGCTTAAAGCATTAGTGCTGGCCCTAAAAGCTTAAGAGTTTTACCTGTCTTGGAGAAAGACCAGGGCTGCCTTTGAATTACTCACCTATTAAAAGTAGGTGCAGAAATACATAGATGGTTGCCTACTTTCGTCAAAAGAGCTTTCTCTCACTGTTATGCTTAATATAATTAACAACAATAAGGGTCTGATCACTTTAGGAACACATCAGAGTGTCATTACAGTTGGAAATTACGTTCCACAAACAGTGAAAGGGCAGGCTCACTGGTTATTAGGGTGAAGAAATATGTGTACTCTGCAGACATCTGGATTTCTGGCAACGACCCATTAGCCAAGTTGTTCATTCCCAGTCTCTAACCTGCTCCAGGAGTTGATAATCCAGCTAACGCTTACTCTGGTGAGACAGAGAACAACCCAGCTCGGAGCAAACACAGTCTGGTGGCCAATGCATGAGAAAAGGAAACCAACTCTAGGCTCCAAGTAAGCCCATCAGAGTGAGTTTATTCTTTCAGCCAAGAGGCACCAAGTTTCTTAAAGTGAGTCCAAACTTCAGGAGCTTGAGAGGATATAAGCCTTGCAAACAGGAAAGCCAAACATATGGATCCCAAAGGAGTTACTTCAACATTGCCAAAAGCAAAATGAGCCCTTGTCACCTTCCAGAGCTGCCAAAAGGGCAGCAGGTGCTGGTCCTGGTCCAGGAACAATTCCACTTACCATTTCCCAAAGGCAGTTAGGAAATAAAAGCATTACAAGCAGTTTCTTCCAAAAAATAACCTTTATTGTTTTGGTTGTAAATATAAAAAAATGCATTGCACAATTTAACAGACCTACTGAAAAGTGCTACATATCAACAGCACAACAGAAGTTGTGTCATGCAACAGAACAGGAAGCCTAGGCAAAGCAAGAGCGTAACCTGAAGTCCTCATACCTCCAAGCTTTTTTTTTTTTGCCTTTTTTTTAACAAGAATGAACTCCATTCACTTAAATACATTTAAATACAAGGTTAGAAGAAAAAGAGCAATTAATTAATTGTATTCTTAATTAGAAGGCTGGCTCCTAACATTGATATCTTCTGATTCAAAACCTTATTCATGTTGGAAAGGTTCAGACCTAAAAGCAGTTCAGCCAATAGCTAGAAAGTCATTCTATTACACACCCAAGATGCGTTTCCATGCAACTGAATCAAGTTTTACAGACCAATCTACAATTCAGTACTACCAATTCTGTTCTAACACAGAAAATGAGCATAAAATTCAACCAAGAATGAAACAAAAGGAAACTTGAGGCCTTAACTGATATGGGAACAACATCGGTGCCCTATAAAAGAAAAAAAAAAACCAAACCAAATTATCACCTCTGAAATGTAAAATGTATAACCTGGGGAGAAGCAATTGGAAAACTCCTGTTGTCTCACCTAACCAAAACCCCTCCTAAAAGCCATCAACAGTTGTCCACAGTTGATATAAATGAATCCATAAAGCACCTAAACCAGGCATCATCAGCCTTTGATTCTGGGTGATTTTGCACACAACAGGGATGGAAAGGAACGAAAAAAGAAAGAAGAAGGTCAAGATAACAACAACCCATTGTTTTCAGCAGCATCTTCTAACTGGCAACATCAAGGCAAGAATTATCCACTCCAGAAATAAAGAAAGTGAAATAGCTTTCAACTAATTTATACTACAAAAGCAGCATCTTACTGAGTGTTTCTGCAGCGAGCTTCCCTCTTCTGCTCTCGAACTGCTCTTCAGGAGTTTTAAGCTTTAAAAGCAAACAAAACAAGATTTACCTGCCCTTCTCACCTCTACCACACAAACATACACACACTCTCAAGGGAATGTAAAAAGATCTGAAGATACAAAATAGAGGGATGTTGTTTTCCAACACAATTTGACAGCCCTTAAGTCTTTTCAAGCCATCCCAGATTCAGAGATTTCAGCATCTGCATATTTACTGGGTTTCTGTCAGACTTCTGCTGTGACAGCTTGGACGTTTGTGCGTTTCCATCTGTGTGCATAGGAAGGGAGGATGGTGAAGTCAGCAGGAAAGACTCATTTTTTTCCACACACACACCACTTTAAACAACCCTTAGTTTCAAAGGGACACAGTAATGCACCACACAGATAAAATCCTCTTACAACCCAGGGAAGCCCCAGTTTGTCACTTCACAATTTCCCACACAGCGCTGTTCTGGGGGAGGAATGTGTGACCTAAGATAAATCAAATGCTCACAGGATGCCATGATCTAAGGCACAGATGGAAACATTCTAGTAAGTCTCCCATCAAAGAGGTTTCCCAAGGGGTCTAGAAAAGCATGGAAGAACATGCCAATCAGGTCAAATGGTATTAATTACGAATCCTTTGGTTTTGTGCAAAGATCAGCCCATTAAGACGAAGCAGGAACTTGCCTCTGTTCCTACTACTCATTAATTCCTTGAATTCTAGTTTGCTCCTGGACTTTCACCACTTATTACTCCTGCTAACATGAAGCACCATACAAGCCCAATAACCATATCGAATAATGCACAAGTTCTCCAGAACCCGTATTTGGGGTGGAGGCCTTCTACAATGTACTGATCAACAGAATTCAAGGTCAGAAGGAGCCACTAGACAGCCTCCTTCTAACTTTGTGTATATCATAGGCCATACATATTTTACCTAACCACCCCCTTACAGGGTGAAATACGTTGGATTTGACCAAATATGACTTGTATCCACCTATACAGGGATTCTTTAAAAGTTCAGCACCAATTCACTGAAGACAGACATGCACCACCTGTAATTCTGTGTAGAGTATAGGCACTAGGTGTTTTGCTCATTTAAGTATACTTTGGTGACACTGAGGAAACCAGAGTGCTTAAATTAGGAGAGAAAGTGTTACCAAACTTTTGAAAGAAATACAGTGTTTAGACTCCTCAGTGGTTAAGAAAGACAGACTAAGGAGTTAAAACATAAACCAAAGTGGAAAACTATACAAGAATGAATACATACGTGGTCAATCTCTTTTCATACCAATTCTCAGTACTTGTACTGTGCAGGTGTGAGAAATAATAGAGCTTTTTCCTCCTGTGTTTCCAAATGAAGTGAAATCAAAACCTCACAAGGTTGACTGATAAAAGAATTCTGATTTGCAATAACAGTGACAAAAAAAACCACTGAATCACTGCTTCAAAGAGCAGCCACATCATTTCTGGTAACTGTACTACGTGGAAAGTATCTTTTCACTTTTCCTTCCTTCTCTTGTACGCTCTTGCCTAAGTAAGCAATCTGATTTAATTTCTTTCTCTTTACTGTGCTAAGATTTGCAGTCTTTTAATAGTTCCATGAGCTTGTTTCTCTTGTTTCACGTTATTAGAATAAGGACTTTCCCTCCAATTATAACTAGCTGACTGTGCAATATGCATGTTTTTTCCATCCACATCAAGATAAAAACTGCTAGTAGACCAAGTTTTTATCATTTCAGTCACACTACCCCCTCCTATTCCTAGAAGATCCCTCCTTTTCAGCTTCCAATCCATTCAGTGAGATCTGAGATGTTAGGATTTAAGCCTACAAGTTATATGACTTCCCTAAGCTTTGAGGTAAGCTTGCAGTGCGCTTTGCTTGTTAAGATATAACTCTAAAGGCATCGATAGTAGTAATGGTAAAAATCAAGCACAATCATTGCCTGACAAGCAGGTGACCACGCTGCAGGAGAGGATATTACGGAATCTGTTCATCTGAAAAGTACAGCAAAAACACAAGTGGGTCTGTTCTTGGATAATTTGCCTACTAATTTCTTTCTAGAAAACTGGATACATATTTTTAACATGCAAATATGCATGTCGATATCTATGCATCTCAAGGAGATAGCCCAGTAAAGAAATAACTTGAGGGACACCCGAGCTTAACAGGGTTAAATGACTGCACTGGAATCAAGTTCATAATTGATGATAAAAACTACAGGATTTAAAGCACTGATTTTAAAAAGAACTTACGCTTATTCAACACTTTTTATCCAGATGCCTCCCAAAGAATATTGCTTCATTGATTACAACAGTATGTACGAAAGACTTAGATACAGATCCACCCAGAAAATCTCCTCACTTACTGTGACAACCTTTATACATTGGTTCAACAAACTATTCCTTAGCTGAGACTTGGATTGTCGTTGATTTTGTCTCAGGGACACAGGTTTTCATATGTGTCACAAGCTTCAAATGAGGTGTCAGATCTACTGTTAAAAAACAAAACAAGAACAAAAAAAAAAACCCCAAGACAAACCAAAAGTATCTCCTCCTTCGTCTGGAGAGCTATGGAAAAGCATGATTTTGCCTTCCCCTTTGGCCCTTCCCCGCCCCGCAGTCCCCCAGCTCACAGTACCTTTGCTCAAGGAGGGGGCCCTAGGATTAACCTTTCACTCTTTCTTCTTGCTACAGTCCTTCACACACATAAGCGAACTCTGCAATGAAAGTCAATAGCTGCAAAACCTTAGGACAGAGAAGAAAGAAATATTCCGTGTGCTTAGTCCTACTCCCCAGGCCTATTATTTCTTCATAAACTTTGGCCCCCAAACGGGAGAGCCCACCGACCCCATTCCACATATGCAGGAAAAGTGTTTTAGCTGCTTCTCATTTTAGCACTGCGACAGCCTGCTAATCACCTCCAGGCAGCCTGCTTCTGAAACTGGAAGAAAACTACTCAGAGGAGGTAGAAGAGAAACATTACCCGCAGATTGCATAGCTCTTAGGAATCAGAATTCAGAAGTGAGTGGAATTACAAGGGTCATAGGATCACTCCGGACTAGCAATCAGCCAGAAGGAATATCCCAGTGCTGCCTCAGGATGGACAATCACTGCTGTAACAAGACTGAGGTTACCTGCAGCAGAGCACAGACTGGCTGAGACTGTCACACAAAAGGTTTATGCAGTCTTTTGGGCTTTGTATGTTTTGTAATTCGTGTTGAACATAACCTTCCCATAGAGGCCGAATTAGCAAAGTCCTTCAGGTTTCTCAGATAGAAGGCAAAAGGAATAAGCAAAAAAGATGAAGAAGCAAAGAACTGACTATAAGTCCATGTGGTTTGATATAGTTTCTGAGTTAACAAAAAAGCCAATTTCTTAACATTACAAACTCAATTCTTGTCTCTGAAGTGCTACTACTGTTATCCATGGATGTGTTTTATATGCACACATTTTATAAGGAAGGCAGCTGAACTCTGCAGTGTGTAAGAAAACACTTCATACACTAAATAGGTTTGAAATCCATGTATCTATCCTAATTGCAGAACCTATGCAATCTAAAACAGTTTTCTTGCACTTACTGCTCAGCCTGCTACTCCCTTGCAATGGCTGTATCAGGAAAAAAAATAAAAAAGTTACTTTATTTGCTAGAAAATAAAGCATGTCTTGAAACTGATCATATGCAATGATATGCTCATCAAAATAAAAATACATAAAACACAGCCTGAGATTTTAATTCGAGTGTTTTTGCCATGAGTTGATAGATTTTCTTCTCCTTTGGTTTTCAGTATGATCCTGTTTAACAATTTTCACTGTTCAAGTAAAACAAATAGGACTGAATACCAGAAAACAAAATAAAAAGTACATTTTGTTTCATGAAAACAAAAGTATATTTCCCCTTTAAGAGAATATTGCTTGGTGTACAAGATTTACACTTCAGAGAACTTAGTACTTGAAGCTGTTTCATAGAAATACGTTTGTTGCATATAGATGCATGCTGCATTGATGGAGATATATTGCTGCCTGCAGGACTCAGACCTGCTAGATTTACCTGAGCTTGGTGTTTTCTCACTTAATGGAGCACAGCACAGCACTGAAGAGGAATAAAAACGTTATGACAACGTTACATCATACTTCCACGTATTCTGAAGGCAGAGCCAGGTGCCCCGAACAACGTCTCGGGTGATGGAGAGAATTCTTTCTAAAGTGCACCAACTGAAAGGAGACTCGCCAGGCTGCTGGGCTGGCAGGTTCTCCATCCCTTGTGTAAGCAACTCATTGTCTTTGGTTTTTACGTTTCGCCAGCTGTTTTGTTCATCTTGCTAACTGCCTCCGTGGCTTGTTCTGGCAGACACGATGGATCTGACAGAATTGAGGTGGTTGTACTTAGATGCCGGAGGGTGTTCAGCACCACTATAAAAGAAAGTCAGAAAAGAATCAAGAAAAGCCATTAGTCTGACTGCAAACAGACCCACGCAGGATAGTATCTGGGTGCTGCAAGGCTGTTACACTTGACAGAACTATGGAAATACTTCTGCAAAACACACACACATCCACACAGAGTGAAAACAATGAACAAAAGATTTGCAGGAAATGGCCCAAGGAACAAGGAATGGAGACCCAGGACTTTAATAAAAACACTTATTTCTTCTACAAAAGAGAGTACCTCTTGGCAATTACAACTGTAAATGTAAATATTTGCTGTGTTGCAAGAAGGAAAGGATCAAGCAAACATGCCCAAACAGAAGGTCATTTTAAAGCTGAATACAAATCTCAGAAGACTTCCTCCATAACTAGATAAATCACACTGCCAAATGTACTCCCATCTAGGGTGGAGCATTTGAAATTTAAATGCAGCTTGAGATTGTTTCAATTCCGGTATCTATATTCAGCAGTTCAGGTATTTTTTCTGTTCAGCATTAAGCACATGACCAAGCATCTTCACAGTCAAAAGACGTTCTTATTTTTCCACTGATATAATAAAAAGGAACTGGAAATCACATTCAGCATCACATGCTTTCTTTGTCATCCCCTGACTTTCAAGAAATGGTATAATGTATGATCTCACTCCCTATAACCTGGAATAACTGCCAGATAGAACTTCACTTACTTGGCCTCAGAACAGGAAGAGAACAGTGCTGATCGAACCAGGCCATTGCGGTTTGATTCAGATCCTTAAAGCTTGCTGTGGAAACCATCCCATTGAAGGACTCAAACAACGGCTTAATAATAATGCTGAACTGCAAAGCATCAAATGTTAAGGGAGACAACAAAAAAGGAGTTCAAAATATTTTATGGGAAAGGCTACAGTCTGCAAAGAAAACAACGGACTTCTCAACGGACCTCGACTACCAGAGGGACTGCAATATTTCAAAAAATAGTTTTTGAAACATTAACACTAAAACAAAGGATAAAAATGGAATCTCAGCTCCTAGTGACACTCAGTACTTTTTGCAAAGTTCCTCTACAATTCACCCAACCTCCTACAAACCAACTGTACACTCTGACACTTCCAAGTGCATGAGTATCTGAAACTTCTACATATGTGCAGTTCATTTAATTTCTTCATTGCCATCTTTTTCATATAACACAGTTGCTTCCACTGCAAACGGATACAGAACCTTTAGTGTAGCCACATCACTTACCATGGCGCAACACAGACACAAGGTGGGGTACCTGGATAAGTCCTGCCTCGCAACAGTGAGTCCAGCACAAGCTAACAGCGCAAGGATTCAACCAATTTCTCAGTAGATTTCTCAGCAAACACTCAAGTTCTCTGCCACTGCAGCTAAACTAAGACCTCAAAGTACATAAGCATATTCTAAGAGATGATCAACGGTGTGGGCAAGGATTCCCACACCAAGCACCAGATTTGCTGATATGCATCTACGTGGACCAGAACAGCGGCAAGCAGAGGACTGTCAGGCTTTTCCTTTGGCTTTCTACCATGACAGCTTGGAAGGATGGGCCTGGAGTCGGCAATAACCCTGGCAAAAAAGGGGTAGACAGGATTCTTAGCCTGTAGTATGTTAAAATGTACAGAGCACCACTACAAGCCTCAGCTCCCAGGCTTTAAGATGAGCCTTCCTGGAACGGTCATCACATCTGAACTCAAACCAGCTGGCTAGAATATTGCCATGATAATTCACTAAGTAGATTCCACCTTACAGGTACATTTATTTCAGAAGCTGGTTGGATGATAAAACTCACCAGAAGGCTCAGGATCGGTGGTTTTACCATGTTACTTCAGATGGGACTTTCTGACTACAGTCAGCAGCAAGTGAGAATGTGGCCCAAACCACCCTCAGCATCGTCATGAACCCCCTGTGGTTTCTCACTGCGGCAAGACAGGGCTGACAATTGGCTGGAATACTTGAAGGGGTTCGCATGCCCGTAAAACTTTTACAGGGTATTATTCTATAAATAGAGTAACATTCAAGAGTATTCTATTCTTGGGTTATCTCTAATAGCCCAAGACCACATTACTCATTTCCCTCCCATATTAACAGAAACTATGGTATTTTCATATTTGTAATGAAACTACCCTTCTCTCCTACAGTCATTTCATGAAAAGGAGATTTTTTATTATTATTATTAGCACTCACCCCTGGACACTGCCAGCTTTTACTGCAAGGCATTCTGAAATATGTCAGCACATGTTAAGAATTTAATCCAGCTGTTAAAACAATACTTACATCCTGACTTGTAAGGAGAAGTCTGGGAACATTACTTTGCCTATCAAACTTCTCTTTCACCAAATATAAAAGCCTTTGCCTTTTCCAAAGCCGTACACACCCCAGCTACTCAAAATTACATTCTGATCCTTGATAACCTCTGCCACTTTCTAGAAGTCTCTCACTTCCAAATTCTGGAGATATTTAACAACTTGGAGCAGCAAAAAATAAACGCATTACCTGATCAGTAAACATATCTGGGGTTGTCTTTAAAAAAAAAGATTTTCATTGTTATACTGAAGACCTATATTTTTGTAGTCCACTTGGAACTATTTCAATCACAATTTGTCTTTCTACCTCCTGCATATTTGTTTGCTTGTAACAATAGCTGGCAGCAAAGTGGAGCAGAGTTGATTCACTGTTTAACAAAAAACAAACAGAAAAGCTCAATAAAGAAAAATAAAGAGGAAAGGAAAAAGAAAAAAAAGAAGAGAAACACGCAGGTTTTTAAAACTGCCATTGCAACAGTTTCAGTAACAATTTGTAATGTTTTTTTTCCCTGAAATCTCTTATTACCTGCTCAGCTTTTCCAAAAGACCATAAGAGCTGCACTTACAGAAGCAGTCCATTAAACACTCCTTGTAATGTAAGAGCCCACCAAGAAAACCTTGCCTTTTACTTCCAAGTTACCTTCTGTATCATAAGGTGAAGATTTCTGCCTCACAACAGGACTCATATCCACATATAGACGTGAATTAAAACTGAGGACACGCATTATTTAAATACCTTGGCTTAATGTCACAGCATCAGAACCCAGAGTTCTTGGCTCTTAATATATTTGCACCAAACCTCAAGCTCAACAGGTTAATATAAAAGGATACGATCCAAAATTTCCAGTTCTGCAAGGTCCTGCTTCTCACATACTCAGCAAACATCTTCCTCATGTGGTCACATCTTTGCCGTGTTACAGGAACCCCAGTTGCAGGGAGCTGCTGTTGACAAGAACTGAAAATAAGATGTTTTGAGGCCAGAATCCCCACCAGAAAGGACACAGTTCTCTTCTAGACTTAATTACAGCAAAAGAAGACGCCTGACTCGATATGCTTGACTTAGGTGGCTTCCCGGTGCACGACCCACCCCAGAATTTAACTGTTAAAGCCAGGAATACATATTGTTTGCCAATCATTTTTGGCTATATTCACACACCAAAGTGATTTCCCAAGCTGCTACACAGTTCTTATTGCAAGCAACAAAACTGAAAACAAAGTGTAACAGAGAACAAAGTAGTTTTGGCAACCAATTAGAAAAAATTACATGAGGAGTCAAGGAAAAAAATTAGAGTTACTCCTGAGCAATGTTACAGAGGAAAATGTTACAAAGATTCTTAAGAAACAGATCAATTTAAAATAAAACCAAACAGACATCATCTTATTTTTAAAAGAAAAGATTTGTTGTTAAGTCTAACATAATGCCTAAGCCTAACACCGTGGATGGAAGAAAAACCACTGGGGTTCTCCACATGGGTTGCAATAGTACATAACTATTGTAAACCCACAGAGGAAACAAAGGCACCAGGCAGGTGAAGTGACTTATCAGAGTTATGCTAGGCCAGTGGCAAGTTCCTTGATTCCAAGTCCTGCATCTTACATACTCAACCATACTTTCCTATTCAAATTGACTGCATTTGGAAAGAAAACTGCAGCAAAGCCATCATGAAGAGTGTTTCACCACCCAGTGAGCCTAGCTTTAAAGAACCATCATCACTGGCTGCTTCTCAGAATTATTCTAACTGACCGGACGCATCTTTTCTGATGCTGCCACTGCTGTGCATTCATGCTCAGAGCTTGCTGAAAATCCACATGGTTTGCTACCAATGCCCATCCCACAGCAGGCCTACTTTTTGTTTGGAAGTTGGTAGCAACTCTACCTCTGTTCAATACCCATGTGTTGTTTGGCACGACACCTGAGGCAAACATCCCCTGTTGTTAGCCAAAGCAACGTTAAAGCTGCTCTGCTTCAGTATAGAAATCTCCCCAAATCTCACATGATGGCAGCGTTTAGCTCCTCGATTTCTTCCCGAAGGCGCCTGGTTTCCTCTTGCATCTGTGTTCTTTCCTGCTGTAGTTTAGCGATATATTCTACTGTTTTCTGGAGCGTGATTACATGGCTGATCTAGACCAAACACAAACATAAAGCTCACTTGCTGGAACAGATGAATAGTTTGCCCCTAACCTGCTGCAACAGCTAGAAAAACACTTCAGCACCTTCTCTAAAGTTTCCTCCACACGTGCAAAAATGCATAGCTAGGCAGATCAAAATGCTTAGGTAATACTAGACTTCATTTCTCCAACTCCTGTCTGCACACTGTACAGAGAAATGTGGTTGCAGTGGTTTCTTTCTTCCACAAATTACATTTTTGCTACTTGGTTGAAAAAAGTATTTTAATAATTAGAATGTTTTATTTCATTACCTATCCTCTTAAAAACATTTACAATTCTTATTTAAGTACTAAAGGTTGTGCTGCGTCTGCTGAAAGATTTATAGTGCAGATTAATAGCGCTATTAGAAGCATTGTTTGAAGTTGACAATATAGATTATTTAGTTTGAGAAACCTGAAGTTATTAAACAGAAGGTTAACACAGTTTAGCCATCACCAAAGGGGACAGAGAATGTCACAGATAGTCTTCAGTTTTGAGGAATGAATGAAATATCTGTACTTTAGAAATAAAATAATCAGACATTTTACTAAAGCTGACTTTTCAAAACTGGTTACCTTCCAAACAGGAACGAGATTTTGGCAATTTATGGCCTAAATGTATAAAATCATCAAAATTATGTGAACAAACCAACATGCTACACACTCAGCTTTCATCTTTCCCACGTTTCAAAAGGTACAGGTAGTTAAAGAACATCCGAATTTTGTTGCTCAGGCAAGTGTGTTTCGATTGTTCTGAATTCAGTTTAGTTAACTAAGTCAACTAGTGTAATTCCGACAAAGACATTGACAAAGAGAAGTCAGCTGGGGATTTTTCTCTGTAAATCTATGCACAACGGACAGGTGACAGGGGAAGAAAAAAAGCCCTGAGAATATTTGCAAGGCTGTGGACACAGGGCCAAATTCTTAAAGGCAGCTGCCCATCACGGGGTGGGGGAGGCTGGAACTAGATGATCTTTAAGGTCCCCTCCAACCCAAATTATTCTATGATCCTATGATTCTATGAATACCAGATATAAAGAGACCTAGAGGGATTTTCAACATCATCTGAACTGGCCAGGCTCCTAACTCCTCCTGGCAGGGAGAGATCTCACTAGTGTAGGAAGTTTTTGGGATTTCACTGGACATTTTTTTTCTTCCTTTGGCTCACTGACATGTTTCAACAGTATCTGCAGGTGCACAGGTTTGCTTTGCCGTGCTGTCAGCTGACTGAACACAGCACAGCTGTGGTTAGCATGGCATGAAGCTTAAGTGAACAAGCTGTGCTCAAAGGTGGGTACAAAACTTCAGGCCAAATGTCAAGATACATTAAGCCAGACCCAACTTCACACCAACAGCATCTACCTGGCTTCTGGGGACTCCCAATTCAATCAGAATAAGCTTACAATACTGGCTGGACCATAGCTTTAAGTCCAGCTATAGGGAACAGAAACCATCTAGAACGGGTATAAAAAGCCCACATGTCAGTTTTTCCTCCTTTCCCTGTTATCTTTAAAGCTGCAGCACCTCATCAGACAAGAATCATTCAACATTTGAAGCTGCGTCAAAAGAACATCTAAAAGATGAAGCACTTTCACATGCTCCTTTGACTTTAAGCCATGAATCTACCATCGTTCCCCTTCTAAGTCCATCAGTTCAAGCATCCTCACTGACTGACCGGCATTCGCAGTCAACAGTGAAGAGATTAAATTTACTAACAAGTGCTTTTAGAATGGCTCTTTATTATATTCCATATTAAACTGTTAGCGTCACCGAGTTACTTACCGACTTGGAGTTGGCTGGAACCAAGCTGTTCAGAGTACTGAAACCAATCTTGATATTAAACCTTCGTTTTTGTTCTGATATATGCCTCATTTGTCGATTCTGCATAAACAAAATTAGCTCAGTCTATGCTGTTCTCCTTTAGCGTTTTATTGCTGTGACTATTTCAGCTATACAAAATCACTGTGTCATTTTTGTTGAACTGTGGCATTCATAGTCTTCTCAGTCAAAGGCAAGGGACTATAAATTTGCAAGCAATGATTTAGGTAATCAAAAAGAAGCACTTGGTGTATTAAATTAAATTCCAAACCTTGCAGGTTTTCTTTCTTAAGTAAAAATTCCTATCTAAGATTGTCAGGTAATTTCCTTTTTCTGAAATTAAATTCCAATTTTTGATGCATAAAATTGGTTAGACTCTTGCTGAAGCCTCCAAGTTTGAAACAGTCTATATCACTTATTTGTAATACATACATAATTCCTACCGATGTAAACTAAACAGGCAGTAACAAAGATAAAGAAAACAGAATCCACAGCTCTGGCCTACCCTGAGGACAAAGGCTTTGCAGGAATTAGCATTTTCATTCATAGCGTTAAAAACTTAGAAGCTGTTTCCACCAAAATTCTTGGAAGAAAGTAAGGAGTTTGCACTTTGTGAATGCATTCTCAGCAGAGCTAGTTTCTCCAGCCGCAGCTCACCATCACCCCATTTGGTAAGGGAGGAAAACAATGTAATAAAGCAGTGAAGTGGCTGCCCAAAACCACAGAAAATGCAGGTTCAAGAGCAGAACTGAGATTTCCAGCGCCCCCTATGCTTTGTCAAACTGAATAAACTGCTACACCACAATTTAATCTAACTAGCAATGCGGAGGAGAAAAAGAATATACATCTAGGGCGCGGCAAACATCACTGCTTCTCTCTCGTCTTACAAGATTTACTGACACTACACACCCAAAACGATTCCCGTCAAAGCAGGAGAGTTTTAATGGCTATAAAGCCCATCTCGTTGCAGCTTCCTTGCTTTCAAGAACACTCCTCCACCTAGTGGCCACTTCCCCACCACCGGCCAGTCCTAATAATTCGTGAATAATTTGTTAACTTGCTCTCCAGCAGCAAGAACAGGCAGCTACTACTGATTGTGAGCAGTTATGCCATGCAAATAACTGTAAAAACTTTTATGAGTAACTTGCAGTATGCTCAGCAAGAGTCAGTTCTGATGCTCTTCTGCAACACAACTAGAATCGCGTGCAATCACAGGCTGCAAGCGTTTAAACTTACCTTTCTGCCCTGGAAGCAATCAAGTACTAACTCATAGGGTATATAAAGACACAGAAGCCAAAATAGGGGTTGGCACTTGCAAAATGGTGAGTAACACTCCCTTTCATGACAGAATGAATGAGAGGGTGCCAGCCAATTATCCTGCATTGGTTGCTTTTTGTGGTAAGTTTTTCATGCCATCACAGAAAGTGTTCTGACAAGGTCCCCTTGTGTATGAAGTACAGTCAGATTTCAGATGCTACCTCTAGACCGCCGAGTTCTTACCCCAATAATTCTTGAAGTGTTTTACAGATGTAACTTGTAGAGTCTGCGGAGCTGCTTCTCTGTGGAGCAGCATTGCATCACTGGACACATGTAAGTAATTCAGCAGGTCAAGAACTCCCCCTCCAGCGATGGCCAGAGCCCTGTGGACCTGAAGAGCCCCAACAGAACAATGGCAAAAAGCCACGGTTTAGAAAAACTAAGCCTAAAACCTTTGACCAAATAAACTGAGACCTGTCATAACACTCCTGTGAGCCGCAGCAGGAACTGCTGTCATGACCATAAGGACCTGCAGAGGTGTGTTTAAGCCTGGCCCTTCTGGTGACGCATCCCTCAAGACCAGAGCAGATTATTAAAATCTGACATCTTAAACTGAAGAGAGCAGCACAGATGCAGCGCAACTGACGTCTAAGCCACAAACAGCCCACTCACTGTTCCTGAAGCACAACTTAATCTCTAGTCCATGCTCGGACATCAGGGCAGAAAAGTAGCTACAAGGCAAAGAAGAAAAGCACTTTAAAGGAAAGGACACACACCTTAATTGCAGCCATATTAAGATCAGTGGCAGGTTTTCCTGAGCAGCTGTTCTGGGGAGACTGCGGACTGGGGCTCTGCTCAGAGGTGCAGGGGGAAGCTTGGCCTGAATTCTGACAGTCTCTGCCTTCATAAAGGGAGAAAGAAAAGTCACATTAACAAACAACTTTCTGTAGCAAATGCAACTGCTGAGAAGTTTCTATTCAGAATTCAACTGAACTGCAGTAAGCAATCAAGTCATACGCATTGATGAAGCAACCACATGCTAGAAAATATCAAGAAGGCTGGGAAAGCTTAGTACATCAAGGCACACAGCTACCACATTCCAAACAGAGATAGGTAATACGCCTTTCACACACACGCACATTTCATCAGAGGCATGTCGAACACGTAGGCTGCAATTCCATCATCCTGCTGGATTCCCCTGTTGGAGGTTCTAATGGCCTGGGACATAAAGGTAACACTCACAAGCCATCTACCAGCAAAACCAGCCCATGCCTGTAAACCAGCCCAGATATCGCTCTACCAACACGCATGCAAAAGCAGCCTTCACACTTACCTACTGGTAACAAAGACTCTGTCTGAGATCCTCCAATCAAAATTATACTTATGATACTGAACAACAAACCTATTCAACACTTCCTACACAGATGCCTTCCAAAAGAATTTAATTTCTCGGTGACTATGACAGTACAT
This sequence comes from Phaenicophaeus curvirostris, assembly GCF_032191515.1. Classification (NCBI taxonomy): domain Eukaryota; kingdom Metazoa; phylum Chordata; class Aves; order Cuculiformes; family Cuculidae; genus Phaenicophaeus; species Phaenicophaeus curvirostris. The sequence continues at coordinate 3,838,503 of NC_091408.1, forward strand.
CCTTTTAGAAAGGAGCCACTGACAAGAAGCACAAAAATCACAGTTGTGGGAATGCTGCACTGTAGTTTATGACAAAAATTGCAAACAACTGGATGCAACCAAAGCTTCAGGGTACAAGGGCCTAAAAGCTTTTCCTTCAAAAATTATCCAAGGATCCTGAAGGCCCATTTATACCCTGCCTAACCAATGGAAACACACTTAAACTTGTACGGGAGAAAGAATGATTGCAACTTTCTAACTTACTAGGTGTAGGTGAGGGAACTTGTGAACAGCTACTGTGGGAAGGGATTTGCTCTCCTTTCACCAACACATCCTGGACTACACTAGGAGAGAAGAGATGTGAGACTGTGGACTGGGTTTGTTGACTACTTGGTGCTCGCTGTGCTGGACCAACCAGAATGTTACTATGGAACTCCGTCACCCCGGGAGCCTGGGAACAGCATAGAAATAGCACAGAGGAAAACAGAGACATAAAGAGAGAGTTGGGGAGGAGGTGGGATGCAGAGGGAGAGAAGGGATGAGAGAAAAGAGAAAGGGGGAGAGAGAAGAAAGAGAGAGAGAGATTTGTTACCTTGCCTTTCACTAGAAGTAGCAAATCAATACATTATTAACAATCTGATGACATGAAACAAGGGCTAACATATAAGGAACTGGCAGGCACCGAAGTCAGACTTCTGGCAGGAGACCAGTATCCTTTCATAATTTAAAGCAGTATTACAACATGTTAACAGCATAACATGCTATTCCCACCTTCCTGCATACAACAAACTGGGAAACCCACTCAAGGTATGCTTTCCAACTTGTAAATGGAAAGGTGAGCATCCTGGGCTCCTTCTAGCCCCTTCACAATTAAGAAAAAGCACAAACCATCCCCATTCATAGTATTGGATATACATGCCTCTTTGTAATCTTACTGTTGCCTGAGATGGAGTCTGTGAAGACTAGATAGTGCTTCCAGGCCCATAAAATAGCTAAATTAAAAATAAGCAAACATAATACTGAATGCACAAATGCATATGCTGGGTAACAGGTGAGATTTAGTAGACTAGTTACCCTCTGGAGTGCATTACAGCTCAAACTACTTACAAATAACAGGCCTAGAAAATAAATATATACTTTTTTCTTCTCCTTACTCTGACAATTCCAGCTGGTGCAATTGCAACATTAGACTGAGACGTGGCTGGCGTCAAAATCCCCTCTCTTTTTAAAGGTGCTGGAGTTACAATCACAGCTCTGGACTGTCCCTGAAAGGCAGCTGAAGAACACAATCGAGTTAGAATAGTTAATGAGGAAAAAAAACAAAACCAAAAAGCTGGAGACTATTTTGTATGAAGTAACTTGTCATTGAACAGAGGAATGGATTAATGGACATCTAGTTGGTACTATTTAATTGCAACACAAAATGCCACCAGTTTTCTGATCATCTCAATCCAATTAATCCACTACAAAGGACTCCAACACACCAGTTATTTCTGAGGCTTCTAGCATCCCTGACACTCTTTCAGGGTGAATTTAGACAGGTACCTAGCAAACCAAGGAGCTGCGAGGTGTCTTCATTTTACCAGAGCTGGGTGTGACACAGAAGGAGGATCATCTTCACCCGTCCTCTCACATCCATACTTCTGGGATCTCAGGCTTCTGCTGCTGACCCAGCAAGGGCCAATGACAGAAACCATCTGAAGGATGTATATTCAATACTTAACGCTTTCTTGTATATATTTTAAACTCTCTTCCTTATACTTCACTCTACTAGCTTCTTTCACTATTTGGTTTTACAACTGCTTTACATGACACACAAGCACAGGACAACCAAATGTGATTGGGAATCAGCACAGAGAATAGGCTAAAGAACCAAAAGGTCTGTGGTGCTGGACAGCTAGACATAATTGTGAACAGCAGCAATTCTCTCCAGATGGGAAGCAAAACCAAACTTCCTCAGTTTCATCCTAGCCTGTACTGGCTTCAACTCTGCTTTGCACTAATAACGCAACAATAGCTCAGTCACTGCCAACTTATTCCTCTGCAGTTTGGCATCTGGATATTGAAGAACACACACAGCAGAACAGGGAGACAGTGCAGGTTGTCTAATGTCCTCTCCATACTGTGCCATCTGTGACTAACAACCGTATTTTGAATCAACTAAAGCTTCCGTATAGCCTTTATTAGAAAAGGCCTTGTGGATTGCACAGCCCTCGTGTCAGCCCTTGTGTGGGTATAGCTGACAGAGAGCACAAGGAGTCCATTCTTTGTCTGAACATTCCACATATAAAACTGGAATCGCAACCCTTCCACTGTTCACCAATGTTCAGCCAGAGCTGGGGCATCTCTATTGAGCTACATTGCCTACTCTCACCAGTGCATTAATGCTGCTGCACAGGCTTGGTATTTCTGACCTCCATATTTGGGTAACTAACAATCAGCACATATTATGATCCCCTTTTGCACGTTTCCATCCTACACATGCATCTTTTGCAGACTTTCTTCTCAAAACCAGAACATTTGTCCTGAAGTGGTGATAGCAGAGGTCTTTCCCATGTGAAATCTTCCACCTGATGAGACAATCTGTGCAGACTTTTGAGTCCTTTTATCAGTGGGCAGGAAATGTTGAACATCCCTTTCTAACGCAGGTTATAATGCAATTTGCTTTATAGTCTCGAGACGATTTGTTGGTCCTGAACACAAATGACAGGCATAAATGCCTCAGTTACAAGTACTGACATTTATTCTATTGCCAAAAATAAAGCTCCAGTCTTTATGTAAAGACTGGGATTTGACCTCTGAGCTTGGTGTCCCAGCAGTTTAAGAGACTGTGATTCCTGAACACATACCATTACCAGGAATAAAAAACAGCAAGAGTTTTTAAACCGAGATGAGGTACAAAGTCGTTTGTTGCACTGGCCTAGAAGTAACTGATGAAGCGTTGGGAAAGTGACAAATGGAGTGAGGAACAACCTGGGAAGCACTAAGAAAGCTAAGAGCAAGAGCTTTCTAAATGGAGTTGCCTACAACACTTTACTAGGTGAGAAATGCATGTCTTGTTCGCTGAAGGTACATGGACTCTTGCTTTACAATGTACTGTAGACAGAAACATTGCTATTAACATCCTAATGCTATTAATTATGGACCAGCTTGTTACCAGTGACACGTAGAATTAGATCCTCAGGTCTGTTCTCCTCCTGAAAAGTGATTTTGTTTTTTTGGTGGGTAACCACAACGTCAGACACACCTACTCCTTAATAAAGCCTGTTTAACAATACTCCTCCAGGCAGGGTTTTTCTTGCATTATTGTTGCACATTTCAAGTGGCTGAAGTCACCTGGCCCCCAGCCAGCACAAGTTTAATACTGCGTGCAATAATTCCAAGAAAAAGTGTACTGCCTGTCCTGCCCTAGCCTCGAGCTTTCCCACAAGAACCACCACAAGCAAAACTCTCCCTTCTCACACTTGCTATTCTTAGCTCTGTACAGCGCCAGTGGCTCCAAATTACACCCAGTGTGGAGGTCCCAGCACATCAGTTCAGCACTCACACTCTGAACTGAAAACCACACGCTCCTGATCGCATCTCAAGAGTCTGCAGATTGCTTGGGACAAAAGATCTCCAGCTCCCTCTGCCTGTCCACAGCCCTTCCCCACTGGAAGGGCTGATTCTCAGCACTCTGCAATTCTGTGGTTGAATGCTCTAAAAGGCAGAATTAGCAGAACAGCATTAAGCATCAAACCCAGGGTTTCTATGGGGCAGGAGCATGGAGTTCTAGTCAGCCCCTGTGCTGATGCATCCACACAGTCCCGCACAAGTTTTACAAGGAGATAGTCCCTTTTGTAGGTCAGCTTTTCACAATCGCAACCAAACCGATTCCAATCCTCACAGCAGTCCAGAGCATCCCATTGAAGAGTGTATTTTCACTTAGCATGCAAACCTGCTAGCCCCACCGAGAAAAGAAAACCAGCACCCCATCAGTGCGTCTCACCTGGAGTGATGAAGGCATTCTTTAGCAATAAGGACACTGTTTCAGGCTTCGGAGCAGGCACTCTTTTTTGTGACTGTTTGGGCCTTGTCCCAGCACTGGCCAGAGGAACAGCTTTGGGCAGTGCAAATGTCAGCTGGGACTGCAGCTGGGGCCGCGGCTGCCCCTGCAGGACAGTAGTCTGGAAAGCCAGGTTACAAGGCACTCCTGCACCTGGCTGCTGCGTTGCCAGGACAAGGTTCTGGCTTTGGCTGAAGGTGGTAGCAGGGGCATTTTGGGTCAAGGTAGCGGAAGCTGTGTGGGTGATAACTGTAGATTCACAGAGGCCAAACTTCTGGGTTTCCGGTGCTGCAAACGCAGTTGGTGGAGAGCTTAAGCTAGAATTCAGAGGCACTGCAGGCAACGGGGACTGGTGCTGTTGTGTCGCAGGTTGAAGCAGTGACAAGGGCGTCTGAAACACTGGCACAAAAGTCTGTGGCCCGCTGAGAGACGAGTCAGGAGTGAAGTCTGCTGGCTGGATGAAAGATCCCTCGCTTCTGATGTTGGAACACTGGTCAGTGCCAACATCAGGAATGACAGGAGCAGGTACTGGGGAAGCGATCAGTTCGTCGCCGATGTTCCCTGCTGGAAGTGTGTTGGGCAGTGAATCTGACGGCAGGACAGGAGACTGACCAAAAGGAAAAATATTACAGATTGAGACATGACATTGAAATTCTTGTCTGAGCTCCTTCCGAGAAGGATATGGCTCATGAGATTCTTCATAGCACATAAGTGCCTGTGATGAGGCTGCTTTAAACACTGAGAATCTCTTACCTGGGGAGGATTGCTGTTGCCGCTGTCTGTTGTAGCTGAGCTGACAGCAGACACAGAAGGGAAATAACTATTGGAACGACTGGGCGTAAATAAATCTGAAATATGAAAAGCCACTTATCAATTTTCTACTTTTCATATTCAAGGTAAAGTATTGCTAGATACCAAAATTCACAGGAATATCAATATTATTTAGCAAATAATGAAAACACAAGACTTCTGCTTCATATAACTGCTGCTGACTGAGCAATGAATTGCTGTCTTCTAAAGGAAATGATCTCTTCAGGGCAAACCTTCAACTTTCATGCAAGCTTTGACAATGAGACAACACAAAAATTGGTTCACGGTTAAAGGTTCACCTACACAGATAGCCAAGAGCTGATTCTCAGTGCAGTGCCACAAAAGTCAGTTATCTGATGCAGACTGCATGCAGGCCCAGCAAACAGACTTTTGACTCCCATGAAGATCCATAACCATCAAAATCATCAGTAGTAGTCTTAAGTAATTTTTGAGAGTACCAGGAAATGTTCCAAGGCAAACAAAGTGTTAAATCACTTAATCACCAGGAAGTGTTAAAAGGGAAAACCTTAAGTGATTCTGTGAGTTGTCCTGTCTGTACCTGATGTTCTACCTCTAATTACTCAATGACTTAAGGTCTAAATGCTACTCTTTTGAAAACAAATTAACAACCAGTTTCAAATCTTGAATAAACAATCCTAAAGTGACTCTCAAATCCAGGTAATTAAAGGACTGGGTCACAGTAACAAGGGAGTCTACCCACATACACATCTGTCTGAAATAAACACAGAAAATGCACCAAGTGCTCTTCACTTTTCACTCAAATCTCTTGCCTTCTAAAGAGAGCAGATATCTGTGATATTTAATCGTCTGTAAAAATCTAGGTCATAAATCATCGCTATTTTAAATAAATTAATTTTATAAATATATGATTCTTACCCTGAAAAGGCTCAAAAGTATCCATAAAATCAAAATTTGGCTGGAGAGGTATAAGCCCTGGTTGAATCATGTCAGCGTTTCCCAAGTGTGCTGCAAAATCCAGAAGACAGATTAGATTAGCTTCACATCACTCGCACAGTAAGAGCAGTAGGAATATAGCTTCTGGCTCCAATACCAGCACACGTTGCACAGCCAAGCTCAGCTAGAATGTTTACAGAAAAACTGCTGCTGAAATGAACTAGGCATCTGCTTTTCTTCAGAACCACAGCACAGTTCTGAAATCAAAACCATAGGGGAATGAAATTTCCAACTAGAAAAATGGACAAGGTGAAACCTGAAGGCTCCAACTAACAGCTGAGGATTACGTCCTGCTTCTAAAACTCCTGTCCTGACCCTGCTGCACAATAGATAAATATGCTGGGAAGCACAACCTGAATCGCCACAGCTCTGAGCATGGTATTCTAAAATAAAGCATTACCCATTTAATTTTGCCACAAGTACACTTTATGCAAACCACAGCAGCTCTGGAGTTGCTCAAAGAGCTTAGACATCCATGCAGCAAGGATAATGCATAGTGGACATCCGCTGTCCCGTTAGACAGTGACAGCCTTCAGTTAGGGGGAGCACTTGACACAACAGTGTTGCACTTGGACTGTTTTTACACGAGTCGAGACTTGCACTTGTTCTAAGGGTCATATCCAAAGAAAAATATTAGGCATTCCCTTAGAAATACACAGACACGTGCTTTGAGATAAATAACGCTTTCACCGCTGATAAAGATAAATACTGCTCATTACTGATTTATTCAGAGCAATATTAGAGGACAAGGGTAGGAGCAGCACATAAGAAGCTAAGACAGAAATGGATGAGTAACTGGGATTCCATTACCTTTAAGGCATAAAACAGCTACATATCTGTATTAGCAAAGTCAGATAAACTACTTAGGCAAGACTAGAAGAGCAGCAAAGCAACAAACCAGAGTTCTCTAAGAGGTTCCCACTGCAACACAGCTAACAGTCAACACATACCTATGTCCCTGGAATTTGGCCAGGAAACCAGCTGATGTGAAGACAGTGTGGAGAACAGCGTGTCGGTGAACTCGGACATGAGCATATCTGCATCCAGGAGGCTGCCTTCCTCCATAGGGACAGGAGTTTCTCTGCCATACCTTCTTTTTTGCCAGAGAACCATATCATCATCCTGCCAAAGGAAAGCAAGAAAAGTCAGGCTGCTTACAGAACACTAGAGCAGTCTGGTGCAGATATATAAAAGCAGTCTTCATTTGTCACATTTTTAGAGAAAGAAGCTCCTTTAGGAGCCATACAAACGGACTGAAACAGACCAGTGCTACTTCCGATACACCAACAACTTTAGCTCACTGATTTGAGCAACAACAGAAAACTTCAATGGAACACCATGACACTCTGGGAAAGGTTTTTGCCCCAAACCCAAATGTTGACTAGAAGG